>NC_090654.1:74792002-75092002 GCF_040937935.1 Hyperolius riggenbachi | reverse complement strand
GAGGCGCCAGAAGGATAAAAGTACATAAAATTTTAAAAAAAAATTGCTGGAAGGAAGTGGTGGACTCGCCTCCGTTAAAGCAGACACCAAGGACTGTAAATATATAGATATACACATTTATTGCTTTACTGTTTACTGTAAATGCATTTTAACAGGAAGAATAAGAAAAAAATGGAAAAAAATCATTATTTCTCAGTTTTCAGCCATTATAGTTTTAAAATAATACATGCCTTCATAATTAAAACTCACGTATTGTATTTGCCCATCTGTCCCGGTTATTACACCATTTAAATTATGTCCCTATCACAATGAATGGCGACAATATTTTATTTGGAAATAAAGGTGCATTTTTTCCGTTTTGCATCCATCACTATTTACAAGTTTAAAAGTAAAAAAAAATAGAACTATTTCATCTTTACATTGATATTTAAAAAGTTTAGACCCTTAGGTAAATATTTACATGTTTTGGTTTTTTTAATTGTAATGTTTTTTTTTTTATATATTAAACATTTTATTTGGGTATTTTTGGGAGGGTGGGATGTAAATAGTATTTGTTTGGGGTAAATGTATGTGCATTTTTTTTTTTTACATTTAGTTGTAGTTTTACTTTTTGGCCACAAGATGGCAGCCATGAGTTTGTTTACATGACGTCACTCTAAGCGTAACATACGCTTAAAGGGACGCTTGAAGCCAGATAAAGCGAAGCTTCCGAGAGAAGCTGTCGCTTTTTCTGCATAGGAGAGGAATCAGTGATCGGGCACCATAGCCCGATTCACTGATTGCCTGGCTAACGAACCGCGGGCCGGTCACGCTCGTGCACGCACGCGATCGGCCGTGGGAGCGCGCGGCCGCGCACGTGGCCTCCTGGACGTAGGTACTACGTCCTGGAGGCATAAATGGTTAAGTAAGAGTCTTTTGGTTAATCCAGTTGGCAAAAATGACACATTTCGTCAACAGAATTGTAAGCCCGCCCACCAGCGACAAGGTAGACTCTCTTCGGGCGGGGCCTACACTACACTATGCTGGCCTACTCTAATTGGCGCTAGTCACCCTGAAAGCTATTCTAGTGTTGGGGTGCATGTGTGATATGTAACACCTAATCTAATCCTACATCTCCTGCTCCTAAGTGGTGCTGCTCACCAATATGCCCTGTTCAAGTGTTTGGTGTGTGTGTGGGTAGGTCTAATCTTATCCTAATCTCATCTCTGTGGTTAGCACTATGCTACAGTCCATGGGATGAGGTGTTGGTCTGGGTATGTCATTCTAAAGTGAGTGTGTGTCTGTCACAGTGTGTATGTCTGGGACTGGGTATCAGTCAGTATGAGTCGGTTAAGGTAAGTTAGTCTGGGGTAAAAGCTGTCAGTGTATGTCAGTCAGTGTATGTGTGTTTTAAAGGGTGGTCAAATATTACTTTGGTTTCCTCTTGTTTTTTGGGGTACTGCTCATCCATCCTCCATAAAGCGGTAGCCCCCTCATTCCCCACTTTAAGTTGAGCAGCGAAGAGGACCGTATGACCACCTAAGACTATGCGACAAGGACAACCTAAAACTCTGTAAGTGCCCTAGGGGCCCCTGGAGTTCAGCGGCAGTCTAGCTCATGTAAATCCTCAGTGTAAGTTGAGGAAGAATAGACTACTCACACTAACAACAACAACAACAACTTCCACACAAGCTGTTTATATCAGAAATATGTAAACAAAAGGAATGGTCATAAATTACTTTGGTTTCCTCCTGCTCCCTGGGTGTTCACACAGAGAAGAACAAGCTAGTCTTGACTCCCCTTGCTTTCACTCAGTTTGACCGGGGTACTGCTCATCTGTCCTCCGTAAAGCGGTATCCCCCTCATTCCCCACTTTACAGTTGTACGAATGCACAGACGGGACAAGCAGCGAAGAGGACCACATGACCACCTAAGAGTGGAAGACAAAGACAAAATGAACTTTTCTACTTGCCTTAGAGGCCCCAGAGTTTAGCAACAGGTTTTCTTTGCTTATTCTCTCTAACAGGCTGGTTCATTTTAACCACTTGAGGACCGCGGGCTTTACCCCCCTTAAGTGCCGGGCACTTTTTTTCCATTCAGACCACTGCAGCTTTCACGGTTTATTGCTCGCTCATACAACCTACCACCTAAATGAATTTTGGCTCCTTTTTTTGTCACTAGTAAAGCTTTCTTTTGGTGCTATTTGATTGCTCCTGCGATTTTTACTTTTTATTATATTCATCAAAGAAGACATGAATTTTGGCAAAAAAATGATTTTTTTAACTTTCTGTGCTGACATTTTTCAAATAAAGTAAAATTTCTGTATACATGCAGCGCGAAAAATGTGGACAAACATGTTTTTGATAAAAAAAAACCCATTCAGTGTATATTTATTGGTTTGGGTAAAAGTTATAGCGTTTACAAACTATGGTGCCAAAAGTGAATTTTCCCATTTTCAAGCATCTATGACTTTTCTGACCACCTGACATGTTTCATGAGGGGCTAGAATTCCAGGATAGTATAAATACCCCCCAAATGACCCCATTTTGGAAAGAAGACATCCCAAAGTATTCAGTGAGAGGCATGGTGAGTTCATAGAAGATTTTATTTTTTGTCACAAGTAAGCGGAAAATGACACTTTGTGACAAAAAAAAAAAGTTTCCATTTCTTTTAACTTGCGACAAAAAAAAATGAAATCTGCCACGGACTCACCATGCCCCTCTCTGAATACCTTGAAGTGTCTACTTTCCAAAATGGGGTCATTTGTGGGGTGTGTTTACTGTCCACGCAGTTTGGGGGGTGCTAATTTGTAAGCACCCCTGTAAAGCCTAAAGGTGCTCATTGGACTTTGGGCCCCTTAGCGCAGTTAGGCTGCAAAAAAGTGCCACACATGTGGTATTGCCGTACTCAGGAGAAGTAGTATAATGTGTTTTGTGGTGTATTTTTACACATACCGATGCTGGGTAGGAGAAATAACTCTGTAAATGGACAATTGTGTGTAAAAAAAATCAAAAGATTGTCATTTACAGAGGTATTTCTCCCACCCAGCATGGGTATGTGTAAAAATACACCCCAAAACACATTATACTACTTCTCCCGAGTACGGCGATACCACATGATTGGCACTTTTTTGCAGCCTAACTGCGCTAAGGGGCCCAAAGTCCAATGAGTACCTTTAGGATTTCACAGGTCATTTTTGTTTCAAGACTACTCCTCACGGTTTAGGGCCCCTAAAATGCCAGGGCAGTATAGGAACCGCACTAATGACCCCATTTTAGAAAGAAGACACCCCAAGGTATTCCGTTAGGAGTATGGTGAGTTCATAGAAGTTTTTATTTTTTTGTCACAAGTTAGCGGAAATTGATTTTAATTGTTTTTTTTCACAAAGTGTTATTTTCCGCTAACTTGTGACAAAAAATAAAATCTTCTATGAACTCACCATACTCCTAACGGAATACGTTTGGGTGTCTTCTTTCTAGAATGGGGTCATTTGTGGGGTTCCTATACTGCCCTGGCATTTTAGGGGCCCTAAACCGTGAGGAGTAGTCTTGAAACCAAATGTCGCAAAATGACCTGTGAAATCCTAAAGGTACTCATTGGACTTTGGGCCCCTTAGCGTACTTAGGGTGTAAACAAGTGCCACATATGTGGTACCGCCGTACTCAGGAGAAGTAGTATAATGTGTTTTGGGGTGTATTTTTACACATACCCATGCTGGGTGGGAGAAATATCTCTGTAAATGACAATTGTTTGATTTTTTTTACACACAATTGTCCATTTACAGAGAGATTTCTCCCACCCAGCATGGGTATGTGTAAAAATACACCCCAAAACACATTATACTACTTCTCCTGAGTACGGCGATACCACATGTGTGACACTTTTTTGCAGCCTAGGTGCGCTAAGGGGCCCAACGTCCTAATCACAGGTCATTTTGAGGCATTTGTTTTCTAGACTACTCCTCACGGTTTAGGGCCCCTAAAATGCCAGGGCAGTATAGGAACCCCAAAAGTGACCCCATTTTAGAAAGAAGACACCCCAAGGTATTCCGTTAGGTGTATGGCGAGTTCATAGAAGATTTTATTTTTTGTCACAAGTTAGTGAAAAATGACACTTTGTGAAAAAAAAAAAAAAAATCAATTTCCGCTAACTTTTGACAAAAAATAAAATCTTCTATGAACTCGTCATACACCTAACAGAATACATTGGGGTGTCTTTTTTCTAAAATGGGGTCAGTTTGTGGGGTTCCTATACCGCCCTGGCATTTTACGGGCCCAAAACCGTGAGTAGTCTGGAAACCAAATGTCTAAAAATGAATGTTCAGGGGTATAAGCATCTGCAAATTTTGATGACAGGTGGTCTATGAGGGGGCGAATTTTGTGGAACCGGTCATATGCAGGGTGGCCTTTTAGATGACAGGTTGTATTGGGCCTGATCTGATGGATAGGAGTGCTAGGGGGGTGACAGGAGGTGATTGATGGGTGTCTCAGGGGGTGGTTAGAGGGGAAAATAGATGCAATCAATGCACTGGGGAGGTGATCGTAAGGGGGTCTGAGGGGGATCTGAGGGTTTGGCCAAGTGATCAGGAGCCCACACGGGGCAAATTAGGGCCTGATCTGATGGGTAGGTGTGCTAGGGGGTGACAGGAGGTGATTGATGGGTGTCTCAAGGTGTGATTAGAGGGGGGAATAGATGCAAGCAATGCACTGGCGAGGTGATCAGGGCTGGGGCCTGAGGGCATTCTGAGGGTGTGGGCGGGTGATTGAGGGCCCTAGGGGCAAATAGGGGTCTAATCTGATAGGTAGCAGTGACAGGGGGTGATTGATGGGTAATTAGTGGGTGTTTAGGGTAGAGAACAGATATAAACACTGCACTTGGGAGGTAATCTGACGTCGGATCTGCGGGCGAACTATTGGTGTGGGTGGGTGATCAGATTGCCCGCAAGGGGCAGGTTAGGGGCTGATTGATGAGTGGCAGTGTCAGGGGGTGATTGATGGGTGGCAGTGACAGGGGGTGATTGATGGGTGATTGACAGGTGATTGACAGGTGATCAGTGGGTTATTACAGGGAATAACAGATGTAACTAATGCACTGGCGAATTGATAAGGGGGGGTCTGAGGGCAATCTGAACGTGTAGGCGGGTGATTGGGTGCCCGCAAGGGGCAGATTAGGGTCTGATCTGATGGGTAACAGTGACAGGTGGTGATAGGGGGTGATTGATGGGTAATTAGTGGGTGTTTAGGGTAGATAACAGATGTAAACACTGCACTTGGGAGGTGATCTGACGTCGGATCTGCGGGCGATCTATTGGTGTGGGTGGGTGATCAGATTGCCCGCAAGGGGCAGGTTAGGGGCAGATTGATGGGTGGCAGTGCCAGGGGGTGATTGATGGGTGGCAGTGACAGGGGGTGATTGATGGGTGATTGACAGGTGATCAGTGGATTATTACAGGGAAGCACAGATTTAAATATTGCACTGGCGAATTGATAAGGGGGGTCTGAGGGCAATCTGAGCGTGTAGGCGGGTGATTGGGTGCCCGCAAGGGGCAGATTAGGGTCTGATCTGATGGGTAACAGTGACAGGTGGTGATAGGGGGTGATTGATGGGTAATTAGTGGGTGTTTAGGGTAGATAACAGATGTAAACACTGCACTTGGGAGGTGATCTGACGTCGGATCTGCGGGCGATCTATTGGTGTGGGTGGGTGATCAGATTGCCCGCAAGGGGCAGGTTAGGGGCTGATTGATGGGTGGCAGTGACAGGGGGTGATTGATGGGGGGCAGTGACAGGGGGTGATTGATGGGTGATTGACAGGTGATTGACAGGTGATCAGTGGGTTATTACAGGGAAGCAAAGATGTAAATATTGCACTGGCGAATTGATAAGGGGGGTCTGAGGGCAATCTGAGCGTGTAGGCGGGTGATTGGGTGCCCGCAAGGGGCAGATTAGGGTCTGATCTGATGGGTAACAGTGACAGGTGGTGATAGGGGGTGATTGATGGGTAATTAGTGGGTGTTTAGGGTAGATAACAGATGTAAACACTGCACTTGGGAGGTGATCTGACGTCGGATCTGCGGGCGATCTATTGGTGTGGGTGGGTAATTAGATTGCCCGCAAGGGGCAGGTTAGGGGCAGATTGATGGGTGGCAGTGCCAGGGGGTGATTGATGGGTGGCAGTGACAGGGGGTGATTGATGGGTGATTGACAGGTGATCAGTGGATAATTACAGGGAAGCACAGATGTAAATATTGCACTGGCGAATTGATAAGGGGGGTCTGAGGGCAATCTGAACGTGTAGGCGGGTGATTGGGTGCCCGCAAGGGGCAGATTAGGGTCTGATCTGATGGGTAACAGTGACAGGTGGTGATAGGGGGTGATTGATGGGTAATTAGTGGGTGTTTAGGGTAGATAACAGATGTAAACACTGCACTTGGGAGGTGATCTGACGTCGGATCTGCGGGCGATCTATTGGTGTGGGTGGGTGATCAGATTGCCCGCAAGGGGCAGGTTAGGGGCTGATTGATGGGTGGCAGTGACAGGGGGTGATTGATGGGTGATTGACAGGTGGCAGTGACAGGGGGTGATTGACAGGTGATTGACAGGTGATCAGTGGGTTATTACAGGGAAGCAAAGATGTAAATATTGCACTGGCGAATTGATAAGGGGGGTCTGAGGGCAATCTGAGCGTGTAGGCGGGTGATTGGGTGCCCGCAAGGGGCAGATTAGGGTCTGATCTGATGGGTAACAGTGACAGGTGGTGATAGGGGGTGATTGATGTGTAATTAGTGGGTGTTTAGGGTAGATAACAGATGTAAACACTGCACTTGGGAGGTGATCTGATGTCGGATCTGCCGGCGATCTATTCATGTGGGTGGGTGATCAGATTGCCCGCAAAGGGCAGGTTAGGGGCTGATTGATGGGTGGCAGTGACAGGGGGTGATTGATGGGTGATTGATGGGTGATTGACAGGTGATTGACAGGTGATCAGGGGGATAGATGCATACAGTACACAGGGGGGGGGGGGGGTTCTGGGGAGAATCTGAGGGGTGGGGGGTGATTAGGGGGGGCAAGGGGCAGGGGGGGATAAAAAAAATAGAGTTGACAGATAGTGACAGGGAGTAATTGATGGGTGATTAGGGGGGTGATTGGGTGCAAACAGGGGTCTGGGGGGTGGGCAGGGGGGGGTCTGAGGGGTGCTGTGGGCGATATGAGGCAGGGGGGGAGAAATCAGTGTGCTTGGGTGCGACATAGGGTGGCTGCAGCCTGCCCTGGTGGTACCTCGGACATTGGGACCACCAGGGCAGGAGGCAGCCTGTATAATACACTTTGTAAACATTACAAAGTGTATTATACACTTTGCATGCGGCGATCGCGGGGTTAACATCCCGCCGGCGCTTCAGTATGGCCGGCGGGATGTTACGGCGGGTATGCGGAGACAGGCGCCGGCGGAGGATCGCGTCACAGATGCCGCCCATGCCCTTACAAGGACTGCCGCCTCTGTGGGTGAGCTGGTCCTTGCGGGCTCCACTTCCCGGCCTTCAATATTCCCTATAGTTGCGCTCAATCCCTTGATCCTCACATCCAGATTCCAGGGACCAAATAAATTTTGCACCTTAATGAACAAATGATATATATAGTGTAATATGTATTGACAGAGAGGATTAGCACCCTTTTAGTGACAGTCACACTCTGGGAGCAGTGTATATGTATAGACCAGGGTTAGATGCCCGACACCACCTATATCAAGCACTCCCCCCCCCCAAGTTATCCCTGCTCACCAGCAGCAAGAACACAGCAGGTATCACATCCAGTTCACCGCACTGTTAAATGCTCAACGTTGCAGTCACCAAGGTGTATATGCTTTGGACATAATCTAGGGCTCAAATAAGAAGGATCATGTGTAAAACCGTATTATTTAATAAAATGTTAAAAACAGTAATGCCCGTACATGAGAAAACAAGTAAACAGCTTATATCTGCTATCTTCCTGATCCAGAGATGGTGATATATAAGCTGTTTACTTGTTTTCTCATGTACGGGCATTACTGTTTTTAACATTTTATTAAATAATACGGTTTTACACATGATCCTTCTTATTTGAGCCCTAGATTATGTCCAAAGCATATACACCTTGGTGACTGCAACGTTGAGCATTTAACAGTGCGGTGAACTGGATGTGATACCTGCTGTGTTCTTGCTGCTGGTGAGCAGGGATAACTTGGGGGGGGGAGTGCTTGATATAGGTGGTGTCAGGCATCTAACCCTGGTCTATACATATACACTGCTCCCAGAGTGTGACTGTCACTAAAAGGGTGCTAATCCTCTCTGTCAATACATATTACACTATATATATCCTTTGTTCATTAAGGTGCAAAATTTATTTGGTCCCTGGAATCTGGATGTGAGGATCAAGGGATTGAGCGCAACTATAGGGAATATTGAAGTATATGGACGTGGTTGTCTAAATGGTGCGCACCACCTGAAATTTGAACTATTGGATTGTGTAAACGTTTTTCTTGGCCGAAGGGATTGTGAAGCGCAGCCTGAGGGTACTGGTATAGATTTTATTCCACTTCCCGGCCGCCCCCGTGCGTTAGGCGGTCGGGAAGTGGTTAATGATCCCCATTGTAAGATGAGGAAGAAGGGGCTACCTACACTAAGCAAATAATAGTAGTTCCAGCCAAACAAATAAACTGTATCAGAAATGCGTTAATAGAAGGAGAGATGGAGCATAAATGTCAGTCGGAAGCTAGCTATAATTTTTTATCCAACCAACAAAAAACAATCTACTACAAATAACTAACCTAACCATGCAACCAACAAATATAACCTATTATATTAAGCTAAGGTAGCCATCCAAAGAAAAAAAATATACCATAATTAACTAACTGCACTTTTTGTTACCATAGCCGCCTTGCAAGACACCTTGCACACCTAACACAGTCCAGGAGCCCCCAGAGGTCTAACATCATCTGCTTCAAGAGACTCCAGAGCATCCTATTTATGCTTTTCTGACTATTGTGATGTCATCAGGGCCCATTTTGATGTCATCAGGGACACAACCAATCATCTTGCCACACTGGCTACTGTGACACTCTGGCATGTGGCTGATGCATGGCTGTACATTTGATGAGAAAGGCATGGTAAATAAACAACAGGGTGTAATGGGGAGAAGTAACAGAAATTAAAACATGACAGAAGCATAATTAGGCAATTAGAATGATGACGTGTCATTATTTTAGTGGCCATTTTTTGGGGTTTCTCCATATTCAGCACATCTTCACAGATGATACTAGGGGGTGGAGCAATATGCTGAATGTAATGTAGGAAATGTGTTGGAAGGAATGGATCAGCAAACAGACAGGCAAGGTGCACTGTTTAAAAGGAATTGTATGAGCCAATCAATTTCTAATTCCAAACAGGTGTGAGTTTCTAAGCAGTTTGTACTCAGAAGAGTATTGTCGCCATGGCTGCAAAGAAGTGCAAATTGAGTTCCAGATCACTTTAACCACTCTGTGACCGCCTAACACAGGATTGCAAGTGGCAGAGTGGCTTACTCGTTCTTTGCTCACGCCAGGTGGCATGATCTTCCCAGGAACGAGATTTGCAGGGAATGAGCGCTCGCTCGAGCACGCGTTCCCTGCTGTAAACAAAGCGGAGCTTCGTCTTCAGCCTGTCAGTCACAATCGGAGCTGATAAGCTGACTTAAAGACATAAACAGCTAATAAATATGTGTACAGTGCTGCAATCTAGCGCATCGCTGTACAGAGGACAGCCCTGTCACTTAACTGTCCCTCCTAATGGCTGTAAAGATCGCAGCAGCAATCAGAGACCACCCAAAGAAAGCTCTATTAGTGGGAAGAAAAGGAGGTAAAATTCATTTGGGTGCTAAGTTGTATGACTGAGCAATAAACCATTAAAGTTGTAAAGTGTGAAAATGTAAACAATGGCCTGGTCACCAGGGGGGTATAAACATGTGTTCCTCAGGTGCTTAAAGGACCATTATCCTGAACATTGTAAAATGTAAAATACGTGTAAACACATACAAATAAGAAGTACATTTCTTCCAGAGTAAAATGAGCCCTTAATTACATTTCTCCTATGCTGCTGTCACTTACAGTGGGTAGGAGAAATCTGGCAGAACTAACAGGTTTTGGACTAGCCCATCTCCTAGTGGGGGGTTCTTAGGGTTTTCTTTATTTTTAAAAGCACTTAGTGAATGGCAGTTGCTCCGTCTAACTGCTAAAAAAGTGTGCAGCAAGCAGGGAGGCTGGCCAGCATCTTTATATAAATTATTTTTAAGGAGTGTCTTTGAAAGTTATAAAGGCCATGCTGAGAATACCCTATGAAGAGATGGACTAGACCAAAACCTGTTGGTTCCGTCAGATTGTTACTACCTACTGTAAGTGACACCAAAATGGGAGAAAAGTAATTTAGGGCTCATTTTAATCGGGGTGAAACACTGCTTATTTGTATGTGTTTACATGTATTTTACATTTTTAAATTTTCTGTGATAGTGGTTCTTTAAGAACCACAAAGAAATCATTTTTAAAATCCTTAAGTGAAAGTCAAAACTGCTTCCTGGGGTCTTCTTTACTTTTGTGGAATGAGTGATTTACCTCGAGACAGGAAGAAATAAAAAAACACATTAAAATTGATGACTTGGGCCACAGAACTGATCATGCATTTTTTTTTTAACCAGTTCAGCCTTCAGTCGTTTTCACTTTATGCATCCGAGCAATGTTCACCTCCCATTCATTAGCCTATAACTTTATCACTACTTATCACAATGAATTGATCTATAGCTTGTTTTTTCCGCTACCAATCAGGCTTTCTTTGGGTGGTACATTTTGCTAAGAGCCACTTTACTGTAAATGCATTTTAACAGGAAGAATAAGAAAAAAATGGGAAAAAATCATTATTTCTCAGTTTTCAGCCATTATAGTTTTCAAATAATACATGCCTTCATAATTAAAACTCACGTATTGTATTTGCCCATCTGTCCCGGTTATTACACCATTTAAATTATGTCCCTATCACAATGAATGGCGACAATATTTTATTTGGAAATAAAGGTGCATTTTTTCTGTTTTGCATCCATCACTATTTACAAGTTTAAAAGTAAAAAAAATAGAACTATTTCATCTTTACATTGATATTTAAAAAATGTAGACCCTTAGGTAAATATTTACATGTTTTGGTTTTTTAATTGTAATGGTTTTTTTTTTATATATATTAAACATTTTATTTGGGTATTTTTGGGAGGGTGGGATGTAAATAGTATTTGTTTGGGGTAAATATATGTGCATTTTTATTTTATTTTTTACATTTAGTTGTAATTTTACTTTTTGACCACAAGATGGCAGCCATGAGTTTGTTTACATGACGTCACTCTAAAGGTAACATACGCTTAAAGGGACGCTTGAAGCCAGATAAAGCGAAACTTCCGAGAGAAGCTGTCGCTTTTTCTGCGGGGGAGAGGAATCAGTGATCGGGCACCATAGCCCGATTCACTGATTGCCTGGCTAATGAACCGCAGGCCGGTCACGCTCGTGCACGCGCGCGATCGGCCGTGGGAGCGCGCGGCCGCGCACGTGGCCTCCTGGACGTAGGTACTACGTCCTGGAGGCATGAATGGTTAAGTAAGAGTCTTTTGGTTAATCCAGTTGGCAAAAATGACACGTTTCGCGAACAGGATTGTAAGCCCGCCCACCAGCGACAAGGTAGACTCTCTTCGGGCGGGGCCTACACTACACTATGCTGGCCTACTCTAATTGGCGCTAGTCACCCTGAAAGCTATTCTAGTGTTGGGGTGCATGTGTGATATGTAACACCTAATCTAATCCTACATCTCCTGCTCCTAAGTGGTGCTGCTCACCAATATGCCCTGTTCAAGCGTTTGGTGTGTGTGTGGGTAGGTCTAATCTTATCCTAATCTCATCTCGGTGGTTAGCACTATGCTACAGTCCATGGGATGAGGTGTTGGTCTGGGTATGTCATTCTAAAGTGAGTGTGTGTCTGTCACAATGTGTATGTCTGGGACTGGGTATCAGTCAGTATGAGTCAGTTAAGGTAAGTTAGTCTGGGGTAAAAGCTGTCAGTGTATGTCAGTCAGTGTATGTGTGTTTTAAAGGGTGGTCATATATTACTTTGGTTTCCTCTTGTTTTTTGGGGTACTGCTCATCCGTCCTCCGTAAAGCGGTAGCCCCCTCATTCCCCACTTTACAGTTGTACGAATGCACAGACTTGATGAGCAGCGAAGAGGACCGTATGACCACCTAAGACTATGCGACAAGGACAACCTAAAACTCTGTAAGTGCCCTAGGGGCCCCTGGAGTTCAGCGGCAGTCTAGCTCATGTAAATCCTCAGTGTAAGTTGAGGAAGAATAGACTACTCACACTAACAACAACAACAACAACTTCCACACAAGCTGTTTATATCAGAAATATATAAACAAAAGGAGTGGTCATAAATTACTTTGGTTTCCTCCTGCTCCCTGGGTGTCCACACAGAGAAGAACAAGCTAGTCTTGACTCCCCTTGCTTTCACTCAGTTTGACCGGGGTACTGCTCATCTGTCCTCCGTAAAGCGGTATTCCCCTCATTCCCCACTTTACAGTTGTACGAATGCACAGACGGGACAAGCAGCGAAGAGGACCACATGACCACCTAAGAGTGGAAGACAAAGACAACATGAACTCTTCTACTTGCCTTAGAGGCCCCAGAGTTCAGCAACAGGTTTTCTTTGCTCATTCTCTCTAACAGGCTGGTTCATTTTAATGATCCCCATTGTAAGATGAGGAAGAAGGGGCTACCTACACTAAGCAAATAATAGTAGTTCCAGCCAAACAAATAAACTGTATCAGAAATGCGTTAATAGAAGGAGAGATAAAGCATAAATGTCAGTCGGAAGCTAGCTATAATTTTTTATCCAACCAACAAAAAACAATCTACTACAAATAACTAACCTAACCATGCAACCAACAAATATAACCTATTATATTAAGCTAAGGTAGCCATCCAAAGAAAAAAAATATACCATAATTAACTAACTGCACTTTTTGTTACCATAGCCGCCTTGCAAGACACCTTGCACACCTAACACAGTCCAGGAGCCCCCAGAGGTCTAACATCATCTGCTTCAAGAGACTCCAGAGCATCCTATTTATGCTTTTCTGACTATTGTGATGTCATCAGGGCCCATTTTGATGTCATCAGGGACACAACCAATCATCTTGCCACACTGGCTACTGTGACACTCTGGCATGTGGCTGATGCATGGCTGTACATTTGATGAGAAAGGCATGGTAAATAAACAACAGGGTGTAATGGGGAGAAGTTACAGAAATTAAAACATGACAGAAGCATAATTAGGCAATTAGAATGATGATGTGTCATTATTTTAGTGGCCATTTTTTTGGGTTTCTCCATATTCAGCACATCTTCACAGATGATACTAGGGGGTGGAGCAAAATGTAATGTAGGAAATGTGTTGGAAGGAATGGATCAGCAAACAGACAGGCAAGGTGCACTGTTTAAAAGGAATTGTATGAGCCAATCAATTTCTAATTCCAAACAGGTGTGAGTTTCTAAGCAGTTTGTACTCAGAAGAGTATTGTCGCCATGGCTGCAAAGAAGTGCAAATTGAGTTCCGGATCACTTTAACCACTCTGTGACCGCCTAACGCAGGATTGCAAGTGGCAGAGTGGCTTACTCGTTCTCTGCTCACGCCAGGTGGCATGATCTTCCCAGGAACGAGATTTGCAGGGAATGAGCGCTCGCTCGAGCACGCGTTCCCTGCTGTAAACAAAGCGGAGCTTCGTCTTCAGCCTGTCAGTCACAATCGGAGCTGATAAGCTGACTTAAAGACATAAACAGCTAATAAATATGTGTACAGTGCTGCAATCTAGCGCATCGCTGTACAGAGGACAGCCCTGTCCCTTAACCTTTTCACCTCCCCCAGCACGAGTATATACGTCCCTGTATGTACACAAATACAAACAAATATAAACAGATGGTTCTGTTTCTATTTTTAGAACACACTGACTCTATATCTCCATGTTGTGGCCAAAAAGTAAAACCACATCCAAATACCTTATTATACACCTTCCCATAGAAATATGAAATACATGTTAATTATTTTTAAAAACCCTTGGAGGTGAAAGGGTTAACTGTCCCTCCTAATGGCTGTAAAGATCGCAGCAGCAATCAGAGACCACCCAAAGAAAGCTCTATTAGTGGGAAGAAAAGGAGGTAAAATTCATTTGGGTGCTAAGTTGTATGACTGAGCAATAAACCATTAAAGTTGTAAAGTGTGGAAATGTAAACAATGGCCTGGTCACCAGGGGGGGTATAAACATGTGTTCCTCAGGTGCTTAAAGGACCATTATCGTGAACATTGTAAAATGTAAAATACGTGTAAACACATACAAATAAGAAGTACATTTCTTCCAGAGTAAAATGAGCCCTTAATTACATTTCTCCTATGCTGCTGTCACTTACAGTGGGTAGGAGAAATCTGGCAGAACTAACAGGTTTTGGACTAGCCCACCTCCTAGTGGGGGGTTCTTAGGGTTTTCTTTATTTTTAAAAGCACTTAGTGAATGGCAGTTGCTCCGTCTAACTGCTAAAAAAGTGTGCAGCGAGCAGGGAGGCTGGCCAGCATCTTTATATAAATTATTTTTAAGGAGTGTCTTTGAAAGTTATAAAGGCCATGCTGAGAATACCCCATGAAGAGATGGACTAGACCAAAACCTGTTGGTTCCGTCAGATTGTTACTACCTACTGTAAGTGACACCAAGATGGGAGAAAAGTAATTTAGGGCTCATTTTAATCGGGGTGAAACACTGCTTATTTGTATGTCTTTACATGTATTTTACATTTTTAAATTTTCCGTGATAGTGGTTCTTTAAGAACCACAAAGAAATCATTTTTAAAATCCTTAAGTGAAAGTAAAAACTGCTTCCTGGGGTCTTCTTTACTTTTGTGAACTGAGTGATGTACCTCGGGACAGGAAGAAATAAAAAAAGACATTAAAATTGATGACTTGGGCCACAGAACTGATCACGCTTTTTTTTTTAACTAATTCAGCCTTCAGTTGTTTTCACTTTATGCATCCAAGCAATGTTCACCTCCCATTCATTAGCCTATAACTTTATCACTACTTATCACAATGAATTGATCTATAGCTTGTTTTTTCCGCCACCAATTAGGCTTTCTTTGGGTGGTACATTTTGCTAAGAGCCACTGTACTGTAAATGCATTTTAACAGGAAGAATAAGAAAGAAAATGGAAAAAAATCATTATTTCTCAGTTTTCAGCCATTATAGTTTTAAAATAATACATGCCTTCATAATTAAAACTCACGTATTGTATTTGCTTCATCTGTCCCGTTTATTACACCATTTAAATTATGTCCCTATCACAATGAATGGCGACAATATTTTATTTGGAAATAAAGGTGCATTTTTTCCGTTTTGCATCCATCACTATTTACAAGTTTAAAAGTAAAAAAAAAATAGAACTATTTCATCTTTACATTGATATTTAAAAAGTTTAGACCCTTAGGTAAATATTTACATGTTTTGGTTTTTTTAATTCTAATGTTTTTTTTTATATATTAAACATTTTATTTGGCTATTTTTGGGAGGGTGGGATGTAAATAGTATTTGTTTGGGGTAAATATATGTGCATTTTTATTGTTTTTTTACATTTAGTTGTAGTTTTACTTTTTGGCCACAAGATGGCAGCCATGAGTTTGTTTACATGACGTCACTCTAAGCGTAACATATGCTTAAAGGGACGCTTGAAGCCAGATAAAGCGAAGCTTCCGAGAGAAGCTGTCGCTTTTTCTGCGGGGGAGAGGAATCAGTGATCGGGCACCATAGCCCGATTCACTGATTGCCTGGCCAACGAACCGCGAGCTGGTCACGCGCGTGCACGCGCGCGATCGGCCGTGGGAGCGCATGCCCGTGCACGTGGCCTCCTGGACGTAGGTACTACGTCCTGGAGGCATGAATGGTTAAGTAAGAGTCTTTTGGTTAATCCAGTTGGCAAAAATGACACATTTCGCCAACAGGATTGTAAGCCCACCCACCAGCGACAAGGTAGACTCTCTTCGGGCGGGGCCTACACTACACTATGCTGGCCTACTCTAATTGGCGCTAGTCACCCTGAAAGCTATTCTAGTGTTGGGGTGCATGTGTGATATGTAACACCTAATCTAATCCTACATCTCCTGCTCCTAAGTGGTGCTGCTCACCAATATGCCCTGTTCAAATGTTTGGTGTGTGTGTGGGTAGGTCTAATCTTATCCTAATCTCATCTCGGTGGTTAGCACTAGTATGCTACAGTCCATGGGATGAGGTGTTGGTCTGGGTATGTCATTCTAAAGTGAGTGTGTGTCTGTCACAGTGTGTATGTCTGGGACTGGGTATCAGTCAGTATGAGTCAGTTAAGGTAAGTTAGTCTGGGGTAAAAGCTGTCAGTGTATGTCAGTCAGTGTATGTGTGTTTTAAAGGGTGGTCATATATTACTTTGGTTTCCTCTTGTTTTTTGGGGTACTGCTCATCCGTCCTCCGTAAAGCGGTAGCCCCCTCATTCCCCACTTTACAGTTGTACGAATGCACAGACCTGATGAGCAGCGAAGAGGACCGTATGACCACCTAAGACTATGCGACAAGGACAACCTAAAACTCTGTAAGTGCCCTAGGGGCCCCTGGAGTTCAGCGGCAGTCTAGCTCATGTAAATCCTCAGTGTAAGTTGAGGAAGAATAGACTACTCACACTAACAACAACAACAACTTCCACACAAGCTGTTTATATCAGAAATATATAAACAAAAGGAGTGGTCATAAATTACTTTGGTTTCCTCCTGCTCCCTGGGTGTCCACACAGAGAAGAAGAAGCTAGTCTTGACTCCCCTTGCTTTCACTCAGTTTGACCGGGGTACTGCTCATCTGTTCTCCGTAAAGCGGTATCCCCCTCATTCCCCACTTTACAGTTGTACGAATGCACAGACGGGACAAGCAGCGAAGAGGACCACATGACCACCTAAGAGTGAAAGACAAAGACAACATGAACTCTTCTACTTGCCTTAGAGGCCCCAGAGTTCAGCAACAGGTTTTCTTTGCTCATTCTCTCTAACAGGCTGGTTCATTTTAATGATCCCCGTTGTAAGATGAGGAAGAATGGGCTACCTACACTAAGCAAATAATTGTAGTTCCAGCCAAACAAATAAACTATCAGAAATGCGTTAAAAGAAGGAGAGATGGAGCATAAATGTCAGTCGGAAGCTAGCTATAATTTTTTATCCAACCAACAAAAAACAATCTACTACAAATAACTAACCTAACCATGCAACCAACAAATATAACCTATTATATTAAGCTAAGGTAGCCATCCAAAGAAAAAAAAATATACCATAATTAACTAACTGCACTTTTTGTTACCATAGCCGCCTTGCAAGACACCTTGCACACCTAACACAGTCCAGGAGCCCCCAGAGGTCTAACATCATCTGCTTCAAGAGACTCCAGAGCATCCTATTTATGCTTTTCTGACTATTGTGATGTCATCAGGGCCCATTTTGATGTCATCAGGGACACAACCAATCATCTTGCCACACTGGCTACTGTGACACTCTGGCATGTGGCTGATGCATGGCTGTACATTTGATGAGAAAGGCATGGTAAATAAACAACAGGGTGTAATGGGGAGAAGTAACAGAAATTAAAACATGGCAGAAGCATAATTAGGCAATTAGAATGATGACGTGTCATTATTTTAGTGGCCATTTTTTGGGGTTTCTCCATATTCAGCACATCGTCACAGATGATACTAGGGGGTGGAGCAATATGCTGAATGTAATGTAGGAAATGTGTTGGAAGGAATGGATCAGCAAACAGACAGGCAAGGTGCACTGTTTAAAAGGAATTGTATGAGCCAATCAATTTCTAATTCCAAACAGGTGTGAGTTTCTAAGCAGTTTGTACTCAGAAGAGTATTGTCGCCATGGCTGCAAAGAAGTGCAAATTGAGTTCCGGATCACTTTAACCACTCTGTGACCGCCTAACACAGGATTGCAAGTGGCAGAGTGGCTTACTCGTTCTTTGCTCACGCCAGGTGGCATGATCTTCCCAGGAACGAGATTTGCAGGGAATGAGCACTCGCTCGAGCACGCGTTCCCTGCTGTAAACAAAGCGGAGCTTCGTCTTCAGCCTGTCAGTCACAATCGGAGCTGATAAGCTGACTTAAAGACATAAACAGCTAATAAATATGTGTACAGTGCTGATATCTAGCGCATCGCTGTACAGAGGACAGCCCTGTCACTTAACTGTCCCTCCTAATGGCTGTAAAGATCGCAGCAGCAATCAGAGACCACCCAAAGAAAGCTCTATTAGTGGGAAGAAAAGGAGGTAAAATTCATTTGGGTGCTAAGTTGTATGACTGAGCAATAAACCATTAAAGTTGTAAAGTGTGGAAATGTAAACAATGGCCTGGTCACCAGGGGGGGTATAAACATGTGTCCCTCAGGTGCTTAAAGGACCATTATCGTGAACATTGTAAAATGTAAAATACGTGTAAACACATACAAATAAGAAGTACATTTCTTCCAGAGTAAAATGAGCCCTTAATTACATTTCTCCTATGCTGCTGTCACTTACAGTGGGTAGGAGAAATCTGGCAGAACTAACAGGTTTTGGACTAGCCCACCTCCTAGTGGGGGGTTCTTAGGGTTTTCTTTATTTTTAAAAGCACTTAGTGAATGGCAGTTGCTCCGTCTAACTGCTAAAAAAGTGTGCAGCGAGCAGGGAGGCTGGCCAGCATCTTTATATAAATTATTTTTAAGGAGTGTCTTTGAAAGTTATAAAGGCCATGCTGAGAATACCCCATGAAGAGATGGACTAGACCAAAACCTGTTGGTTCCGTCAGATTGTTACTACCTACTGTAAGTGACACCAAGATGGGAGAAAAGTAATTTAGGGCTCATTTTAATCGGGGTGAAACACTGCTTATTTGTATGTCTTTACATGTATTTTACATTTTTAAATTTTCCGTGATAGTGGTTCTTTAAGAACCACAAAGAAATCATTTTTAAAATCCTTAAGTGAAAGTAAAAACTGCTTCCTGGGGTCTTCTTTACTTTTGTGAACTGAGTGATGTACCTCGGGACAGGAAGAAATAAAAAAAGACATTAAAATTGATGACTTGGGCCACAGAACTGATCACGCTTTTTTTTTTAACTAATTCAGCCTTCAGTTGTTTTCACTTTATGCATCCAAGCAATGTTCACCTCCCATTCATTAGCCTATAACTTTATCACTACTTATCACAATGAATTGATCTATAGCTTGTTTTTTCCGCCACCAATTAGGCTTTCTTTGGGTGGTACATTTTGCTAAGAGCCACTGTACTGTAAATGCATTTTAACAGGAAGAATAAGAAAGAAAATGGAAAAAAATCATTATTTCTCAGTTTTCAGCCATTATAGTTTTAAAATAATACATGCCTTCATAATTAAAACTCACGTATTGTATTTGCTTCATCTGTCCCGTTTATTACACCATTTAAATTATGTCCCTATCACAATGAATGGCGACAATATTTTATTTGGAAATAAAGGTGCATTTTTTCCGTTTTGCATCCATCACTATTTACAAGTTTAAAAGTAAAAAAAAAATAGAACTATTTCATCTTTACATTGATATTTAAAAAGTTTAGACCCTTAGGTAAATATTTACATGTTTTGGTTTTTTTAATTGTAATGTTTTTTTTTATATATTAAACATTTTATTTGGCTATTTTTGGGAGGGTGGGATGTAAATAGTATTTGTTTGGGGTAAATATATGTGCATTTTTATTGTTTTTTTACATTTAGTTGTAGTTTTACTTTTTGGCCACAAGATGGCAGCCATGAGTTTGTTTACATGACGTCACTCTAAGCGTAACATATGCTTAAAGGGACGCTTGAAGCCAGATAAAGCGAAGCTTCCGAGAGAAGCTGTCGCTTTTTCTGCGGGGGAGAGGAATCAGTGATCGGGCACCATAGCCCGATTCACTGATTGCCTGGCCAACGAACCGCGAGCTGGTCACGCGCGTGCACGCGCGCGATCGGCCGTGGGAGCGCATGCCCGTGCACGTGGCCTCCTGGACGTAGGTACTACGTCCTGGAGGCATGAATGGTTAAGTAAGAGTCTTTTGGTTAATCCAGTTGGCAAAAATGACACATTTCGCCAACAGGATTGTAAGCCCACCCACCAGCGACAAGGTAGACTCTCTTCGGGCGGGGCCTACACTACACTATGCTGGCCTACTCTAATTGGCGCTAGTCACCCTGAAAGCTATTCTAGTGTTGGGGTGCATGTGTGATATGTAACACCTAATCTAATCCTACATCTCCTGCTCCTAAGTGGTGCTGCTCACCAATATGCCCTGTTCAAATGTTTGGTGTGTGTGTGGGTAGGTCTAATCTTATCCTAATCTCATCTCGGTGGTTAGCACTAGTATGCTACAGTCCATGGGATGAGGTGTTGGTCTGGGTATGTCATTCTAAAGTGAGTGTGTGTCTGTCACAGTGTGTATGTCTGGGACTGGGTATCAGTCAGTATGAGTCAGTTAAGGTAAGTTAGTCTGGGGTAAAAGCTGTCAGTGTATGTCAGTCAGTGTATGTGTGTTTTAAAGGGTGGTCATATATTACTTTGGTTTCCTCTTGTTTTTTGGGGTACTGCTCATCCGTCCTCCGTAAAGCGGTAGCCCCCTCATTCCCCACTTTACAGTTGTACGAATGCACAGACCTGATGAGCAGCGAAGAGGACCGTATGACCACCTAAGACTATGCGACAAGGACAACCTAAAACTCTGTAAGTGCCCTAGGGGCCCCTGGAGTTCAGCGGCAGTCTAGCTCATGTAAATCCTCAGTGTAAGTTGAGGAAGAATAGACTACTCACACTAACAACAACAACAACTTCCACACAAGCTGTTTATATCAGAAATATATAAACAAAAGGAGTGGTCATAAATTACTTTGGTTTCCTCCTGCTCCCTGGGTGTCCACACAGAGAAGAACAAGCTAGTCTTGACTCCCCTTGCTTTCACTCAGTTTGACCGGGGTACTGCTCATCTGTTCTCCGTAAAGCGGTATCCCCCTCATTCCCCACTTTACAGTTGTACGAATGCACAGACGGGACAAGCAGCGAAGAGGACCACATGACCACCTAAGAGTGAAAGACAAAGACAACATGAACTCTTCTACTTGCCTTAGAGGCCCCAGAGTTCAGCAACAGGTTTTCTTTGCTCATTCTCTCTAACAGGCTGGTTCATTTTAATGATCCCCGTTGTAAGATGAGGAAGAATGGGCTACCTACACTAAGCAAATAATTGTAGTTCCAGCCAAACAAATAAACTATCAGAAATGCGTTAAAAGAAGGAGAGATGGAGCATAAATGTCAGTCGGAAGCTAGCTATAATTTTTTATCCAACCAACAAAAAACAATCTACTACAAATAACTAACCTAACCATGCAACCAACAAATATAACCTATTATATTAAGCTAAGGTAGCCATCCAAAGAAAAAAAAATATACCATAATTAACTAACTGCACTTTTTGTTACCATAGCCGCCTTGCAAGACACCTTGCACACCTAACACAGTCCAGGAGCCCCCAGAGGTCTAACATCATCTGCTTCAAGAGACTCCAGAGCATCCTATTTATGCTTTTCTGACTATTGTGATGTCATCAGGGCCCATTTTGATGTCATCAGGGACACAACCAATCATCTTGCCACACTGGCTACTGTGACACTCTGGCATGTGGCTGATGCATGGCTGTACATTTGATGAGAAAGGCATGGTAAATAAACAGGGTGTAATGGGGAGAAGTAACAGAAATTAAAACATGGCAGAAGCATAATTAGGCAATTAGAATGATGACGTGTCATTATTTTAGTGGCCATTTTTTGGGGTTTCTCCATATTCAGCACATCGTCACAGATGATACTAGGGGGTGGAGCAATATGCTGAATGTAATGTAGGAAATGTGTTGGAAGGAATGGATCAGCAAACAGACAGGCAAGGTGCACTGTTTAAAAGGAATTGTATGAGCCAATCAATTTCTAATTCCAAACAGGTGTGAGTTTCTAAGCAGTTTGTACTCAGAAGAGTATTGTCGCCATGGCTGCAAAGAAGTGCAAATTGAGTTCCGGATCACTTTAACCACTCTGTGACCGCCTAACACAGGATTGCAAGTGGCAGAGTGGCTTACTCGTTCTTTGCTCACGCCAGGTGGCATGATCTTCCCAGGAACGAGATTTGCAGGGAATGAGCACTCGCTCGAGCACGCGTTCCCTGCTGTAAACAAAGCGGAGCTTCGTCTTCAGCCTGTCAGTCACAATCGGAGCTGATAAGCTGACTTAAAGACATAAACAGCTAATAAATATGTGTACAGTGCTGATATCTAGCGCATCGCTGTACAGAGGACAGCCCTGTCACTTAACTGTCCCTCCTAATGGCTGTAAAGATCGCAGCAGCAATCAGAGACCACCCAAAGAAAGCTCTATTAGTGGGAAGAAAAGGAGGTAAAATTCATTTGGGTGCTAAGTTGTATGACTGAGCAATAAACCATTAAAGTTGTAAAGTGTGGAAATGTAAACAATGGCCTGGTCACCAGGGGGGGTATAAACATGTGTTCCTCAGGTGCTTAAAGGACCATTATCGTGAACATTGTAAAATGTAAAATACGTGTAAACACATACAAATAAGAAGTACATTTCTTCCAGAGTAAAATGAGCCCTTAATTACATTTCTCCTATGCTGCTGTCACTTACAGTGGGTAGGAGAAATCTGGCAGAACTAACAGGTTTTGGACTAGCCCACCTCCTAGTGGGGGGTTCTTAGGGTTTTCTTTATTTTTAAAAGCACTTAGTGAATGGCAGTTGCTCCGTCTAACTGCTAAAAAAGTGTGCAGCGAGCAGGGAGGCTGGCCAGCATCTTTATATAAATTATTTTTAAGGAGTGTCTTTGAAAGTTATAAAGGCCATGCTGAGAATACCCCATGAAGAGATGGACTAGACCAAAACCTGTTGGTTCCGTCAGATTGTTACTACCTACTGTAAGTGACACCAAGATGGGAGAAAAGTAATTTAGGGCTCATTTTAATCGGGGTGAAACACTGCTTATTTGTATGTCTTTACATGTATTTTACATTTTTAAATTTTCCGTGATAGTGGTTCTTTAAGAACCACAAAGAAATCATTTTTAAAATCCTTAAGTGAAAGTAAAAACTGCTTCCTGGGGTCTTCTTTACTTTTGTGAACTGAGTGATGTACCTCGGGACAGGAAGAAATAAAAAAAGACATTAAAATTGATGACTTGGGCCACAGAACTGATCACGCTTTTTTTTTTAACTAATTCAGCCTTCAGTTGTTTTCACTTTATGCATCCAAGCAATGTTCACCTCCCATTCATTAGCCTATAACTTTATCACTACTTATCACAATGAATTGATCTATAGCTTGTTTTTTCCGCCACCAATTAGGCTTTCTTTGGGTGGTACATTTTGCTAAGAGCCACTGTACTGTAAATGCATTTTAACAGGAAGAATAAGAAAGAAAATGGAAAAAAATCATTATTTCTCAGTTTTCAGCCATTATAGTTTTAAAATAATACATGCCTTCATAATTAAAACTCACGTATTGTATTTGCTTCATCTGTCCCGTTTATTACACCATTTAAATTATGTCCCTATCACAATGAATGGCGACAATATTTTATTTGGAAATAAAGGTGCATTTTTTCCGTTTTGCATCCATCACTATTTACAAGTTTAAAAGTAAAAAAAAAATAGAACTATTTCATCTTTACATTGATATTTAAAAAGTTTAGACCCTTAGGTAAATATTTACATGTTTTGGTTTTTTTAATTGTAATGTTTTTTTTTATATATTAAACATTTTATTTGGCTATTTTTGGGAGGGTGGGATGTAAATAGTATTTGTTTGGGGTAAATATATGTGCATTTTTATTGTTTTTTTACATTTAGTTGTAGTTTTACTTTTTGGCCACAAGATGGCAGCCATGAGTTTGTTTACATGACGTCACTCTAAGCGTAACATATGCTTAAAGGGACGCTTGAAGCCAGATAAAGCGAAGCTTCCGAGAGAAGCTGTCGCTTTTTCTGCGGGGGAGAGGAATCAGTGATCGGGCACCATAGCCCGATTCACTGATTGCCTGGCCAACGAACCGCGAGCTGGTCACGCGCGTGCACGCGCGCGATCGGCCGTGGGAGCGCATGCCCGTGCACGTGGCCTCCTGGACGTAGGTACTACGTCCTGGAGGCATGAATGGTTAAGTAAGAGTCTTTTGGTTAATCCAGTTGGCAAAAATGACACATTTCGCCAACAGGATTGTAAGCCCACCCACCAGCGACAAGGTAGACTCTCTTCGGGCGGGGCCTACACTACACTATGCTGGCCTACTCTAATTGGCGCTAGTCACCCTGAAAGCTATTCTAGTGTTGGGGTGCATGTGTGATATGTAACACCTAATCTAATCCTACATCTCCTGCTCCTAAGTGGTGCTGCTCACCAATATGCCCTGTTCAAATGTTTGGTGTGTGTGTGGGTAGGTCTAATCTTATCCTAATCTCATCTCGGTGGTTAGCACTAGTATGCTACAGTCCATGGGATGAGGTGTTGGTCTGGGTATGTCATTCTAAAGTGAGTGTGTGTCTGTCACAGTGTGTATGTCTGGGACTGGGTATCAGTCAGTATGAGTCAGTTAAGGTAAGTTAGTCTGGGGTAAAAGCTGTCAGTGTATGTCAGTCAGTGTATGTGTGTTTTAAAGGGTGGTCATATATTACTTTGGTTTCCTCTTGTTTTTTGGGGTACTGCTCATCCGTCCTCCGTAAAGCGGTAGCCCCCTCATTCCCCACTTTACAGTTGTACGAATGCACAGACCTGATGAGCAGCGAAGAGGACCGTATGACCACCTAAGACTATGCGACAAGGACAACCTAAAACTCTGTAAGTGCCCTAGGGGCCCCTGGAGTTCAGCGGCAGTCTAGCTCATGTAAATCCTCAGTGTAAGTTGAGGAAGAATAGACTACTCACACTAACAACAACAACAACTTCCACACAAGCTGTTTATATCAGAAATATATAAACAAAAGGAGTGGTCATAAATTACTTTGGTTTCCTCCTGCTCCCTGGGTGTCCACACAGAGAAGAACAAGCTAGTCTTGACTCCCCTTGCTTTCACTCAGTTTGACCGGGGTACTGCTCATCTGTTCTCCGTAAAGCGGTATCCCCCTCATTCCCCACTTTACAGTTGTACGAATGCACAGACGGGACAAGCAGCGAAGAGGACCACATGACCACCTAAGAGTGGAAGACAAAGACAACATGAACTCTTCTACTTGCCTTAGAGGCCCCAGAGTTCAGCAACAGGTTTTCTTTGCTCATTCTCTCTAACAGGCTGGTTCATTTTAATGATCCCCGTTGTAAGATGAGGAAGAATGGGCTACCTACACTAAGCAAATAATTGTAGTTCCAGCCAAACAAATAAACTATCAGAAATGCGTTAAAAGAAGGAGAGATGGAGCATAAATGTCAGTCGGAAGCTAGCTATAATTTTTTATCCAACCAACAAAAAACAATCTACTACAAATAACTAACCTAACCATGCAACCAACAAATATAACCTATTATATTAAGCTAAGGTAGCCATCCAAAGAAAAAAAAATATACCATAATTAACTAACTGCACTTTTTGTTACCATAGCCGCCTTGCAAGACACCTTGCACACCTAACACAGTCCAGGAGCCCCCAGAGGTCTAACATCATCTGCTTCAAGAGACTCCAGAGCATCCTATTTATGCTTTTCTGACTATTGTGATGTCATCAGGGCCCATTTTGATGTCATCAGGGACACAACCAATCATCTTGCCACACTGGCTACTGTGACACTCTGGCATGTGGCTGATGCATGGCTGTACATTTGATGAGAAAGGCATGGTAAATAAACAACAGGGTGTAATGGGGAGAAGTAACAGAAATTAAAACATGGCAGAAGCATAATTAGGCAATTAGAATGATGACGTGTCATTATTTTAGTGGCCATTTTTTGGGGTTTCTCCATATTCAGCACATCGTCACAGATGATACTAGGGGGTGGAGCAATATGCTGAATGTAATGTAGGAAATGTGTTGGAAGGAATGGATCAGCAAACAGACAGGCAAGGTGCACTGTTTAAAAGGAATTGTATGAGCCAATCAATTTCTAATTCCAAACAGGTGTGAGTTTCTAAGCAGTTTGTACTCAGAAGAGTATTGTCGCCATGGCTGCAAAGAAGTGCAAATTGAGTTCCGGATCACTTTAACCACTCTGTGACCGCCTAACACAGGATTGCAAGTGGCAGAGTGGCTTACTCGTTCTTTGCTCACGCCAGGTGGCATGATCTTCCCAGGAACGAGATTTGCAGGGAATGAGCACTCGCTCGAGCACGCGTTCCCTGCTGTAAACAAAGCGGAGCTTCGTCTTCAGCCTGTCAGTCACAATCGGAGCTGATAAGCTGACTTAAAGACATAAACAGCTAATAAATATGTGTACAGTGCTGATATCTAGCGCATCGCTGTACAGAGGACAGCCCTGTCACTTAACTGTCCCTCCTAATGGCTGTAAAGATCGCAGCAGCAATCAGAGACCACCCAAAGAAAGCTCTATTAGTGGGAAGAAAAGGAGGTAAAATTCATTTGGGTGCTAAGTTGTATGACTGAGCAATAAACCATTAAAGTTGTAAAGTGTGGAAATGTAAACAATGGCCTGGTCACCAGGGGGGGGTATAAACATGTGTTCCTCAGGTGCTTAAAGGACCATTATCATGAACATTGTAAAATGTAAAATACGTGTAAACACATACAAATAAGAAAGTACATTTCTTCCAGAGTAAAATGAGCCCTTAATTACATTTCTCCTATGCTGCTGTCACTTACAGTGGGTAGGAGAAATCTGGCAGAACTAACAGGTTTTGGACTAGCCCATCTCCTAGTGGGGGGTTCTTAGGGTTTTCTTTATTTTTAAAAGCACTTAGTGAATGGCAGTTGCTCCGTCTAACTGCTAAAAAAAGTGTGCAGCGAGCAGGGAGGCTGGCCAGCATCTTTATATAAATTATTTTTAAGGAGTGTCTTTGAAAGTTATAAAGGCCATGCTGAGAATACCCCATGAAGAGATGGACTAGACCAAAACCTGTTGGTTCCGTCAGATTGTTACTACCTACTGTAAGTGACACCAAGATGGGAGAAAAGTAATTTAGGGCTCATTTTAATCGGGGTGAAACACTGCTTATTTGTATGTGTTTACATGTATTTTACATTTTTAAATTTTCCGTGATAGTGGTTCTTTAAGAACCACAAAGAAATCATTTTTAAAATCCTTAAGTGAAAGTAAAAACTGCTTCCTGGGGTCTTCTTTACTTTTGTGGACTGAGTGATGTACCTCGGGACAGGAAGAAATAAAAAAACACATTAAAATTGATGACTTGGGCCACAGAACTGATCACGCATTTTTTTTTAACCAGTTCAGCCTTCAGTCATTTTCACTTTATGCATCCGAGCAATGTTCACCTCCCATTCATTAGCCTATAACTTTATCACTACTTATCACAATGAATTGATCTATAGCTTGTTTTTTCCGCCACCAATTAGGCTTTCTTTGGGTGGTACATTTTGCTAAGAGCCACTTTACTGTAAATGCATTTTAACAGGAAGAATAAGAAAAAAATGGAAAATAATCATTATTTCTCAGTTTTCAGCCATTATAGTTTTAAAATAATACATGCCTTCATATTTAAAACTCACGTATTGTATTTGCCCATCTGTCCCGGTTATTACACCATTTAAATTATGTCCCTATCACAATGAATGGCGACAATATTTAATTTGGAAATAAAGGTGCATTTTTTCCGTTTTGCATCCATCACTATTTACACGTTTAAAAGTAAAAAAAAATAGAACTATTTCATCTTTACATTGATATTTAAAAAGTTTAGACCCTTAGGTAAATATTTACATGTTTTGGTTTTTTTAATTGTAATGTTTTTTTTTTTATATATTAAACATTTTATTTGGGTATTTTTGGGAGGGTGGGACGTAAATAGTATTTGTTTGGGGTAAATATATGTGCATTTTTATTGTTTTTTTACATTTAGTTGTAGTTTTACTTTTTGGCCACAAGATGGCAGCCATGCGTTTGTTTACATGACGTCACTCGAAGCGTAACATACGCTTAAAGGGACGCTTGAAGCCAGATAAAGCGAAGCTTCCGAGAGACGCTGTCGCTTTTTCTGCGGGGGAGAGGAATCAGTGATCGGGCACCATAGCCCGATTCACTGATTGCCTGGCCAACGAACCGCGGGCCCGTCACGCGCGTGCACGCGCGCGATCGGCCGTGGGAGCGCGCGGCCGTGCACGTGGCCTCCTGGACGTAGGTACTACGTCCTGGAGGCATAAATGGTTAAGTAAGAGTCTTTTGGTTAATCCAGTTGGCAAAAATGACACATTTCGCCAACAGGATTGTAAGCCCGCCCACCAGCGACAAGGTAGACTCTCTTCGGGCGGGGCCTACACTACACTATGCTGGCCTACTCTAATTGGCGCTAGTCACCCTGAAAGCTATTCTAGTGTTGGGGTGCATGTGTGATATGTAACACCTAATCTAATCCTACATCTCCTGCTCCTAAGTGGTGCTGCTCACCAATATGCCCTGTTCAATTGTTTGGTGTGTGTGTGG
This sequence comes from Hyperolius riggenbachi, assembly GCF_040937935.1. Classification (NCBI taxonomy): domain Eukaryota; kingdom Metazoa; phylum Chordata; class Amphibia; order Anura; family Hyperoliidae; genus Hyperolius; species Hyperolius riggenbachi. Next base: position 75,063,240 of record NC_090654.1, on the reverse strand, counting down.
GTAGGTCTAATCTTATCCTAATCTCATCTCGGTGGTTAGCACTATGCTACAGTCCATGGGATGAGGTGTTGGTCTGGGTATGTCATTCTAAAGTGAGTGTGTGTCTGTCACAGTGTGTATGTCTGGGACTGGGTATCAGTCAGTATGAGTCAGTTAAGGTAAGTTAGTCTGGGGTAAAAGCTGTCAGTGTATGTCAGTCAGTGTATGTGTGTTTTAAAGGGTGGTCATATATTACTTTGGTTTCCTCTTGTTTTTTGGGGTACTGCTCATCCGTCCTCCGTAAAGCGGTAGCCCCCTCATTCCCCACTTTACAGTTGTACGAATGCACAGACCTGATGAGCAGCGAAGAGGACCGTATGACCACCTAAGACTATGCGACAAGGACAACCTAAAACTCTGTAAGTGCCCTAGGGGCCCCTGGAGTTCAGCGGCAGTCTAGCTCATGTAAATCCTCAGTGTAAGTTGAGGAAGAATAGACTACTCACACTAACAACAACAACAACTTCCACACAAGCTGTTTATATCAGAAATATATAAACAAAAGGAGTGGTCATACATTACTTTGGTTTCCTCCTGCTCCCTGGGTGTCCACACAGAGAAGAACAAGCTAGTCTTGACTCCCCTTGCTTTCACTCAGTTTGACCGGGGTACTGCTCATCTGTCCTCCGTAAAGCGGTATCCCCCTCATTCCCCACTTTACAGTTGTACGAATGCACAGACGGGACAAGCAGCGAAGAGGACCACATGACCACCTAAGAGTGGAAGACAAAGACAACATGAACTCTTCTACTTGCCTTAGAGGCCCCAGAGTTCAGCACTAGGTTTTCTTTGCTCATTCTCTCTAACAGGCTGGTTCATTTTAATGATCCCCATTGTAAGATGAGGAAGAATGGGCTACCTACACTAAGCAAATAATAGTAGTTCCAGCCAAACAAATAAACTGTATCAGAAATGCGTTAAAAGAAGGAGAGATGGAGCATAAATGTCAGTCGGAAGCTAGCTATAATTTTTTATCCAACCAACAAAAAACAATCTACTACAAATAACTAACCTAACCATGCAACCAACAGATATAACCTATTATATTAAGCTAAGGTAGCCATCCAAAGAAAAAAAAAATATACCATAATTAACTAACTGCACTTTTTGTTACCATAGCCGCCTTGCAAGACACCTTGCACACCTAACACAGTCCAGGAGCCCCCAGAGGTCTAACATCATCTGCTTTAAGAGACTCCAGAGCATCCTATTTATGCTTTTCTGACTATTGTGATGTCATCAGGGCCCATTTTGATGTCATCAGGGACACAACCAATCATCTTGCCACACTGGCTACTGTGACACTCTGGCATGTGGCTGATGCATGGCTGTACATTTGATGAGAAAGGCATGGTAAATAAACAACAGGGTGTAATGGGGAGAAGTAACAGAAATTAAAACATGACAGAAGCATAATTAGGCAATTAGAATGATGACGTGTCATTATTTTAGTGGCCATTTTTTGGGGTTTCTCCATATTCAGCACATCTTCACAGATGATACTAGGGGGTGGAGCAATATGCTGAATGTAATGTAGGAAATGTGTTGGAAGGAATGGATCAGCAAACAGACAGGCAAGGTGCACTGTTTAAAAGGAATTGTATGAGCCAATCAATTTCTAATTCCAAACAGGTGTGAGTTTCTAAGCAGTTTGTACTCAGAAGAGTATTGTCGCCATGGCTGCAAAGAAGTGCAAATTAAGTTCCGGATCACTTTAACCACTCTGTGACCGCCTAACACAGGATTGCAAGTGGCAGAGTGGCTTACTCGTTCTTTGCTCACGCCAGGTGGCATGATCTTCCCAGGAACGAGATTTGCAGGGAATGAGCACTCGCTCGAGCACGCGTTCCCTGCTGTAAATGAAGCGGAGCTTCGTCTTCAGCCTGTCAGTCACAATCGGAGCTGATAAGCTGACTTAAAGACATAAACAGCTAATAAATATGTGTACAGTGCTGCAATCTAGCGCATCGCTGTACAGAGGACAGCCCTGTCACTTAACTGTCCCTCCTAATGGCTGTAAAGATCGCAGCAGCAATCAGAGACCACCCAAAGAAAGCTCTATTAGTGGGAAGAAAAGGAGGTAAAATTCATTTGGGTGCTAAGTTGTATGACTGAGCAATAAACCATTAAAGTTGTAAAGTGTGGAAATGTAAACAATGGCCTGGTCACCAGGGGGGGTATAAACATGTGTTCCTCAGGTGCTTAAAGGACCATTATCGTGAACATTGTAAAATGTAAAATACGTGTAAACACATACAAATAAGAAAGTACATTTCTTCCAGAGTAAAATGAGCCCTTAATTACATTTCTCCTATGCTGCTGTCACTTACAGTGGGTAGGAGAAATCTGGCAGAACTAACAGGTTTTGGACTAGCCCATCTCCTAGTGGGGGGTTCTTAGGGTTTTCTTTATTTTTAAAAGCACTTAGTGAATGGCAGTTGCTCCGTCTAACTGCTAAAAAAGTGTGCAGCGAGCAGGGAGGCTGGCCAGCATCTTTATATAAATTATTTTTAAGGAGTGTCTTTGAAAGTTATAAAGGCCATGCTGAGAATACCCCATGAAGAGATGGACTAGACCAAAACCTGTTGGTTCCGTCAGATTGTTACTACCTACTGTAAGTGACACCAAGATGGGAGAAAAGTAATTTAGGGCTCATTTTAATCGGGGTGAAACACTGCTTATTTGTATGTGTTTACATGTATTTTACATGTTTAAATTTTCCGTGATAGTGGTTCTTTAAGAACCACAAAGAAATCATTTTTAAAATCCTTAAGTGAAAGTAAAAACTGCTTCCTGGGGTCTTCTTTACTTTTGTGGACTGAGTGATGTACCTCGGGACAGGAAGAAATAAAAAAAACACATTAAAATTGATGACTTGGGCCACAGAACTGATCACGCATTTTTTTTTTAACCAGTTCAGCCTTCAGTCATTTTCACTTTATGCATCCGAGCAATGTTCACCTCCCATTCATTAGCCTATAACTTTATCACAATGAATTGATATATAGCTTGTTTTTTCCGCCACCAATTAGGCTTTCTTTGGGTGGTACATTTTGCTAAGAGCCACTTTACTGTAAATGCATTTTAACAGGAAGAATAAGAAAAAAATGGAAAATAATCATTATTTCTCAGTTTTCAGCCATTATAGTTTTAAAATAATACATGCCTTCATAATTAAAACTCACGTATTGTTTTTGCCCATCTGTCCCGGTTATTACACCATTTAAATTATGTCCCTATCACAATGAATGGCGACAATATTTTATTTGGAAATAAAGGTGCATTTTTTCCGTTTTGCATCCATCACTATTTACAAGTTTAAAAGTAAAAAAAAATAGAACTATTTCATCTTTACATTGATATTTAAAAAGTTTAGACCCTTAGGTAAATATTTACATGTTTTGGTTTTTTTAATTGTAATGTTTTTTTTTATATATTAAACATTTTATTTGGGTATTTTTGGGAGGGTGGGATGTAAATAGTATTTGTTTGGGGTAAATATATGTGCATTTTTATTGTTTTTTTACATTTAGTTGTAGTTTTACTTTTTGGCCACAAGATGGCAGCCATGAGTTTGTTTACATGACGTCACTCTAAGCGTAACATACGCTTAAAGGGACGCTTGAAGCCAGATAAAGCGAAGCTTCCGAGAGAAGTTGTCGCTTTTTCTGCGGGGGAGAGGAATCAGTGATTGGGCACCATAGCCCGATTCACTGATTGCCTGGCTAACGAACTGCGGGCCGGTCACGCGCGTGCACGCGCGCGATCGGCCGTGGGAGTGCGCGGCCGTGCACGTGGCCTCCTGGACGTAGGTACTACGTCCTGGAGGCATAAATGGTTAAGTAAGAGTCTTTTGGTTAATCCAGTTGGCAAAAATGACACATTTTGCCAACAGGATTGTAAGCCCGCCCACCAGCGACAAGGTAGACTCTCTTCGGGCGGGGCCTACACTACACTATGCTGGCCTACTCTAATTGGCGCTAGTCACCCTGAAAGCTATTCTAGTGTTGGGGTGCATGTGTGATATGTAACACCTAATCTAATCCTACATCTCCTGCTCCTAAGTGGTGCTGCTCACCAATATGCCCTGTTCAAGTGTTTGGTGTGTGTGTGGGTAGGTCTAATCTTATCCTAATCTCATCTCGGTGGTTAGCACTATGCTACAGTCCATGGGATGAGGTGTTGGTCTGGGTATGTCATTCTAAAGTGAGTGTGTGTCTGTCACAGTGTGTATGTCTGGGACTGGGTATCAGTCAGTATGAGTCAGTTAAGGTAAGTTAGTCTGGGGTAAAAGCTGTCAGTGTATGTCAGTCAGTGTATGTGTGTTTTAAAGGGTGGTCATATATTACTTTGGTTTCCTCTTGTTTTTTGGGGTACTGCTCATCCGTCCTCCGTAAAGCGGTAGCCCCCTCATTCCCCACTTTACAGTTGTACGAATGCACAGACCTGATGAGCAGCGAAGAGGACCGTATGACCACCTAAGACTATGCGACAAGGACAACCTAAAACTCTGTAAGTGCCCTAGGGGCCCCTGGAGTTCAGCGGCAGTCTAGCTCATGTAAATCCTCAGTGTAAGTTGAGGAAGAATAGACTACTCACACTAACAACAACAACAACTTCCACACAAGCTGTTTATATCAGAAATATATAAACAAAAGGAGTGGTCATACATTACTTTGGTTTCCTCCTGCTCCCTGGGTGTCCACACAGAGAAGAACAAGCTAGTCTTGACTCCCCTTGCTTTCACTCAGTTTGACCGGGGTACTGCTCATCTGTCCTCCGTAAAGCGGTATCCCCCTCATTCCCCACTTTACAGTTGTACGAATGCACAGACGGGACAAGCAGCGAAGAGGACCACATGACCACCTAAGAGTGGAAGACAAAGACAACATGAACTCTTCTACTTGCCTTAGAGGCCCCAGAGTTCAGCACTAGGTTTTCTTTGCTCATTCTCTCTAACAGGCTGGTTCATTTTAATGATCCCCATTGTAAGATGAGGAAGAAGGGGCTACCTACACTAAGCAAATAATTGTAGTTCCAGCCAAACAAATAAACTGTATCAGAAATGCGTTAAAAGAAGGAGAGATGTAGCATAAATGTCAGTCGGAAGCTAGCTATAATTTTTTATCCAACCAACAAAAAACAATCTACTACAAATAACTAACCTAACCATGCAACCAACAGATATAACCTATTATATTAAGCTAAGGTAGCCATCCAAAGAAAAAAAAATATACCATAATTAACTAACTGCACTTTTTGTTACCATAGCCGCCTTGCAAGACACCTTGCACACCTAACACAGTCCAGGAGCCCCCAGAGGTCTAACATCATCTGCTTCAAGAGACTCCAGAGCATCCTATTTATGCTTTTCTGACTATTGTGATGTCATCAGGGCCCATTTTGATGTCATCAGGGACACAACCAATCATCTTGCCACACTGGCTACTGTGACACTCTGGCATGTGGCTGATGCATGGCTGTACATTTGATGAGAAAGGCATGGTAAATAAACAACAGGGTGTAATGGGGAGAAGTAACAGAAATTAAAACATGACAGAAGCATAATTAGGCAATTAGAATGATGACGTGTCATTATTTTAGTGGCCATTTTTTGGGGTTTCTCCATATTCAGCACATCTTCACAGATGATACTAGGGGGTGGAGCAATATGCTGAATGTAATGTAGGAAATGTGTTGGAAGGAATGGATCAGCAAACAGACAGGCAAGGTGCACTGTTTAAAAGGAATTGTATGAGCCAATCGATTTCTAATTCCAAACAGGTGTGAGTTTCTAAGCAGTTTGTACTCAGAAGAGTATTGTCGCCATGGCTGCAAAGAAGTGCAAATTGAGTTCCGGATCACTTTAACCACTCTGTGACCGCCTAACACAGGATTGCAAGTGGCAGAGTGGCTTACTCGTTCTTTGCTCACGCCAGGTGGCATGATCTTCCCAGGAACGAGATTTGCAGGGAATGAGCACTCGCTCGAGCACGCGTTCCCTGCTGTAAACAAAGCGGAGCTTCGTCTTCAGCCTGTCAGTCACAATCGGAGCTGATAAGCTGACTTAAAGACATAAACAGCTAATAAATATGTGTACAGTGCTGCAATCTAGCGCATCGCTGTACAGAGGACAGCCCTGTCACTTAACTGTCCCTCCTAATGGCTGTAAAGATCGCAGCAGCAATCAGAGACCACCCAAAGAAAGCTCTATTAGTGGGAAGAAAAGGAGGTAAAATTCATTTGGGTGCTAAGTTGTATGACTGAGCAATAAACCATTAAAGTTGTAAAGTGTGGAAATGTAAACAATGGCCTGGTCACCAGGGGGGGTATAAACATGTGTTCCTCAGGTGCTTAAAGGACCATTATCGTGAACATTGTAAAATGTAAAATACGTGTAAACACATACAAATAAGAAAGTACATTTTTTCCAGAGTAAAATGAGCCCTTAATTAAATTTCTCCTATGCTGCTGTCACTTACAGTGGGTAGGAGAAATCTGGCAGAACTAACAGGTTTTGGACTAGCCCATCTCCTAGTGGGGGGTTCTTAGGGTTTTCTTTATTTTTAAAAGCACTTAGTGAATGGCAGTTGCTCCGTCTAACTGCTAAAAAAGTGTGCAGCGAGCAGGGAGGCTGGCCAGCATCTTTATATAAATTATTTTTAAGGAGTGTCTTTGAAAGTTATAAAGGCCATGCTGAGAATACCCCATGAAGAGATGGACTAGACCAAAACCTGTTGGTTCCGTCAGATTGTTACTACCTACTGTAAGTGACACCAAGATGGGAGAAAAGTAATTTAGGGCTCATTTTAATCGGGGTGAAACACTGCTTATTTGTATGTGTTTACATGTATTTTACATGTTTAAATTTTCCGTGATAGTGGTTCTTTAAGAACTACAAAGAAATCATTTTTAAAATCCTTAAGTGAAAGTAAAAACTGCTTCCTGGGGTCTTCTTTACTTTTGTGGACTGAGTGATGTACCTCGGGACAGGAAGAAATAAAAAAACACATTAAAATTGATGACTTGGGCCACAGAACTGATCACGCATTTTTTTTTTAACCAGTTCAGCCTTCAGTCATTTTCACTTTATGCATCCGAGCAATGTTCACCTCCCATTCATTAGCCTATAACTTTATCACTACTTATCACAATGAATTGATCTATAGCTTGTTTTTTCCGCCACCAATTAGGCTTTCTTTGGGTGGTACATTTTGCTAAGAGCCACTTTACTGTAAATGCATTTTAACAGGAAGAATAAGAAAAAAATGGAAAATAATCATTATTTCTCAGTTTTCAGCCATTATAGTTTTAAAATAATACATGCCTTCATAATTAAAACTCACGTATTGTATTTGCCCATCTGTCCCGGTTATTACACCATTTAAATTATGTCCCTATCACAATGAATGGCGACAATATTTAATTTGGAAATAAAGGTGCATTTTTTCCGTTTTGCATCCATCACTATTTACACGTTTAAAAGTAAAAAAAAATAGAACTATTTCATCTTTACATTGATATTTAAAAAGTTTAGACCCTTAGGTAAATATTTACATGTTTTGGTTTTTTTAATTGTAATGTTTTTTTTTTATATATTAAACATTTTATTTGGGTATTTTTGGGAGGGTGGGACGTAAATAGTATTTGTTTGGGGTAAATATATGTGCATTTTTATTGTTTTTTTACATTTAGTTGTAGTTTTACTGTTTGGCCACAAGATGGCAGCCATGCGTTTGTTTACATGACGTCACTCGAAGCGTAACATACGCTTAAAGGGACGCTTGAAGCCAGATAAAGCGAAGCTTCCGAGAGACGCTGTCGCTTTTTCTGCGGGGGAGAGGAATCAGTGATCGGGCACCATAGCCCGATTCACTGATTGCCTGGCCAACGAACCGCGGGCCGGTCACGCGCGTGCACGCGCGCGATCGGCCGTGGGAGTGCGCGGCCGTGCACGTGGCCTCCTGGACGTAGGTACTACGTCCTGGAGGCATAAATGGTTAAGTAAGAGTCTTTTGGTTAATCCAGTTGGCAAAAATGACACATTTCGCCAACAGGATTGTAAGCCCGCCCACCAGCGACAAGGTAGACTCTCTTCGGGCGGGGCCTACACTACACTATGCTGGCCTACTCTAATTGGCGCTAGTCACCCTGAAAGCTATTCTAGTGTTGGGGTACATGTGTGATATGTAACACCTAATCTAATCCTACATCTCCTGCTCCTAAGTGGTGCTGCTCACCAATATGCCCTGTTCAATTGTTTGGTGTGTGTGTGGGTAGGTCTAATCTTATCCTAATCTCATCTCGGTGGTTAGCACTATGCTACAGTCCATGGGATGAGGTGTTGGTCTGGGTATGTCATTCTAAAGTGAGTGTGTGTCTGTCACAGTGTGTATGTCTGGGACTGGGTATCAGTCAGTATGAGTCAGTTAAGGTAAGTTAGTCTGGGGTAAAAGCTGTCAGTGTATGTCAGTCAGTGTATGTGTGTTTTAAAGGGTGGTCATATATTACTTTGGTTTCCTCTTGTTTTTTGGGGTACTGCTCATCCGTCCTCCGTAAAGCGGTAGCCCCCTCATTCCCCACTTTACAGTTGTACGAATGCACAGACCTGATGAGCAGCGAAGAGGACCGTATGACCACCTAAGACTATGCGACAAGGACAACCTAAAACTCTGTAAGTGCCCTAGGGGCCCCTGGAGTTCAGCGGCAGTCTAGCTCATGTAAATCCTCAGTGTAAGTTGAGGAAGAATAGACTACTCACACTAACAACAACAACAACTTCCACACAAGCTGTTTATATCAGAAATATATAAACAAAAGGAGTGGTCATACATTACTTTGGTTTCCTCCTGCTCCCTGGGTGTCCACACAGAGAAGAACAAGCTAGTCTTGACTCCCCTTGCTTTCACTCAGTTTGACCGGGGTACTGCTCATCTGTCCTCCGTAAAGCGGTATCCCCCTCATTCCCCACTTTACAGTTGTACGAATGCACAGACGGGACAAGCAGCGAAGAGGACCACATGACCACCTAAGAGTGGAAGACAAAGACAACATGAACTCTTCTACTTGCCTTAGAGGCCCCAGAGTTCAGCACTAGGTTTTCTTTGCTCATTCTCTCTAACAGGCTGGTTCATTTTAATGATCCCCATTGTAAGATGAGGAAGAAGGGGCTACCTACACTAAGCAAATAATTGTAGTTCCAGCCAAACAAATAAACTGTATCAGAAATGCGTTAAAAGAAGGAGAGATGTAGCATAAATGTCAGTCGGAAGCTAGCTATAATTTTTTATCCAACCAACAAAAAACAATCTACTACAAATAACTAACCTAACCATGCAACCAACAGATATAACCTATTATATTAAGCTAAGGTAGCCATCCAAAGAAAAAAAAATATACCATAATTAACTAACTGCACTTTTTGTTACCATAGCCGCCTTGCAAGACACCTTGCACACCTAACACAGTCCAGGAGCCCCCAGAGGTCTAACATCATCTGCTTCAAGAGACTCCAGAGCATCCTATTTATGCTTTTCTGACTATTGTGATGTCATCAGGGCCCATTTTGATGTCATCAGGGACACAACCAATCATCTTGCCACACTGGCTACTGTGACACTCTGGCATGTGGCTGATGCATGGCTGTACATTTGATGAGAAAGGCATGGTAAATAAACAACAGGGTGTAATGGGGAGAAGTAACAGAAATTAAAACATGACAGAAGCATAATTAGGCAATTAGAATGATGACGTGTCATTATTTTAGTGGCCATTTTTTGGGGTTTCTCCATATTCAGCACATCTTCACAGATGATACTAGGGGGTGGAGCAATATGCTGAATGTAATGTAGGAAATGTGTTGGAAGGAATGGATCAGCAAACAGACAGGCAAGGTGCACTGTTTAAAAGGAATTGTATGAGCCAATCAATTTCTAATTCCAAACCAGTGCTGATCGTAATGGAAAAAGCTACGCTTACGGATCATTACGCGTAATTTTACGCTATTACGCATTACGAAATTACGCTTACGGCATAGACATTAAATTTCGGTACATGTCTGTAATTACGCATTGCCCTTACGCAATTACGCGTAAGAATACCGTAATTCAAGTTGTTACGTTTTAGGCTTGCGCGTAAATTCCTACTAGCAATTAATGCGTAAGGTCATGCTGCCAAGCGGAAAAGTTGACGCATGGATCAATGTTAGGTAGCCGCCGACTTTAAGGGTTAATAGCAAAGCCCCCTTAAGTGCTAAGAGCCTCAAATTTGGAGAATATATTAAGGAGATCAGAAGGAATAAGAGGGAAAATTTTTTTTTCAAAAAGACCTTATAGTTTTTGAGAAAATCGATGTTAAAGTTTCAAAGGAAAAATAGATACATTTAAAAACCCGCCGACTTTAACGGTTAATAGCAAAGCCTGCTTAAAATTTAGAAACACCAAATTTACAGGGTATATTAAGGGGATCAGTGGGAATAAGAGGAAAAACATTTTTTTCAAAAAGACCTTATAGTTTTTGAGAAAATCGATTTTTAAGTTTCAAGGGCAAAAATGTCTTTTAAATGCGGAAAATGTCAGTTTTTTTTGCACAGGTAACAATAGTGTTTTATTTTCATAGATTCCCCCAAGTGGGAAGAGTTTTACTTACTTCGTTCTGAGTGTGGGAAATATTTTTAAAAAAACGACGTGGGGTCCCCCCTCCCAGACCTCTTTAACCCCTTGTCCCCCATGCAGACTGGGATAGCCAGAATGCGGAGCACCGGCCGCGTGGGGCTCCGCACCCTGACTATACCAGCCCGCATGGTCCATGGATTGGGGGGTCTCGGAAGGGGAGGGGCAGCCAAGCTTTCCCCTCCCCCTCCGAGCCCTTGTCCAATCCAAGGACAAGGGGCTCTTCTCCACCTCCGATGGGCGGTGGAGGTGGAGGCCGCGATTTCCTGGGGGGGAGGTTCATGGTGGCATCTGGGAGTCCCCTTTAAAAAGGGGTCCCCCAGATGCCCACCCCCCCTCCCAGGAGAAATGAGTATAGAGTTACTTGTACCCCTTACCCATTTCCTTTAAGAGTTAAAAGTAAATAAACACACAGACACTTTGAAAAAGTATTTTAATTGAACAAAAAACATAACCACGAAAAAAGTCCTTTAATATTCTTAATTAACCATTAATACTTACCTGTCCCTTTAAAAGCCAGTTCCCACGCAATATCCTCGGAAATATACTAATCAGTTACAATGTAACAAAGCTATTACAATGTAACAACTTTGTTACTTTGTAACACCACCGCACCCGACGTCACTCGCCGCCACCGCCGCGTCTGCGCTGACCCGACAGAGCTCTGAGCTATATAGCTCAGAGCTCCCTAAGCATCTTTGTATTTGGGCTCCAAGGAGCCCCATTGGTCCTTAGCAGACCAATGGGGTTCCTTTAAATCAGAAGGAACCCCATTGGTCTGCTAAGGACCAATGGGGCTCCTTGGAGCCCAAATACAAAGATGCTAAGAGAGCTCTGAGCTATATAGCTCAGAGCTCTGTCGGGTCCGTGCGGGACGCTAAGTCCCCGCCGCCTCCCGCTGTCCTCCCCGCCTCTTCCACATGTCACCCACATGTCACCCACATGTGGGTGACATGTGGGTGACAGATGTGGGCGGGGCTGACAGCGGGAGGCGGCGGGGACTTAGCGTCCCGCACTGACCCGACAGAGCTCTGAGCTATATAGCTCAGAGCTCTCTTAGCATCTTTGTATTTGGGCTCCAAGGAGCCCCATTGGGCTCCTTCAATTAAAATACTTTTTCAAAGTGTCTGTGTGTTTATTTACTTTTAACTCTTAAAGGAAATGGGTAAGGGGTACAAGTACCTCTATACTCATTTCTCCTGGGAGGGGGGGTGGGCATCTGGGGGACCCCTTTTTAAAGGGGACTCCCAGATGCCACCATGAACCTCCCCCCCAGGAAATCGCGGCCTCCACCTCCACCGCCCATCGGAGGTGGAGAAGAGCCCCTTGTCCTTGGATTGGACAAGGGCTCGGAGGGGGAGGGGAAAGCTTGGCTGCCCCTCCCCTTCCGAGACCCCCCAATCCATGGACCATGCGGGCTGGTATAGTCAGGGTGCGGAGCCCCACGCGGCCGGTGCTCCGCATTCTGGCTATCCCAGTCTGCATGGGGGACAAGGGGTTAAAGAGGTCTGGGAGGGGGGACCCCACGTCGTTTTTTTTTAAATATTTCCCACACTCAGAACGAAGTAAGTAAAACTCTTCCCACTTGGGGGAATCTATGAAAATAAAACACTATTGTTACCTGTGCAAAAAAAACTGACATTTTCCGCATTTAAAAGACATTTTTGCCCTTGAAACTTAAAAATCGATTTTCTCAAAAACTATAAGGTCTTTTTGAAAAAATTTTTTTTCCTCTTATTCCCACTGATCCCCTTAATATACCCTGTAAATTTGGTGTTTCTAAATTTTAAGCAGGCTTTGCTATTAACCGTTAAAGTCGGCGGGTTTTTAAATGTATCTATTTTTCCTTTGAAACTTTAACATCGATTTTCTCAAAAACTATAAAGTCTTTTTGAAAAAAAATTTTTTCCTCTTATTCCTTCTGATCTCCTTAATATATTCTCCAAATTTGAGGCTCTTAGCACTTAAGGGGGCTTTGCTATTAACCCTTAAAGTCGGCGGCTTTTTTATATTATACGGGAGCGTAATATTACGCGATTACGGCAGACTGTGTAATTTCAATGGGAGTTTACTGTCTTACGCGTAATTTGTTACGCGTAAAACGTAACCCACGGTCTACGCGTAATTAATTACGCGTAATACCGTAACCTTACACGTAACGCTTACGGTGCATTTGTAGTGAATTACGATGCGTAATTACGCTAATGCGTAATTTCGGCCCAGCACTGTTCCAAACAGGTGTGAGTTTCTAAGCAGTTTGTACTCAGAAGAGTATTGTCGCCATGGCTGCAAAGAAGTGCAAATTGAGTTCCGGATCACTTTAACCACTCTGTGACCGCCTAACACAGGATTGCAAGTGGCAGAGTGGCTTACTCGTTCTTTGCTCACGCCAGGTGGCATGATCTTCCCAGGAACGAGATTTGCAGGGAATGAGCACTCGCTCGAGCACGCGTTCCCTGCTGTAAACAAAGCGGAGCTTCGTCTTCAGCCTGTCAGTCACAATCGGAGCTGATAAGCTGACTTAAAGACATAAACAGCTAATAAATATGTGTACAGTGCTGCAATCTAGCGCATCGCTGTACAGAGGACAGCCCTGTCACTTAACTGTCCCTCCTAATGGCTGTAAAGATCGCAGCAGCAATCAGAGACCACCCAAAGAAAGCTCTATTAGTGGGAAGAATAGGAGGTAAAATTCATTTGGGTGCTAAGTTGTATGACTGAGCAATAAACCATTAAAGTTGTAAAGTGTGGAAATGTAAACAATGGCCTGGTCACCAGGGGGGGTATAAACATGTGTTCCTCAGGTGCTTAAAGGACCATTATCGTGAACATTGTAAAATGTAAAATACGTGTAAACACATACAAATAAGAAAGTACATTTCTTCCAGAGTAAAATGAGCCCTTAATTAAATTTCTCCTATGCTGCTGTCACTTACAGTGGGTAGGAGAAATCTGGCAGAACTAACAGGTTTTGGACTAGCCCATCTCCTAGTGGGGGGTTCTTAGGGTTTTCTTTATTTTTAAAAGCACTTAGTGAATGGCAGTTGCTCCGTCTAACTGCTAAAAAAGTGTGCAGCGAGCAGGGAGGCTGGCCAGCATCTTTATATAAATTATTTTTAAGGAGTGTCTTTGAAAGTTATAAAGGCCATGCTGAGAATACCCCATGAAGAGATGGACTAGACCAAAACCTGTTGGTTCCGTCAGATTGTTACTACCTACTGTAAGTGACACCAAGATGGGAGAAAAGTAATTTAGGGCTCATTTTTATCGGGGTGTATGTGTTTACATGTATTTTACATGTTTAAATTTTCCGTGATAGTGGTTCTTTAAGAACTACAAAGAAATCATTTTTAAAATCCTTAAGTGAAAGTAAAAACTGCTTCCTGGGGTCTTCTTTACTTTTGTGGACTGAGTGATGTACCTCGGGACAGGAAGAAATAAAAAAACACATTAAAATTGATGACTTGGGCCACAGAACTGATCACGCATTTTTTTTTTAACCAGTTCAGCCTTCAGTCATTTTCACTTTATGCATCCGAGCAATGTTCACCTCCCATTCATTAGCCTATAACTTTATCACTACTTATCACAATGAATTGATCTATAGCTTGTTTTTTCCGCCACCAATTAGGCTTTCTTTGGGTGGTACATTTTGCTAAGAGCCACTTTACTGTAAATGCATTTTAACAGGAAGAATAAGAAAAAAATGGAAAATAATCATTATTTCTCAGTTTTCAGCCATTATAGTTTTAAAATAATACATGCCTTCATAATTAAAACTCACGTATTGTATTTGCCCATCTGTCCCGGTTATTACACCATTTAAATTATGTCCCTATCACAATGAATGGCGACAATATTTAATTTGGAAATAAAGGTGCATTTTTTCCGTTTTGCATCCATCACTATTTACACGTTTAAAAGTAAAAAAAAATAGAACTATTTCATCTTTACATTGATATTTAAAAAGTTTAGACCCTTAGGTAAATATTTACATGTTTTGGTTTTTTTAATTGTAATGTTTTTTTTTTTATATATTAAACATTTTATTTGGGTATTTTTGGGAGGGTGGGACGTAAATAGTATTTGTTTGGGGTAAATATATGTGCATTTTTATTGTTTTTTTACATTTAGTTGTAGTTTTACTTTTTGGCCACAAGATGGCAGCCATGCGTTTGTTTACATGACGTCACTCGAAGCGTAACATACGCTTAAAGGGACGCTTGAAGCCAGATAAAGCGAAGCTTCCGAGAGACGCTGTCGCTTTTTCTGTGGGGGAGAGGAATCAGTGATCGGGCACCATAGCCCGATTCACTGATTGCCTGGCCAACGAACCGCGGGCCGGTCACGCGCGTGCACGCGCGCGATCGGCCGTGGGAGCGCGCGGCCGTGCACGTGGCCTCCTGGACGTAGGTACTACGTCCTGGAGGCATAAATGGTTAAGTAAGAGTCTTTTGGTTAATCCAGTTGGCAAAAATGACACATTTCGCCAACAGGATTGTAAGCCCGCCCACCAGCGACAAGGTAGACTCTCTTCGGGCGGGGCCTACACTACACTATGCTGGCCTACTCTAATTGGCGCTAGTCACCCTGAAAGCTATTCTAGTGTTGGGGTGCATGTGTGATATGTAACACCTAATCTAATCCTACATCTCCTGCTCCTAAGTGGTGCTGCTCACCAATATGCCCTGTTCAATTGTTTGGTGTGTGTGTGGGTAGGTCTAATCTTATCCTAATCTCATCTCGGTGGTTAGCACTATGCTACAGTCCATGGGATGAGGTGTTGGTCTGGGTATGTCATTCTAAAGTGAGTGTGTGTCTGTCACAGTGTGTATGTCTGGGACTGGGTATCAGTCAGTATGAGTCAGTTAAGGTAAGTTAGTCTGGGGTAAAAGCTGTCAGTGTATGTCAGTCAGTGTATGTGTGTTTTAAAGGGTGGTCATATATTACTTTGGTTTCCTCTTGTTTTTTGGGGTACTGCTCATCCGTCCTCCGTAAAGCGGTAGCCCCCTCATTCCCCACTTTACAGTTGTACGAATGCACAGACCTGATGAGCAGCGAAGAGGACCGTATGACCACCTAAGACTATGCGACAAGGACAACCTAAAACTCTGTAAGTGCCCTAGGGGCCCCTGGAGTTCAGCGGCAGTCTAGCTCATGTAAATCCTCAGTGTAAGTTGAGGAAGAATAGACTACTCACACTAACAACAACAACAACTTCCACACAAGCTGTTTATATCAGAAATATATAAACAAAAGGAGTGGTCATACATTACTTTGGTTTCCTCCTGCTCCCTGGGTGTCCACACAGAGAAGAACAAGCTAGTCTTGACTCCCTTTGCTTTCACTCAGTTTGACCGGGGTACTGCTCATCTGTCCTCCGTAAAGCGGTATCCCCCTCATTCCCCACTTTACAGTTGTACGAATGCACAGACGGGACAAGCAGCGAAGAGGACCACATGACCACCTAAGAGTGGAAGACAAAGACAACATGAACTCTTCTACTTGCCTTAGAGGCCCCAGAGTTCAGCACTAGGTTTTCTTTGCTCATTCTCTCTAACAGGCTGGTTCATTTTAATGATCCCCATTGTAAGATGAGGAAGAATGGGCTACCTACACTAAGCAAATAATAGTAGTTCCAGCCAAACAAATAAACTGTATCAGAAATGCGTTAAAAGAAGGAGAGATGGAGCATAAATGTCAGTCGGAAGCTAGCTATAATTTTTTATCCAACCAACAAAAAACAATCTACTACAAATAACTAACCTAACCATGCAACCAACAGATATAACCTATTATATTAAGCTAAGGTAGCCATCCAAAGAAAAAAAAAATATACCATAATTAACTAACTGCACTTTTTGTTACCATAGCCGCCTTGCAAGACACCTTGCACACCTAACACAGTCCAGGAGCCCCCAGAGGTCTAACATCATCTGCTTCAAGAGACTCCAGAGCATCCTATTTATGCTTTTCTGACTATTGTGATGTCATCAGGGCCCATTTTGATGTCATCAGGGACACAACCAATCATCTTGCCACACTGGCTACTGTGACACTCTGGCATGTGGCTGATGCATGGCTGTACATTTGATGAGAAAGTCATGGTAAATAAACAACAGGGTGTAATGGGGAGAAGTAACAGAAATTAAAACATGACAGAAGCATAATTAGGCAATTAGAATGATGACGTGTCATTATTTTAGTGGCCATTTTTTGGGGTTTCTCCATATTCAGCACATCTTCACAGATGATACTAGGGGGTGGAGCAATATGCTGAATGTAATGTAGGAAATGTGTTGGAAGGAATGGATCAGCAAACAGACAGGCAAGGTGCACTGTTTAAAAGGAATTGTATGAGCCAATCAATTTCTAATTCCAAACAGGTGTGAGTTTCTAAGCAGTTTGTACTCAGAAGAGTATTGTCGCCATGGCTGCAAAGAAGTGCAAATTAAGTTCCGGATCACTTTAACCACTCTGTGACCGCCTAACACAGGATTGCAAGTGGCAGAGTGGCTTACTCGTTCTTTGCTCACGCCAGGTGGCATGATCTTCCCAGGAACGAGATTTGCAGGGAATGAGCACTCGCTCGAGCACGCGTTCCCTGCTGTAAACGAAGCGGAGCTTCGTCTTCAGCCTGTCAGTCACAATCGGAGCTGATAAGCTGACTTAAAGACATAAACAGCTAATAAATATGTGTACAGTGCTGCAATCTAGCGCATCGCTGTACAGAGGACAGCCCTGTCACTTAACTGTCCCTCCTAATGGCTGTAAAGATCGCAGCAGCAATCAGAGACCACCCAAAGAAAGCTCTATTAGTGGGAAGAAAAGGAGGTAAAATTCATTTGGGTGCTAAGTTGTATGACTGAGCAATAAACCATTAAAGTTGTAAAGTGTGGAAATGTAAACAATGGCCTGGTCACCATGGGGGGGTATAAACATGTGTTCCTCAGGTGCTTAAAGGACCATTATCGTGAACATTGTAAAATGTAAAATACGTGTAAACACATACAAATAAGAAAGTACATTTCTTCCAGAGTAAAATGAGCCCTTAATTACATTTCTCCTATGCTGCTGTCACTTACAGTGGGTAGGAGAAATCTGGCAGAACTAACAGGTTTTGGACTAGCCCATCTCCTAGTGGGGAGTTCTTAGGGTTTTCTTTATTTTTAAAAGCACTTAGTGAATGGCAGTTGCTCCGTCTAACTGCTAAAAAAGTGTGCAGCGAGCAGGGAGGCTGGCCAGCATCTTTATATAAATTATTTTTAAGGAGTGTCTTTGAAAGTTATAAAGGCCATGCTGAGAATACCCCATGAAGAGATGGACTAGACCAAAACCTGTTGGTTCCGTCAGATTGTTACTACCTACTGTAAGTGACACCAAGATGGGAGAAAAGTAATTTAGGGCTCATTTTAATCGGGGTGAAACACTGCTTATTTGTATGTGTTTACATGTATTTTACATGTTTAAATTTTCCGTGATAGTGGTTCTTTAAGAACCACAAAGAAATCATTTTTAAAATCCTTAAGTGAAAGTAAAAACTGCTTCCTGGGGTCTTCTTTACTTTTGTGGACTGAGTGATGTACCTCGGGACAGGAAGAAATAAAAAAACACATTAAAATTGATGACTTGGGCCACAGAACTGATCACGCATTTTTTTTTAACCAGTTCAGCCTTCAGTCATTTTCACTTTATGCATCCGAGCAATGTTCACCTCCCATTCATTAGCCTATAACTTTATCACTACTTATCACAATGAATTGATATATAGCTTGTTTTTTCCGCCACCAATTAGGCTTTCTTTGGGTGGTACATTTTGCTAAGAGCCACTTTACTGTAAATGCATTTTAACAGGAAGAATAAGAAAAAAATGGAAAATAATCATTATTTCTCAGTTTTCAGCCATTATAGTTTTAAAATAATACATGCCTTCATAATTAAAACTCACGTATTGTATTTGCCCATCTGTCCCGGTTATTACACCATTTAAATTATGTCCCTATCACAATGAATGGCGACAATATTTTATTTGGAAATAAAGGTGCATTTTTTCCGTTTTGCATCCATCACTATTTACAAGTTTAAAAGTAAAAAAAAACAGAACTATTTCATCTTTACATTGATATTTAAAAAGTTTAGACCCTTAGGTAAATATTTACATGTTTTGGTTTTTTTAATTGTAATGTTTTTTTTTTATATATTAAACATTTTATTTGGGTATTTTTGGGAGGGTGGGATGTAAATAGTATTTGTTTGGGGTAAATATATGTGCATTTTTATTGTTTTTTTACATTTAGTTGTAGTTTTACTTTTTGGCCACAAGATGGCAGCCATGAGTTTGTTTACATGACGTCACTCTAAGCGTAACATACGCTTAAAGGGACGCTTGAAGCCAGATAAAGCGAAGCTTCCGAGAGAAGCTGTCGCTTTTTCTGCGGGGGAGAGGAATCAGTGATCGGGCACCATAGCCCGATTCACTGATTGCCTGGCTAACGAACTGCGGGCCGGTCACGCGCGTGCACGCGCGCGATCGGCCGTGGGAGTGCGCGGCCGTGCACGTGGCCTCCTGGACGTAGGTACTACGTCCTGGAGGCATAAATGGTTAAGTAAGAGTCTTTTGGTTAATCCAGTTGGCAAAAATGACACATTTCGCCAACAGGATTGTAAGCCCGCCCACCAGCGACAAGGTAGACTCTCTTCGGGCGGGGCCTACACTACACTATGCTGGCCTACTCTAATTGGCGCTAGTCACCCTGAAAGCTATTCTAGTGTTGGGGTGCATGTGTGATATGTAACACCTAATCTAATCCTACATCTCCTGCTCCTAAGTTGTGCTGCTCACCAATATGCCCTGTTCAAGTGTTTGGTGTGTGTGTGTGGGTAGGTCTAATCTTATCCTAATCTCATCTCGGTGGTTAGCACTATGCTACAGTCCATGGGATGAGGTGTTGGTCTGGGTATGTCATTCTAAAGTGAGTGTGTGTCTGTCACAGTGTGTATGTCTGGGACTGGGTATCAGTCAGTATGAGTCAGTTAAGGTAAGTTAGTCTGGGGTAAAAGCTGTCAGTGTATGTCAGTCAGTGTATGTGTGTTTTAAAGGGTGGTCATATATTACTTTGGTTTCCTCTTGTTTTTTGGGGTACTGCTCATCCGTCCTCCGTAAAGCGGTAGCCCCCTCATTCCCCACTTTACAGTTGTACGAATGCACAGACCTGATGAGCAGCGAAGAGGACCGTATGACCACCTAAGACTATGCGACAAGGACAACCTAAAACTCTGTAAGTGCCCTAGGGGCCCCTGGAGTTCAGCGGCAGTCTAGCTCATGTAAATCCTCAGTGTAAGTTGAGGAAGAATAGACTACTCACACTAACAACAACAACAACTTCCACACAAGCTGTTTATATCAGAAATATATAACCAAAAGGAGTTGTCATAAATTACTTTGGTTTCCTCCTGCTCCCTGGGTGTCCACACAGAGAAGAACAAGCTAGTCTTGACTCCCCTTGCTTTCACTCAGTTTGACCGGGGTACTGCTCATCTGTCCTCCGTAAAGCGGTATCCCCCTCATTCCCCACTTTACAGTTGTACGAATGCACAGACGGGACAAGCAGCGAAGAGGACTGAGCAATAAACCATTGAAGTTGTAAAGTGTGGAAATGTAAACAATGGCCTGGTCACCAGGGGGGGTATAAACATGTGTTCCTCAGGTGCTTAAAGGACCATTATCGTGAACATTGTAAAATGTAAAATACGTGTAAACACATACAAATAAGAAGTACATTTCTTCCAGAGTAAAATGAACCCTTAATTACATTTCTCCTATGCTGCTGTCACTTACAGTGGGTAGGAGAAATCTGGCAGAACTAACAGGTTTTGGACTAGCCCATCTCCTAGTGGGGGGTTCTTAGGGTTTTCTTTATTTTTAAAAGCACTTAGTGAATGGCAGTTGCTCCGTCTAACTGCTAAAAAAGTGTGCAGCGAGCAGGGAGTATGGCCAGCATCTTTATATAAATTATTTTTAAGGAGTGTCTTTGAAAGTTATAAAGGCCATGCTGAGAATACCCCATGAAGAGATGGACTAGACCAAAACCTGTTGGTTCCGTCAGATTGTTACTACCTACTGTAAGTGACGCCAAGATGGGAGAAAAGTAATTTAGGGCTTATTTTAATCGGGGTGAAACACTGCTTATTTGTATGTGTTTACATGTATTTTACATGTTTAAATTTTCTGTGATAGTGGTTCTTTAAGAACCACAAAGAAATCATTTTTAAAATCCTTAAGTGAAAGTAAAAACTGCTTCCTGGGGTCTTCTTTACTTTTGTGGACTGAGTGATGTACCTCGGGACAGGAAGAAATAAAAAAACACATTAAAATTGATGACTTGGGCCACAGAACTGATCACACATTTTTTTTTTAACCAGTTCAGCCTTCAGTAGTTTTCACTTTATGCATCCGAGCAATGTTCACCTCCCATTCATTAGCCTACAACTTTATCACTACTTATGAATTAATCTATAGCTTGTTTTTTCTGCCACCAATTAGGCTTTCTTTGGGTGGTACATTTTGCTAAGAGTCACTTTACTGTAAATGCATTTTAACAGGAAGAATAAGAAAAAAATGGAAAAAAATCATTATTTCTCAGTTTTCAGCCATTATAGCTTTAAAATAATACATGCCTTCATAATTAAAACTCACGTATTGTATTTGCCCATCTGTCCCGGTTATTACACCATTTAAATTATGTCCCTATCACAATGAATGGCGACAATATTTTATTTGGAAATAAAGGTGCATTTTTTCCGTTTTGCATCCATCACTATTTACAAGTTTAAAAGTAAAAAAAAATAGAACTATTTCATCTTTACATTGATATTTAAAAAGTTTAGACCCTTAGGTAAATATTTACATGTTTTGGTTTTTTTAATTGTAATGTTTTTTTTTTATATATTAAACATTTTATTTGGCTATTTTTGGGAGGGTGGGATGTAAATAGTATTTGTTTGGGGTAAATATATGTGCATTTTTATTGTTTTTTTACATTTAGTTGTAGTTTTACTTTTTGGCCACAAGATGGCAGCCATGAGTTTGTTTACATGACGTCACTCTAAGCGTAACATACGCTTAAAGGGACGCTTGAAGCCAGATAAAGCGAAGCTTCCGAGAGAAGCTGTCGCTTTTTCTGCGGGGGAGAGGAATCAGTGATCGGGCACCATAGCCCGATTCACTGATTGCCTGGCTAACGAACTGCGGGCCGGTCACGCGCGTGCACGCGCGCGATCGGCCGTGGGAGTGCGCGGCCGTGCACGTGGCCTCCTGGACGTAGGTACTACGTCCTGGAGGCATAAATGGTTAAGTAAGAGTCTTTTGGTTAATCCAGTTGGCAAAAATGACACATTTCGCCAACAGGATTGTAAGCCCGCCCACCAGCGACAAGGTAGACTCTCTTCGGGCGGGGCCTACACTACACTATGCTGGCCTACTCTAATTGGCGCTAGTCACCCTGAAAGCTATTCTAGTGTTGGGGTGCATGTGTGATATGTAACACCTAATCTAATCCTACATCTCCTGCTCCTAAGTGGTGCTGCTCACCTATATGCCCTGTTCAAGTGTTTGGTGTGTGTGTGGGTAGGTCTAATCTTATCCTAATCTCATCTCGGTGGTTAGCACTATGCTACAGTCCATGGGATGAGGTGTTGGTCTGGGTATGTCATTCTAAAGTGAGTGTGTGTCTGTCACAGTGTGTATGTCTGGGACTGGGTATCAGTCAGTATGAGTCAGTTAAGGTAAGTTAGTCTGGGGTAAAAGCTGTCAGTGTATGTCAGTCAGTGTATGTGTGTTTTAAAGGGTGGTCATATATTACTTTGGTTTCCTCTTGTTTTTTGGGGTACTGCTCATCCGTCCTCCGTAAAGCGGTAGCCCCCTCATTCCCCACTTTACAGTTGTACGAATGCACAGACCTGATGAGCAGCGAAGAGGACCGTATGACCACCTAAGACTATGCGACAAGGACAACCTAAAACTCTGTAAGTGCCCTAGGGGCCCCTGGAGTTCAGCGGCAGTCTAGCTCATGTAAATCCTCAGTGTAAGTTGAGGAAGAATAGACTACTCACACTAACAACAACAACAACTTCCACACAAGCTGTTTATATCAGAAATATATAAACAAAAGGAGTGGTCATACATTACTTTGGTTTCCTCCTGCTCCCTGGGTGTCCACACAGAGAAGAACAAGCTAGTCTTGACTCCCCTTGCTTTCACTCAGTTTGACCGGGGTACTGCTCATCTGTCCTCCGTAAAGCGGTATCCCCCTCATTCCCCACTTTACAGTTGTACGAATGCACAGACGGGACAAGCAGCGAAGAGGACCACATGACCACCTAAGAGTGGAAGACAAAGACAACATGAACTCTTCTACTTGCCTTAGAGGCCCCAGAGTTCAGCACTAGGTTTTCTTTGCTCATTCTCTCTAACAGGCTGGTTCATTTTAATGATCCCC
The DNA here is from genome assembly GCF_040937935.1 of Hyperolius riggenbachi. NCBI lineage: Eukaryota > Metazoa > Chordata > Amphibia > Anura > Hyperoliidae > Hyperolius > Hyperolius riggenbachi. Next base: position 75,040,034 of record NC_090654.1, on the reverse strand, counting down.
ATTGTAAGATGAGGAAGAAGGGGCTACCTACACTAAGCAAATAATTGTAGTTCCAGCCAAACAAATAAACTGTATCAGAAATGCGTTAAAAGAAGGAGAGATGTAGCATAAATGTCAGTCGGAAGCTAGCTATAATTTTTTATCCAACCAACAAAAAACAATCTACTACAAATAACTAACCTAACCATGCAACCAACAGATATAACCTATTATATTAAGCTAAGGTAGCCATCCAAAGAAAAAAAAATATACCATAATTAACTAACTGCACTTTTTGTTACCATAGCCGCCTTGCAAGACACCTTGCACACCTAACACAGTCCAGGAGCCCCCAGAGGTCTAACATCATCTGCTTCAAGAGACTCCAGAGCATCCTATTTATGCTTTTCTGACTATTGTGATGTCATCAGGGCCCATTTTGATGTCATCAGGGACACAACCAATCATCTTGCCACACTGGCTACTGTGACACTCTGGCATGTGGCTGATGCATGGCTGTACATTTGATGAGAAAGGCATGGTAAATAAACAACAGGGTGTAATGGGGAGAAGTAACAGAAATTAAAACATGACAGAAGCATAATTAGGCAATTAGAATGATGACGTGTCATTATTTTAGTGGCCATTTTTTGGGGTTTCTCCATATTCAGCACATCTTCACAGATGATACTAGGGGGTGGAGCAATATGCTGAATGTAATGTAGGAAATGTGTTGGAAGGAATGGATCAGCAAACAGACAGGCAAGGTGCACTGTTTAAAAGGAATTGTATGAGCCAATCAATTTCTAATTCCAAACAGGTGTGAGTTTCTAAGCAGTTTGTACTCAGAAGAGTATTGTCGCCATGGCTGCAAAGAAGTGCAAATTGAGTTCCGGATCACTTTAACCACTCTGTGACCGCCTAACACAGGATTGCAAGTGGCAGAGTGGCTTACTCGTTCTTTGCTCACGCCAGGTGGCATGATCTTCCCAGGAACGAGATTTGCAGGGAATGAGCACTCGCTCGAGCACGCGTTCCCTGCTGTAAACAAAGCGGAGCTTCGTCTTCAGCCTGTCAGTCACAATCGGAGCTGATAAGCTGACTTAAAGACATAAACAGCTAATAAATATGTGTACAGTGCTGCAATCTAGCGCATCGCTGTACAGAGGACAGCCCTGTCACTTAACTGTCCCTCCTAATGGCTGTAAAGATCGCAGCAGCAATCAGAGACCACCCAAAGAAAGCTCTATTAGTGGGAAGAAAAGGAGGTAAAATTCATTTGGGTGCTAAGTTGTATGACTGAGCAATAAACCATTAAAGTTGTAAAGTGTGGAAATGTAAACAATGGCCTGGTCACCAGGGGGGGTATAAACATGTGTTCCTCAGGTGCTTAAAGGACCATTATCGTGAACATTGTAAAATACGTGTAAACACATACAAATAAGAAAGTACATTTCTTCCAGAGTAAAATGAGCCCTTAATTAAATTTCTCCTATGCTGCTGTCACTTACAGTGGGTAGGAGAAATCTGGCAGAACTAACAGGTTTTGGACTAGCCCATCTCCTAGTGGGGGGTTCTTAGGGTTTTCTTTATTTTTAAAAGCACTTAGTGAATGGCAGTTGCTCCGTCTAACTGCTAAAAAAGTGTGCAGCGAGCAGGGAGGCTGGCCAGCATCTTTATATAAATTATTTTTAAGGAGTGTCTTTGAAAGTTATAAAGGCCATGCTGAGAATACCCCATGAAGAGATGGACTAGACCAAAACCTGTTGGTTCCGTCAGATTGTTACTACCTACTGTAAGTGACACCAAGATGGGAGAAAAGTAATTTAGGGCTCATTTTAATCGGGGTGAAACACTGCTTATTTGTATGTGTTTACATGTATTTTACATGTTTAAATTTTCCGTGATAGTGGTTCTTTAAGAACCACAAAGAAATCATTTTTAAAATCCTTAAGTGAAAGTAAAAACTGCTTCCTGGGGTCTTCTTTACTTTTGTGGACTGAGTGATGTACCTCGGGACAGGAAGAAATAAAAAAACACATTAAAATTGATGACTTGGGCCACAGAACTGATCACGCATTTTTTTTTTAACCAGTTCAGCCTTCAGTCATTTTCACTTTATGCATCCGAGCAATGTTCACCTCCCATTCATTAGCCTATAACTTTATCACTACTTATCACAATGAATTGATATATAGCTTGTTTTTTCCACCACCAATTAGGCTTTCTTTGGGTGGTACATTTTGCTAAGAGCCACTTTACTGTAAATGCATTTTAACAGGAAGAATAAGAAAAAAATGGAAAATAATCATTATTTCTCAGTTTTCAGCCATTATAGTTTTAAAATAATACATGCCTTCATAATTAAAACTCACGTATTGTATTTGCCCATCTGTCCCGGTTATTACACCATTTAAATTATGTCCCTATCACAATGAATGGCGACAATATTTTATTTGGAAATAAAGGTGCATTTTTTCCGTTTTGCATCCATCACTATTTACAAGTTTAAAAGTAAAAAAAAATAGAACTATTTCATCTTTACATTGATATTTAAAAAGTTTAGACCCTTAGGTAAATATTTACATGTTTTGGTTTTTTTAATTGTAATGTTTTTTTTTATATATTCACCATTTTATTTGGGTATTTTTGGGAGGGTGGGATGTAAATAGTATTTGTTTGGGGTAAATATATGTGCATTTTTATTGTTTTTTTACATTTAGTTGTAGTTTTACTTTTTGGCCACAAGATGGCAGCCATGAGTTTGTTTACATGACGTCACTCTAAGCGTAACATACGCTTAAAGGGACGCTTGAAGCCAGATAAAGCGAAGCTTCCGAGAGAAGCTGTTGCTTTTTCTGCGGGGGAGAGGAATCAGTGATTGGGCACCATAGCCCGATTCACTGATTGCCTGGCTAACGAACTGCGGGCCGGTCACGCGCGTGCACGCGCGCGATCGGCCGTGGGAGTGCGCGGCCGTGCACGTGGCCTCCTGGACGTAGGTACTACGTCCTGGAGGCATAAATGGTTAAGTAAGAGTCTTTTGGTTAATCCAGTTGGCAAAAATGACACATTTCGCCAACAGGATTGTAAGCCCGCCCACCAGCGACAAGGTAGACTCTCTTCGGGCGGGGCCTACACTACACTATGCTGGCCTACTCTAATTGGCGCTAGTCACCCTGAAAGCTATTCTAGTGTTGGGGTGCATGTGTGATATGTAACACCTAATCTAATCCTACATCTCCTGCTCCTAAGTGGTGCTGCTCACCAATATGCCCTGTTCAAGTGTTTGGTGTGTGTGTGTGGGTAGGTCTAATCTTATCCTAATCTCATCTCGGTGGTTAGCACTATGCTACAGTCCATGGGATGAGGTGTTGGTCTGGGTATGTCATTCTAAAGTGAGTGTGTGTCTGTCACAGTGTGTATGTCTGGGACTGGGTATCAGTCAGTATGAGTCAGTTAAGGTAAGTTAGTCTGGGGTAAAAGCTGTCAGTGTATGTCAGTCAGTGTATGTGTGTTTTAAAGGGTGGTCATATATTACTTTGGTTTCCTCTTGTTTTTTGGGGTACTGCTCATCCGTCCTCCATAAAGCGGTAGCCCCCTCATTCCCCACTTTACAGTTGTACGAATGCACAGACCTGATGAGCAGCGAAGAGGACCGTATGACCACCTAAGACTATGCGACAAGGACAACCTAAAACTCTGTAAGTGCCCTAGGGGCCCCTGGAGTTCAGCGGCAGTCTAGCTCATGTAAATCCTCAGTGTAAGTTGAGGAAGAATAGACTACTCACACTAACAACAACAACTTCCACACAAGCTGTTTATATCAGACATATATAACCAAAAGGAGTTGTCATAAATTACTTTGGTTTCCTCCTGCTCCCTGGGTGTCCACACAGAGAAGAACAAGCTAGTCTTGACTCACCTTGCTTTCACTCAGTTTGACCGGGGTACTGCTCATCTGTCCTCCGTAAAGCGGTATCCCCCTCATTCCCCACTTTACAGTTGTACGAATGCACAGACGGGACAAGCAGCGAAGAGGACTGAGCAATAAACCATTAAAGTTGTAAAGTGTGGAAATGTAAACAATGGCCTGGTCACCAGGGGGGGTATAAACATGTGTTCCTCAGGTGCTTAAAGGACCATTATCGTGAACATTGTAAAATGTAAAATACGTGTAAACACATACAAATAAGAAGTACATTTCTTCCAGAGTAAAATGAACCCTTAATTACATTTCTCCTATGCTGCTGTCACTTACAGTGGGTAGGAGAAATCTGGCAGAACTAACAGGTTTTGGACTAGCCCATCTCCTAGTGGGGGGTTCTTAGGGTTTTCTTTATTTTTAAAAGCACTTAGTGAATGGCAGTTGCTCCGTCTAACTGCTAAAAAAGTGTGCAGCGAGCAGGGAGTATGGCCAGCATCTTTATATAAATTATTTTTAAGGAGTGTCTTTGAAAGTTATAAAGGCCATGCTGAGAATACCCCATGAAGAGATGGACTAGACCAAAACCTGTTGGTTCCGTCAGATTGTTACTACCTACTGTAAGTGACACCAAGATGGGAGAAAAGTAATTTAGGGCTCATTTTAATCGGGGTGAAACACTGCTTATTTGTATGTGTTTACATGTATTTTACATGTTTAAATTTTCTGTGATAGTGGTTCTTTAAGAACCACAAAGAAATCATTTTTAAAATCCTTAAGTGAAAGTAAAAACTGCTTCCTGGGGTCTTCTTTACTTTTGTGGACTGAGTGATGTACCTCGGGACAGGAAGAAATAAAAAAACACATTAAAATTGATGACTTGGGCCACAGAACTGATCACACATTTTTTTTGTAACCAGTTCAGCCTTCAGTAGTTTTCACTTTATGCATCCGAGCAATGTTCACCTCCCATTCATTAGCCTACAACTTTATCACTACTTATGAATTAATCTATAGCTTGTTTTTTTCTGCCACCAATTAGGCTTTCTTTGGGTGGTACATTTTGCTAAGAGCCACTTTACTGTAAATGCATTTTAACAGGAAGAATAAGAAAAAAATGGAAAATAATCATTATTTCTCAGTTTTCAGCCATTATAGTTTTAAAATAATACATGCCTTCATAATTAAAACTCACGTATTGTATTTGCCCATCTGTCCCGGTTATTACACCATTTAAATTATGTCCCTATCACAATGAATGGCGACAATATTTAATTTGGAAATAAAGGTGCATTTTTTCCGTTTTGCATCCATCACTATTTACACGTTTAAAAGTAAAAAAAAATAGAACTATTTCATCTTTACATTGATATTTAAAAAGTTTAGACCCTTAGGTAAATATTTACATGTTTTGGTTTTTTTAATTGTAATGTTTTTTTTTTTATATATTAAACATTTTATTTGGGTATTTTTGGGAGGGTGGGATGTAAATAGTATTTGTTTGGGGTAAATATATGTGCATTTTTATTGTTTTTTTACATTTAGTTGTAGTTTTACTTTTTGGCCACAAGATGGCAGCCATGAGTTTGTTTACATGACGTCACTCTAAGCGTAACATACGCTTAAAGGGACGCTTGAAGCCAGATAAAGCGAAGCTTCCGAGAGACGCTGTCGCTTTTTCTGCGGGGGAGAGGAATCAGTGATCGGGCACCATAGCCCGATTCACTGATTGCCTGGCCAACGAACCGCGGGCCGGTCACGCGCGTGCACGCGCGCGATCGGCCGTGGGAGCGCGCGGCCGTGCACGTGGCCTCCTGGACGTAGGTACTACGTCCTGGAGGCATAAATGGTTAAGTAAGAGTCTTTTGGTTAATCCAGTTGGCAAAAATGACACATTTCGCCAACAGGATTGTAAGCCCGCCCACCAGCGACAAGGTAGACTCTCTTCGGGCGGGGCCTACACTACACTATGCTGGCCTACTCTAATTGGCGCTAGTCACCCTGAAAGCTATTCTAGTGTTGGGGTGCATGTGTGATATGTAACACCTAATCTAATCCTACATCTCCTGCTCCTAAGTGGTGCTGCTCACCAATATGCCCTGTTCAAGTGTTTGGTGTGTGTGTGGGTAGGTCTAATCTTATCCTAATCTCATCTCGGTGGTTAGCACTATGCTACAGTCCATGGGATGAGGTGTTGGTCTGGGTATGTCATTCTAAAGTGAGTGTGTGTCTGTCACAGTGTGTATGTCTGGGACTGGGTATCAGTCAGTATGAGTCAGTTAAGGTAAGTTAGTCTGGGGTAAAAGCTGTCAGTGTATGTCAGTCAGTGTATGTGTGTTTTAAAGGGTGGTCATATATTACTTTGGTTTCCTCTTGTTTTTTGGGGTACTGCTCATCCGTCCTCCGTAAAGCGGTAGCCCCCTCATTCCCCACTTTACAGTTGTACGAATGCACAGACCTGATGAGCAGCGAAGAGGACCGTATGACCACCTAAGACTATGCGACAAGGACAACCTAAAACTCTGTAAGTGCCCTAGGGGCCCCTGGAGTTCAGCGGCAGTCTAGCTCATGTAAATCCTCAGTGTAAGTTGAGGAAGAATAGACTACTCACACTAACAACAACAACAACTTCCACACAAGCTGTTTATATCAGAAATATATAAACAAAAGGAGTGGTCATACATTACTTTGGTTTCCTCCTGCTCCCTGGGTGTCCACACAGAGAAGAACAAGCTAGTCTTGACTCCCCTTGCTTTCACTCAGTTTGACCGGGGTACTGCTCATCTGTCCTCCGTAAAGCGGTATCCCCCTCATTCCCCACTTTACAGTTGTACGAATGCACAGACGGGACAAGCAGCGAAGAGGACCACATGACCACCTAAGAGTGGAAGACAAAGACAACATGAACTCTTCTACTTGCCTTAGAGGCCCCAGAGTTCAGCACTAGGTTTTCTTTGCTCATTCTCTCTAACAGGCTGGTTCATTTTAATGATCCCCATTGTAAGATGAGGAAGAATGGGCTACCTACACTAAGCAAATAATAGTAGTTCCAGCCAAACAAATAAACTGTATCAGAAATGCGTTAAAAGAAGGAGAGATGTAGCATAAATGTCAGACGGAAGCTAGCTATAATTTTTTACCAACCAACAAAAAACAATCTACTACAAATAACTAACCTAACCATGCAACCAACAGATATAACCTATTATATTAAGCTAAGGTAGCCATCCAAAGAAAAAAAAATATACCTTAATTAACTAACTGCACTTTTTGTTACCATAGCCGCCTTGCAAGACACCTTGCACACCTAACACAGTCCAGGAGCCCCCAGAGGTCTAACATCATCTGCTTCTAGAGACTCCAGAGCATCCTATTTATGCTTTTCTGACTATTGTGATGTCATCAGTGCCCATTTCGATGTCATCAGGGACACAACCAATCATCTTGCCACACTGGCTACTGTGACACTCTGGCATGTGGCTGATGCATGGCTGTACATTTGATGAGAAAGGCATGGTAAATAAACAACAGGGTGTAATGGGGAGAAGTAACAGAAATTAAAACATGACAGAAGCATAATTAGGCAATTAGAATGATGACGTGTCATTATTTTAGTGGCCATTTTTTGGGGTTTCTCCATATTCAGCACATCTTCACAGATGATACTAGGGGGTGGAGCAATATGCTGAATGTAATGTAGGAAATGTGTTGGAAGGAATGGATCAGCAAACAGACAGGCAAGGTGCACTGTTTAAAAGGAATTGTATGAGCCAATCAATTTCTAATTCCAAACAGGTGTGAGTTTCTAAGCAGTTTGTACTCAGAAGAGTATTGTCGCCATGGCTGCAAAGAAGTGCAAATTGAGTTCCGGATCACTTTAACCACTCTGTGACCGCCTAACACAGGATTGCAAGTGGCAGAGTGGCTTACTCGTTCTTTGCTCACGCCAGGTGGCATGATCTTCCCAGGAACGAGATTTGCAGGGAATGAGCACTCGCTCGAGCACGCGTTCCCTGCTGTAAACAAAGCGGAGCTTCGTCTTCAGCCTGTCAGTCACAATCGGAGCTGATAAGCTGACTTAAAGACATAAACAGCTAATAAATATGTGTACAGTGCTGCAATCTAGCGCATCGCTGTACAGAGGACAGCCCTGTCACTTAACTGTCCCTCCTAATGGCTGTAAAGATCGCAGCAGCAATCAGAGACCACCCAAAGAAAGCTCTATTAGTGGGAAGAAAAGGAGGTAAAATTCATTTGGGTGCTAAGTTGTATGACTGAGCAATAAACCATTAAAGTTGTAAAGTGTGGAAATGTAAACAATGGCCTGGTCACCAGGGGGGTATAAACATGTGTTCCTCAGGTGCTTAAAGGACCATTATCGTGAACATTGTAAAATGTAAAATACGTGTAAACACATACAAATAAGAAAGTACATTTCTTCCAGAGTAAAATGAGCCCTTAATTAAATTTCTCCTATGCTGCTGTCACTTACAGTGGGTAGGAGAAATCTGGCAGAACTAACAGGTTTTGGACTAGCCCATCTCCTAGTGGGGGGTTCTTAGGGTTTTCTTTATTTTTAAAAGCACTTAGTGAATGGCAGTTGCTCCGTCTAACTGCTAAAAAAGTGTGCAGCGAGCAGGGAGGCTGGCCAGCATCTTTATATAAATTATTTTTAAGGAGTGTCTTTGAAAGTTATAAAGGCCATGCTGAGAATACCTTATGAAGAGATGGACTAGACCAAAACCTGTTGGTTCCGTCAGATTGTTACTACCTACTGTAAGTGACACCAAGATGGGAGAAAAGTAATTTAGGGCTCATTTTAATCGGGGTGAAACACTGCTTATTTGTATGTGTTTACATGTATTTTACATGTTTAAATTTTCCGTGATAGTGGTTCTTTAAGAACCACAAAGAAATCATTTTTAAAATCCTTAAGTGAAAGTAAAAACTGCTTCCTGGGGTCTTCTTTACTTTTGTGGACTGAGTGATGTACCTCGGGACAGGAAGAAATAAAAAAACACATTAAAATTGATGACTTGGGCCACAGAACTGATCACGCATTTTTTTTTTAACCAGTTCAGCCTTCAGTCATTTTCACTTTATGCATCCGAGCAATGTTCACCTCCCATTCATTAGCCTATAACTTTATCACTACTTATCACAATGAATTGATATATAGCTTGTTTTTTCCGCCACCAATTAGGCTTTCTTTGGGTGGTACATTTTGCTAAGAGCCACTTTACTGTAAATGCATTTTAACAGGAAGAATAAGAAAAAAATGGAAAATAATCATTATTTCTCAGTTTTCAGCCATTATAGTTTTAAAATAATACATGCCTTCATAATTAAAACTCACGTATTGTATTTGCCCATCTGTCCCGGTTATTACACCATTTAAATTATGTCCCTATCACAATGAATGGCGACAATATTTTATTTGGAAATAAAGGTGCATTTTTTCCGTTTTGCATCCATCACTATTTACAAGTTTAAAAGTAAAAAAAAATAGAACTATTTCATCTTTACATTGATATTTAAAAAGTTTAGACCCTTAGGTAAATATTTACATGTTTTGGTTTTTTTAATTGTAATGTTTTTTTTTATATATTAAACATTTTATTTGGGTATTTTTGGGAGGGTGGGATGTAAATAGTATTTGTTTGGGGTAAATATATGTGCATTTTTATTGTTTTTTTACATTTAGTTGTAGTTTTACTTTTTGGCCACAAGATGGCAGCCATGAGTTTGTTTACATGACGTCACTCTAAGCGTAACATACGCTTAAAGGGACGCTTGAAGCCAGATAAAGCGAAGCTTCCGAGAGAAGCTGTCGCTTTTTCTGCGGGGGAGAGGAATCAGTGATTGGGCACCATAGCCCGATTCACTGATTGCCTGGCTAACGAACTGCGGGCCGGTCACGCGCGTGCACGCGCGCGATCGGCCGTGGGAGTGCGCGGCCGTGCACGTGGCCTCCTGGACGTAGGTACTACGTCCTGGAGGCATAAATGGTTAAGTAAGAGTCTTTTGGTTAATCCAGTTGGCAAAAATGACACATTTCGCCAACAGGATTGTAAGCCCGCCCACCAGCGACAAGGTAGACTCTCTTCGGGCGGGGCCTACACTACACTATGCTGGCCTACTCTAATTGGCGCTAGTCACCCTGAAAGCTATTCTAGTGTTGGGGTGCATGTGTGATATGTAACACCTAATCTAATCCTACATCTCCTGCTCCTAAGTGGTGCTGCTCACCAATATGCCGTGTTCAAGTGTTTGGTGTGTGTGTGTGGGTAGGTCTAATCTTATCCTAATCTCATCTCGGTGGTTAGCACTATGCTACAGTCCATGGGATGAGGTGTTGGTCTGGGTATGTCATTCTAAAGTGAGTGTGTGTCTGTCACAGTGTGTATGTCTGGGACTGGGTATCAGTCAGTATGAGTCAGTTAAGGTAAGTTAGTCTGGGGTAAAAGCTGTCAGTGTATGTCAGTCAGTGTATGTGTGTTTTAAAGGGTGGTCATATATTACTTTGGTTTCCTCTTGTTTTTTGGGGTACTGCTCATCCGTCCTCCATAAAGCGGTAGCCCCCTCATTCCCCACTTTACAGTTGTACGAATGCACAGACCTGATGAGCAGCGAAGAGGACCGTATGACCACCTAAGACTATGCGACAAGGACAACCTAAAACTCTGTAAGTGCCCTAGGGGCCCCTGGAGTTCAGCGGCAGTCTAGCTCATGCAAATCCTCAGTGTAAGTTGAGGAAGAATAGACTACTCACACTAACAACAACAACTTCCACACAAGCTGTTTATATCAGACATATATAACCAAAAGGAGTTGTCATAAATTACTTTGGTTTCCTCCTGCTCCCTGGGTGTCCACACAGAGAAGAACAAGCTAGTCTTGACTCACCTTGCTTTCACTCAGTTTGACCGGGGTACTGCTCATCTGTCCTCCGTAAAGTGGTATCCCCCTCATTCCCCACTTTACAGTTGTACGAATGCACAGATGGGACAAGCAGCGAAGAGGACTGAGCAATAAACCATTAAAGTTGTAAAGTGTGGAAATGTAAACAATGGCCTGGTCACCAGGGGGGGTATAAACATGTGTTCCTCAGGTGCTTAAAGGACCATTATCGTGAACATTGTAAAATGTAAAATACGTGTAAACACATACAAATAAGAAGTACATTTCTTCCAGAGTAAAATGAACCCTTAATTACATTTCTCCTATGCTGCTGTCACTTACAGTGGGTAGGAGAAATCTGGCAGAACTAACAGGTTTTGGACTAGCCCATCTCCTAGTGGGGGGTTCTTAGGGTTTTCTTTATTTTTAAAAGCACTTAGTGAATGGCAGTTGCTCCGTCTAACTGCTAAAAAAGTGTGCAGCGAGCAGGGAGTATGGCCAGCATCTTTATATAAATTATTTTTAAGGAGTGTCTTTGAAAGTTATAAAGGCCATGCTGAGAATACCCCATGAAGAGATGGACTAGACCAAAACCTGTTGGTTCCGTCAGATTGTTACTACCTACTGTAAGTGACACCAAGATGGGAGAAAAGTAATTTAGGGCTCATTTTAATCGGGGTGAAACACTGCTTATTTGTATGTGTTTACATGTATTTTACATGTTTAAATTTTCTGTGATAGTGGTTCTTTAAGAACCACAAAGAAATCATTTTTAAAATCCTTAAGTGAAAGTAAAAACTGCTTCCTGGGGTCTTCTTTACTTTTGTGGACTGAGTGATGTACCTCGGGCCAGGAAGAAATAAAAAAACACATTAAAATTGATGACTTGGGCCACAGAACTGATCACGCATTTTTTTTTAACCAGTTCAGCCTTCAGTCGTTTTCACTTTATGCATCCGAGCAATGTTCACCTCCCATTCATTAGCCTATAACTTTATCACTACTTATCACAATGAATTGATCTATAGCTTGTTTTTTCCGCCACCAATTAGGCTTTCTTTGGGTGGTACATTTTGCTAAGAGCCACTTTACTGTAAATGCATTTTAACAGGAAGAATAAGAAAAAAATGGAAAAAAATCATTATTTCTCAGTTTTCAGCCATTATAGTTTTAAAATAATACATGCCTTCATAATTAAAACTCACGTATTGTATTTGCCCATCTGTCCCGGTTATTACACCATTTAAATTATGTCCCTATCACAATGAAGGGCGACAATATTTAATTTGGAAATAAAGTGCATTTTTTCCGTTTTGCATCCATCACTATTTACAAGTTTAAAAGTAAAAAAAATAGAACTATTTCATCTTTACATTGATATTTAAAAAGTTTAGACCCTTAGGTAAATATTTACATGTTTTGGTTTTTTTAATTGTAATGTTTTTTTTTTTATATATTAAACATTTTATTTGGGTATTTTTGGGAGGGTGGGACGTAAATAGTATTTGTTTGGGGTAAATATATGTGCATTTTTATTGTTTTTTTACATTTAGTTGTAGTTTTACTTTTTGGCCACAAGATGGCAGCCATGAGTTTGTTTACATGACGTCACTCTAAGCGTAACATACGCTTAAAGGGACGCTTGAAGCCAGATAAAGCGAAGCTTCCGAGAGAAGCTGTCGCTTTTTCTGCGGGGGAGAGGAATCAGTGATCGGGCACCATAGCCCGATTCACTGATTGCCTGGCTAACGAACCGCGGGCCGGTCACGCGGAAGCTGGTCAGAGTTGATGGGAAGATGGATGGAGCCAAATACAGGGCAATCTTGGAAAAAAACCTCTTGGAGTCTGCAAAAGACTTGAGATTGGGGCGGAGGGTCACCTTCCAGCAGGACAACGACCCTAAACATAAAGCCAGGGCAGCAATGGAATGGTTTAAAACAAAACATATCCATGTGTTAGAATGGCCCAGTCAAAGTCCAGATCTAAATCCAATCAAGAAGCTGTGGCAAGATCTGAAAACTGCTGTTCACAAACGCTGTGCATCTAATCTGACTGAGCTGGAGCTGTTTTGTAAAGAAGAATGGGCAAGGATTTCAGTCTCTAGATGTGCAAAGCTGGTAGAGACATACCCTAAAAGACTGGCAGCTGTAATTGCAGCAAAAGGTGGTTCTACAAAGTATTGGCTCAGGGGGCTGAATAATTACGCACGCCCCACTTTGCAGTTATTTATTTGTAAAAAATGTTTGGAATCATGTATGATTTTCGTTCCACTTCTCACGTGTACACCACTTTGTATTGGTCTTTTATGTGGAATTCCAATAAAATTGATTCATGTTAGTGGCAGTAATGTGACAAAATGTGGAAAACTTCAAGGGGGCCGAATACTTTTGCAAGCCACTGCATGGTCTAATGTGCTGCATTTTCTACATGGGCTAACTTGCTGAATTTTATATATGGACTAATATGCTGCATTTTCCATATGGACTAATATGCTGCATTTTATACATGGGCTAACATGCTGCATTTTATACATGGGCTAACATGCTGCATTTTATACATGGGCTAACATGCTGCATTTTATATATGGTCTAACGTGCTGCATTTTATACATGGGCTAACGTGCTGCATTTTCTATATGGGCTAATGTGCTGCATTTTCTATATGGGCTAATGTGCTGCATTTTCTATATGGGCTAATGTGCTGCATTTTATATATGGACTAATATGCTGCATTTTCTATATGGGCTAATGTGCTGTTTTTTCTATATGGGCTAACGTGCTGCATTTTATATATGGACTAATATGCTGCATTTTCTATATGGGCTAACGTGCTGCATTTTCTATATGTGCCAACATGCTCCATTTTATATATGGGCTACCATACTGCATTTTCTATATGTGCCAACATGCTCCATTTTATATATGGGCTAACGTGCTGCATTTTCTATATGTGCCAACATGCTCCATTTTATAAATGGGCTAACGTGCTGCATTTTCTATATAGCCTAATGTGCTTCGTTTTCTAAATGGGCAAACATGCTGCACTTTATACATGTGTTAACTTGTGCTGCATTTCATATAAGGGGGAATGCGTGCCGCTTTTCGTATAGGCTAATGTGTGTCACATTTTATATGTGGAATAATGTGTGCAGTGTTTCCTATAAACGTGTGCCGCATTTCATATCCAGGGTAATGAGGGCTGTGGAGTCCATGTGGTACATTTCATATGTGTCGTAATGGTTGCTGCATTTCATACATGGAGTAATGATTACTGCATTTCATATGTGGGGTAATGATTATTACAATACTAGCCAATGGGCTAGGGCTGCCATAAAAGGGCCACTAGGTTGTGTTTTCCCTCCAGTCCAAAAGGTCCCAATCCTCCCCTGGAGTGGAATACTGTAGAGAAGCAAAATCCCTCTCCTGGCTCTTTCTAGCTATGCCCAGCACCCACCGTGTTCTCTCCCATCCTCAGCACTAACAGTGACCCTGCCTCCCCCAGCACCCACACTGACCTCTCCTTCCCCAGTGACACTGTGCCACGCCAAGGAAGGCTGATTTGTTGTGATTATTCATCAATATGAGTCATACACTTTCAGATCGATCTGAAGGATATATGTCAAATCAGCAGAATTTACTAGCAGTGTAGGAGTTACATGTGATGTAAATATGCAGTGAAGGTTAAATATGCTTTTATGTGCAGCAGGAATCAAATTTTCCCCTTTACTAGCATGAGTGAACTTTCAGTGCACAGTTACTTCGGCAATCCATACATGATTTTGACTATATTTGGCACTCCAGGCAAGGCAACCTGTGTCACCCCCACCCAGCATGCGCCCACACAATATGCCACTAATAGGCAACCTGTATCACCCACCCAGCATGCGCACACACAATATGCCACTAATAGGCAGCCTGTGTCACCCCCACCCAGCATGCGCACACACAATATGCCACTAATAGGCAGCCTGTGTCACCCTCACCCAGCATGCGCACACACAATATGCCGCTAATAGGCAGCCTGTGTCACCCCCACCCAGCATGCGCACACACAATATGCCACTAATAGGCAGCCTGTGTCACCCCCACCCAGCATGCACACACACAATATGCCACTAATAGGCAGCCTGTGTCACCCCCACCCAGCATGCGCACACACAATATGCCACTAATAGGCAGCCTGTGTCACCCTCACCCAGCATGCGCCCACACAATATCCCACTAATAGGCAACCAGTGTCACCCCCACCCAGCATGCGCACACACGATATGCCACTAATAGGCAGCCTGTGTCACCCCCACCCAGCATGCGCACACACAATATGCCACTAATAGGCAGCCTGTGTCACCCCCACCCAGCATGCACACACACAATATGCCACTAATATGCAGCCTGTGTCACCCCCACCCAGCATGCGCACACACAATATGCCACTAATAGGCAACCTGTGTCACCCCCACCCAGCATGCGCACACACAATATGCCACTAATAGGCAGCCTGTGTCGCCCCCACCCAGCATGCACACACACAATATGCCACTAATAAGCAGCCTGTGTCACCCCCACCCAGCATGCGCACACAATATGCCACTAATAGGCAACCTGTGTCACCCCCACCCAGCATGCGCACACACAATATGCCACTAATAAGCAGCCTGTGTCATCCCCACCCAACATGCGCACACACAATATGCCACTAATAGGCAGCCTGTGTCACCCCCACCCAGCATGTGCACACACAATATGCCACTAATAGGCAGCCTGTGTCACCCCCAACCAGCATGCGCACACACAATATGCCACTAATAGGCAGCCTGTGTCACCCCCACCCAGCATGCGCACACACAATATGCCACTAATAGGCAGCCTGTGTCACCCCCACCCAGCATGCGCACACACAATATGCCACTAATAGGCAGCCTGTGTCACCCCCACCCAGCATGCGCACATACAATACGCCACTAATAGGCAACCTGTGTCACCCCCACCCAGCATGCGCACACACAATATGCCACTAATAGGCAGCCTGTGTCACCCCCACCCAGCATGCACACACAAAATATGCCACTAATAGGCAGCCTGTGTCACCCCACCCAACATGCGCACACACAATATGCCACTAATAGGCAGCCTGTGTCACCCTCACCCAGCATGCGCCCACACAATATCCCACTAATAGGCAACCAGTGTCACCCCCACCCAGCATGCGCACACACAATATGCCACTAATAGGCAGCTTGTGTCACCCCCACTTAGCATGCGCACACACAATATGCCACTAATAGGCAGCCTGTGTCACCCCACCCAGCATGCACACACACAATATGCCACTAATATGCAGCCTGTGTCACCCCTACCCAGCATGCGCACACACAATATGCCACTAATAGGCAACCTGTGTCACCCCCACCCAGCATGCACACACACAATATGCCACTAATAGGCAGCCTGTGTCACCCCCACCCAGCATGCACACACACAATATGTCACTAATAGGCAGCCTGTGTCGCCCCCACCCAGCATGCACACACACAATATGCCACTAATAAGCAGCCTGTGTCACCCCCACCCAGCATGCGCACACAATATGCCACTAATAGGCAACCTGTGTCACCCCCACCCAGCATGCGCACACACAATATGCCACTAATAAGCAGCCTGTGTCACCCCCACCCAGCATGCGCACACACAATATGCCACTAATAGGCAGCCTGTGTCACCCCCACCCAGCATGTGCACACACAATATGTCACTAATAGGCAGCCTGTGTCACCCCCAACCAGCATGCGCACATACAATATGCCACTAATAGGCAACCTGTGTCACCCCCACCCAGCATGCGCACACACAATATGCCACTAATAGGCAGCCTGTGTCACCCCCACCCAGCATGCGCACACACAATATGCCACTAATAGGCAGCCTGTGTCACCCCCACCCAGCATGCGCACACACAATATGCCACTAATAGGCAGCCTGTGTCACCCCCACCCAGCATGTGCACATACAATATGCCACTAATAGGCAACCTGTGTCACCCCCACCCAGCATGCGCACACACAATATGCCACTAATAAGCAGCCTGTGTCACCCCCACCCAGCATGCGCACACAATATGCCACTAATAGGCAACCTGTGTCAC
The DNA here is from genome assembly GCF_040937935.1 of Hyperolius riggenbachi. Classification (NCBI taxonomy): domain Eukaryota; kingdom Metazoa; phylum Chordata; class Amphibia; order Anura; family Hyperoliidae; genus Hyperolius; species Hyperolius riggenbachi. Next base: position 75,023,089 of record NC_090654.1, on the reverse strand, counting down.
CCTCACCCAGCATGCGCACACACAATATGCCACTAATAAGCAGCCTATGTCACCCCCACCCAGCATGCGCACACACAATATGCCTCTAATAGGCAGCCTGTGTCACCCCCACCCAGCATGTGCACACACAATATGCCACTAATAGGCAGCCTGTGTCACCCCCAACCAGCATGCGCACATACAATATGCCACTAATAGGCAACCTGTGTCACCCCCACCCAGCATGCGCACACACAATATGCCACTAATAGGCAGCCTGTGTCACCCCCACCCAGCATGCGCACACACAATATGCCACTAATAGGCAGCCTGTGTCACCCCCACCCAGCATGCGCACATACAATATGCCACTAATAGGAAACCTGTGTCAACCCCACCCAGCATGCGCACACACAATATGCCACTAATAGGCAGCCTGTGTCACCCCTACCCAGCATGCACACATACAATATGCCCCTAATATGCAGCCTGTGTCACCCCCACCCAGCATGCACACACAATATGCCACTAATAAGCAGCCTGTGTCACCCCCACCCAGCATGCGCACACACAATATGCCACTAATAAGCAGTCTGTGTCACTCCCACCCAGCATGCGCACACACAATATGCCACTAATAGGCAGCCTGTGTCACTCCCACCCAGCATGCGCACACACAATATGCCACTAATAGGCAGCCTGTGTCACCCCCACCCAGCATGCACACATACAATATGCCCCTAATATGCAGCCTGTGTCACCCCCACCCAGCATGCACACACAATATGCCACTAATAGGCAGCCTGTGTCACCCCCACCCAGCATGCGCACACACAATATGCCACTAATAGGCAACCTGTGTCACCCCCACCCAGCATGCGCACGCACAATATGCCACTAATAGGCAGCCTGTGTCACCCCCACCCAGCATGCACACACAATATGCCACTAATAAGCAGCCTGTGTCACCCCCACCCAGCATGCACACACACAATATGCCACTAATATGCAGCCTGTGTCACCCCCACCCAGCATGCGCACACACAATATGCCACTAATAGGCAGCCTGTGTCACCCCCACCCAGCATGCGCAGACACAACATGCCACTAATAGGCAGCCTGTGTCACCCCCACCCAGCATGCGCACACACAATATGCCACTAATAGGCAGCCTGTGTCACCCCCACCCAGCATGCACACACAATATGCCACTAATAAGCAGCCTGTGTCACCCCCACCCAGCATGCACACACACAATATGCCACTAATATGCAGCCTGTGTCACCCCCACCCAGCATGCGCACACACAATATGCCACTAATAGGCAGCCTGTGTCACCCCCACCCAGCATGCGCAGACACAACATGCCACTAATAGGCAGCCTGTATCACCCCCACCCAGCATGCGCACACACAATATGCCACTAATAGGCAGCCTGTGTCACCCCCACCCAGCATGCGCACACACAATATGCCACTAATAGGCATCCTGTGTCACCCCCACCCAGCATGCGCACACACAATATGCCACTAATAGGCAGCCTGTGTCACCCCCACCCAGCATGCGCAGACACAATATGCCACTAATAGGCAGCCTGTGTCACCCCCACCCAGCATGCGCACATACAATATGCCACTAATAGGCAACCTGTGTCACCCCCACCCAGCATGCGCACACACAATATGCCACTAATAGGCAGCCTGTGTCACCCCCACCCAGCATGCGTTTTGCTTAAAAAGGAAATAAACATGGCAGCCTCCTTATACCTCTCTCTCCAGTTGTCCTTTAAAAGGACCACTATTGCGAAAGTTGTAAAATGTAAAATATATGTCAACACATACAAATAAGAAGTACGTTTCTCCCAAATAAAAAAAATCCTTTTCAGGGAGCATCTTTATAAAGGCTATGCTAAGAATCCCCATGAGGATATGGACTAGTCCAAATCCTGTCAGTTCTGTCAGATTTCTGCTACTAACTGTAAGTGACAGCAACATAGTAGAAAAGTAATTTATAGCTCATTTTACTCTGGGAGAAACATGCTTTTTATTTATGTATTTACATACATTTTACATTTTCAAATTATTTTGTGATAATGGTCCTTTAAGAAGAATCAGAGGATAGCTGTCATGTTCTATCTCCCTGTTGGGCCTGTGTGTGAAGAGGAATGTGCAGTGTGTTTATCCACAGACCGAAGATGAGTGAAATTTATATTGTTCTGAGCTACATAATAATTGTGGGACTGACAGTGGAAGGTGACTGCAAGGCATATTGAGCAGCAGCTACTGACAGTTTGTGGCCATATTGTGTGTGTGCCGGGTTCAGTTGGGCCTTACTGTTGAATGACTCGCCTCACCCTCAAGGGATTATGGGACTGGTCAGTGGACAGCATAGGAACAGTGCTAGAAGGTTTATTTACACGGGATGTTTCTGATATTGTATTGTGGAGTGTCAACCAAAAAAGGACAGCTGTAACCTGCTATAAAAAAAGTAAGATACTCACCTCAGAAGAGGGAAGACTCTGGATCCCTAATAGCCTTCCCGTTCCTCTGTGTTCCCTCGTTCCACTGCAGGGGCCCTTGTTCAAATATCCCCCCAGCTGCTTCTTCAGTTCTTCTAGTATGGAGCTGCTCATCTTTGGAAGTACTTGGAGACCTGAGTACTTCAGTGGCCCTCCGAGGGTACCCAAAAACCTCGTCCACATTAAAGTTGAAAACTGGAATGGGGGTCGGCGGCGGTGGAACGAGGGGACGCAGAGAGGAACGGGATGGCTCTAAGGCAGGGGTGGCAAACTCCAGTACAAAGTGGGCAGAATTAAACACTGGGACCAAGTTGTGGGCCAACTTCAATGTCTAATGGCCACTGCTTTAGCCGTGTCTGTGTTCTATGTTCTCCCCATGTCTGTGTGAGTTTCCTCCAGGCACTCTGGTTTTTACCCACATCCCAAAAACATACAGGATTCATTAATTGGCTTCCCCCTAAATTGGTCCTAGACTACGATACATGCTCTACCCAATATATACATATGACTATGGTAGAGATTAGATTGTGAGCTTCTCTGAGGGACAGTTAAGTGACAAGATCATATACTCTGTACAGCGCTGCGTAACATGTCGGCGCTATATAAATACTAATGCCTTACAATTGTGCCCTGTCTCTACCCAGCAGTTACCTTGTGTTGATGATTAAACCCCCTATTGTATTGTGATTACCTAGCTCAGGGGTCTAGTCCTGGGAAAAGAGGTGAGTGGAATCACCTGGAAGACCCCTGCGGCGTGCCAAAAGATGGGTGTAGTCAAGCATAATGTGGGCGTGGTCATGGGTGGGGCCAACTATACATGACCTTAGCAGTGATGTAAAAGGTCTGCTGGGGAAGTTTGAGCTCTGCCGTAGTGTATCCCCCCAAAATAGATTTAATCTGACAGCATTTCACCAAAAAGACACATAATCTGGTAGAAGTTCCTCCAAAATACAGATAATATGGCAGTGGTTCCCCCAAAATAGATAATGTGGCAGCAGCAGTTCCCCCAACATACATATAATTTGGAAGCAGTTCCCCAAAATACGCAAAACCTGGCAGCGGATCACCCAAAATACACATAACACCCAAAATACATATAATCTGGCAGCAGTGGTCCCCCAAACATACACAATCTGACAGCAGTTCCCCAAAATACGCGTAATCTGGCAGCAGACGTTCCCCTAACATACACATAATCCGGCAGCTGTTTCCCAAAATACACGTAATCTGGCAGCAGACGTTCCCCTAACCTACACATAATCTGGCAGCTGTTCCCCAAAATACACGTAATCTGGCAGCAGCCCCAAAATACATAACAGCGGTTCCACAAAAATGCAGATAATCTGACAGCAGTTTCCCCAAAATAGGTACCCCCAGCATAGGTAGCCAGGTCTGTAGGTGTCCCCAGTATAAGTAGCCAGGGGTATATGTGCCTAGTATATGTAGCAAGGGGTATATATGCCCAGTATATGTAGCCAGGAGTATATGTGCCCAGTATATGTAGCCAGGGGTATATGTGCCCAGTATATGTTGCCAGGGGTAATATGTGCCCAGTATATGTAGCCAGGGGTATATGTTCCAGTATATGTAGCCAGGGGTATATGTCCCCAGTATATGTAGCCAGAGGTATATGTCCCCAGTATATGTAGCCAGGGGTATATGTCCCCAGTATATGTAGCCAGGGGTATATGTGCCCAGTATATGTAGCCAGGGGTATATGTGCTTAGTATATGTAGGCAGGGGTAGATGTGCCCAGTATATGTAGCCAGGGGTATATGTCCCCAGTATATGTAGGCAGGGGTATATGTGCCCAGTATATGTAGGCAGGGGTATATGTGCCCAGTATATGTAGCCAGGGATATATGTGCCCAGTATATGTAGCCAGGGGTATATGTCCCCAGTAAATGTAGACAGGGATATATGTGCCCAGTATATGTAGCCAGAGGTATATGTGCCCAGTATATGTAGTCAGGGGTATATGTGCCCAGTATATGTAGCCAGAGGTATATGTGCCCAGTATATGTAGCCAGAGGTATATATGCCCAGTATATGTAGCCAGAGGTATATGTGCCCAGTATATGTAGTCAGGGGTATATGTGCCCAGTATATGTAGCCAGGGGTATATGTGCCCAGTATATGTTGCCAGGGGTAATATGTGCCCAGTATATGTAGCCAGGGGTATATGTTCCAGTATATGTAGCCAGGGGTATATGTCCCCAGTATATGTAGCCAGAGGTATATGTCCCCAGTATATGTAGCCAGGGGTATATGTCCCCAGTATATGTAGCCAGGGGTATATGTGCCCAGTATATGTAGCCAGGGGTATATGTGCTTAGTATATGTAGGCAGGGGTAGATGTGCCCAGTATATGTAGCCAGGGGTATATGTCCCCAGTATATGTAGGCAGGGGTATATGTGCCCAGTATATGTAGGCAGGGGTATATGTGCCCAGTATATGTAGCCAGGGATATATGTGCCCAGTATATGTAGCCAGGGGTATATGTCCCCAGTAAATGTAGACAGGGATATATGTGCCCAGTATATGTAGCCAGAGGTATATGTGCCCAGTATATGTAGTCAGGGGTATATGTGCCCAGTATATGTAGCCAGAGGTATATGTGCCCAGTATATGTAGCCAGAGGTATATATGCCCAGTATATGTAGCCAGAGGTATATGTGCCCAGTATATGTAGTCAGGGGTATATGTGCCCAGTATATGTAGGCAGGGGTATATGTCCCAGTATATGTAGCCAGGGGTATATGTGCCCAGTATATGTAGGCAGGTATATATGTGCCCAGTATATGTAGCCAGGGGTATATGTGCCAGTATATGTAGCCAGGGGTATATGTGCCCAGTATATGTAGCCAGGGGTATATGTGCCCAGTATATGTAGTCAGGGGGTACATGTGCCCAGTATATATGTAGTCAGGGGTATATGTCCCCAGAATAGGTAGTCAGGTGTCCCCCCAGCATGAGGGGAGCGGAAGGAGAGCTGTGAGCAGCGGTGGAGAAGAGAGGCCATCTCCCCCCCCCCCCTATTCCCTCACCTTAAGGCTCTCCATCCCTCGCTCTCCCCTCCAGGAATAACGTGCGGGCAGCTGGCAGCGGGCGGGACTTACCTCTCCTCGTTCTGGCGCGAGCATTACACTGCCGCTAGTCTGGTCTGGTCCAGACCAGAGCAGCGGCACGCAGATCCTGCCGGCTGCCCGCATGTTACTTCTGGAGGGGAGAGTGAGGGATGGAGAGCCTTAAAGTGGACCCAAATTAAAAATACAAGATTTCAGAAATAAAATCTATTTTCTAAATTATAATAATAAATAGCAGCCTTTTTTCAGCTGCATGATGACAAATATAAAATATTTTACATGTATTGTAGAAACCCCTCCCTTCCTTTCAAATTGCCGGGATTTTTCCGGCAAACTGGTGGAGTAGATGGTGTCCGGCAATGGAGGAATTGCTAATGGCTGCCCCCAGTATAATCCTAGCTATGAAAAGAGAAGGGTGAAAAGCATGCACTGAAATGCTCATAGGCTTGAAGGAGTGTTTATTTATCTTTGTATGTGTCAGAGTGGTGCAACTAAATATATTTAATTAAAAAAAATGTTTGGTTTGGGTCCGCTTTAAGGTGAGGGAAGGGGGGAGGGAGATGCCCCCCCCCCCTTCTCCACCGCTGCTCACAGCTCTCCTTCCACTGCGCTGCTCCCCTCCGAACATGCCAGGGTGGACGGCGTCCGCGCTCTGGAAATAGTAAGTGGACGTCGTCCACCCGTGTACACGCACCACTCGACCCCTGACCTAGCTAGACTGTCATTAGCTTAGACTTCAGTATTCCCCACACTCAGATTATACACATGCTTTCTTACAGCCCCCTCTGAAAGAACCGTCTCCTGGTATTTACATCTGCAAAAATTAACATTCTCACAGTACGGCCACACGGGGAGCGCTGCACACAAGTTCAATGGACATTCTCACAGTACGGCCACAAGGGGGAGCTCCGCACACAAGTTCAATGGACATTTTCCCAGTAACGTCCACAAGGGGGAGCTCCACACACAATGCTGCCGGCTTACTTACGGTTCCTGGATACTCCGTGGGATGCCTCTAATCTCGTCCTCCTCGGCTGTGTAGAGCAGAGACACACCGACCTCCTCCAGCCTTTTGCCACTCGAACGCTGCTTCCGGTGTCCGCTGAGGTCGTGTTTCCATCCGCAGGTGATGTAGATGCCTTGCGCTGGTGACGTGGAGCTGTGCGATTAAGCACACCTTGCCAATGCTGTATATACTATACTGTAATATATATGTTATATCTATTAATGCAAGATTAATTCTAGGCACAGCATATACTGTCAGGCTGTATAATGGTAAGCACAGCTTTAATACAAGGTTTTCACACTGGTTTCTTCAATTAGATGTTCAAGCATTACTGTACTTGTATGCTAGCCTTGCAACACATAGCTGTCTATTGCAGCATTTCATAGCTCCCAACTATCCCTGTTTTGGAGGGACAGTACCTCTTTGGGGCCCCTTTCCCTCTTTCTTCCTCATTTGTCCCTCTTTCATGTCTGATGTATACATCTATGTAATCATATGTATATTTCTTATTTTCAAATGTTAATATGAAGGAAAATTAACCAGGATAGAAAGGACCAGTGTGGTTTAAATTACAAAATAACATATTTTTCTTTTGAAATCTTTATGGTATGCATGACTAGGGGGGTGCCTAGGACGTGATTAAGGGTGTGGCCTAAGTGTCCCTATTTCTTATCTCAAAAAGTTGTAAGGTAAGTCCACTGCCAGTTCTAGGGGCCGGTTACAATTTTTGGGGTACCTACACAGGTGCCCATTTAAATAGCTGAATGGTTGCCTATGGCAGTGCCCAAATGTCCTATTTCACAGTCTCCCACATAGGTAGCCAGAGAGCCCTGTTTATGTGGCAAGAGAGGGCCTGAATACACAGCACAGCAGAGGGTGAATTAAAGTAAACCTTAACTGTATGAAAGACAAAAAAAAGTGCATTTACCAGCCCCCTGCAGCTGCCCTGTGCCCGGACCGGGACAAACCCATCCTCCAGCGCCCCGAAGCACCCTACTTTCGTTCTAATGAGCGCCTCTGGTCCACTCGCCTCCTAATCGCACTCTCATGGATGGGAGCAGTCTGCGGATTTGCAGCACTAAAAAATCTCTACTGCACATAGATGGGAGCGTTATTGAGGAGACGCACATGCGCAGTGGCCAGTCAGTCTGGAAGAGGATCACTGAGGGGGCCTGGAGGGCAGCTTAGTGACAGCATGGACACAGGGCAGCTGCAGGGGGCTGGTAGAAGACCCAGGTAAGTTAACCACTTGAGGACCACAGTCTTTTCGCCCCTTAAAGAGACTCTGTAACATTAAAAAGATCCCCTGGGGGGTACTCACCTCGGGTGGGGGAAGCCTCCGGATCCTAATGAGGCTTCCCACGCCGTCCTCTGTCCCACGGGGGTCTCGCCGCAGCCCTCCGAACAGCCGGCGACTGTGCCGACTGTAAGTTCAATATTTACCTTTGCTGGCTCCAGCGGGGGCGCTGTGGCGGCTTTCCGTTCCGAACTACACGGAAATACCCGATCTCATTCGGGTCCGCTCTACTGCGCAGGCGCAGGACACTTGTGTTGTGGGGTGTATTTGTACACATACCCATGCTGGGTGGGAGAAATATCTCCGTAAATGAAAATTTTTTAGATTTTTTTTAAACACAATTGTCTATTTACAGAGATATTTCTCCCACTCAGCATAGGTATGTGTAAAAATACACCCCAAAACAAAACAAATTTCACAGGTCATTTTGCGACATTTGGTTTCAAGACTACTTCTCACGGTTTAGGGCCCCTAAAATGCCAGGGCAGTATAGGAACCCCACAAATGACCCCATTTTAGAAGACACCCCAAGGTATTCCGTTAGGAGTATGGTGAGTTCATAGAAGATTTTTTTTTTGTCACAAGTTAGCGGAAATTGATTTTAATTGTTTTTTTTTTCACAAAGTGTCATTTTCCGCTAACTTGTGACAAAAAATAAAATCTTCTATGAACTCACCATGCTCCTAACAGAATACCTTGGGGTGTCTTCTTTCTAAAATGGGGTCATTTGTGGGGTTCCTATACTGCCCTGGCATTTTAGGGACCCTAAACCGCGAGGAGTAGTCTTGAAACCAAATGTCGCAAAATGCGATGGTGCAAAAAAGTGCCACACATGTGGTATCGCCGTACTCAGGAGAAGTAGTATAATGTGTTTTGTGGTGTATTTTTACACATACAGATGCTGGGTGGGAAAAATATCTCTGTAAATGACACATTTTTGTTTTTTTTTACACACAATTGTCCATTTACAGAGAGATTTCTCCCACCCAGCATGGGTATGTATAAAAATACATCCCAAAACACATTATACTACTTCTTCTGAGTACGGCGATACCACATGTGTGACACTTTTTTGCAACCTAGGTGCGCTAAGGTGCCTAACGTCCTATTCACGGGTCATTTTGAGGCATTTGGATTCTATACTACTCATCACGGTTTAGGGCCCCTAAAATGCCAGGGCAGTATAGGAACCCCACAAGTGACCCCATTTTAGAAAGAAGACACCCAAAGGTATTCTGTTAGGAGTATGGTGAGTTCACAGAAGATGTTTTTTTTGTCACAAGTTAGCGGAAAATGACACTTTGTGAAAAAAAAAAACAATACAAATCAATTTCCGCTAACTTGTGACAAAAAATAAAATCTTCTATGAACTCACCATGCTCCTAACAGAATACCTTGGGGTGTCTTCTTTCTAAAATGGGGTCATTTGTGGGGTTCCTATACTGCCCTGGCATTTTAGGGACCCTAAACCGCGAGGAGTAGTCTTGAAACCAAATGTCGCAAAATTACCTGTGAAATCCTAAAGGTACTCATTGGACTTTGGGCCCCTTAGCGCACTTAGGGTGCAAAAAAGTGCCACACATGTGGTATCGCCGTACTCAGGAGAAGTAGTATAATGTGTTTTGTGGTGTATTTTTACACATACAGATGCTGGGTGGGAAAAATATCTTTGTAAATGACACATTTTTGTTTTTTTTTACACACAATTGTCCATTTACAGAGAGATTTCTCCCACCCAGCATGGGTATGTATAAAAATACATCCCAAAACACATTATACTACTTCTTCTGAGTACGGCGATACCACATGTGTGACACTTTTTTGCAACCTAGGTGTGCTAAGGTGCCTAACGTCCTATTCACAGGTCATTTTGAGGCATTTGGATTCTATACTACTCATCACGGTTTAGGGCCCCTAAAATGCCAGGGCAGTATAGGAACCCCACAAGTGACCCCATTTTAGAAAGAAGACACCCAAAGGTATTGTGTTAGGAGTATGGTGAGTTCATAGAAGATGTTTTTTTTGTCACAAGTTAGCGGAAAATGACACTTTGTGAAAAAAAACCCAATACAAATCAATTTCCGGTAACTTGTGACAAAAAATAAAATCTTCTATGAACTCATCATACACCTAACAGAATACCTTGGGGTGTCTTTTTTCTAAAATGGGGTCACTTGTGGGGTTCCTATACTGCCCTGGCCTTTTAGGGGCCCTAAACCGTGAGGCGTAGTCTTGAACCCAAATGTCTCAAAATGACCTGTGAAATCCTAAAGGTACTCATTGGACTTTGGGCCCCTTAGCACAGTTAGGCTGCAAAAAAGTGTCACACATGTGGTATCGCCGTACTCAGGAGAAGTAGTATAATGTGTTTTGTGGTGTATTTTTACATATAATCATGCTGGGTGGGAGAAATATCTCTGTAAATGACACATTTTTGTTTTTTTTTACACACAATTGTCCATTTACAGAGAGATTTCTCCCACCCAGCATGGGTATGTGTAAAAATACACCACAAAACACATTATACTACTTCTCTTGAGTATGGCGATACCACATGTGTGACACTTTTTTGCAGCCTAGGTGCGCTAAGGGGCCCAACGTCCTATTCACAGGTAATTTTGAGGCATTTGTTTTCTAGACTACTCCTCACGGTTTAGGGCCCCTAAAATGCCAGGGCAGTATAGGAACCCCACAAGTGACCCCATTTTAGAAAGAAGACACCCCAAGGTATTCTGTTAGGTGTATGGTGTGTTCATAGAAGATTTTATTTTTTGTCACAAGTTAGTGAAAAATGACACTTTGTGAAAAAAACAAAAAAAATCAATTTGTGCTAACTTTTGACAAAAAATAAAATCTTCTATGAACTTGTCATACACCTAACAGAATACCTTGGGGTGTCTTTTTTCTAAAATGGGGTCACTTGTGGGGTTCCTATACTGCCCTGGCATTTTACGGGCCCAAAACCGTGAGTAGTCTGGAAACCAAATTTCTCAAAATGACTGTTCAGGGGTATAAGCATCTGCAAATTTTGATGACAGGTGGTCTATGAGGGGGCAAATTTTGTGGAACCGGTCATAAGCAGGGTGGCCTCTTAGATGACAGGTTGTATTGGGCCTGATCTGATGGATAGGAGTGCTAGGGGGGTGACAGGAGGTGATTGATGGGTGTCTCAGGGGGTGGTTAGAGGGGAAAATAGATGCAATCAATGCACTGGGGAGGTGATCGGAAGGCGGTCTGAGGGGGATCTGAGGCTTTGGCCAAGTGATCAGGAGCCCACACGGGGCAAATTAGGGCCTGATCTGATGGGTAGGTGTGCTAGGGGGCGACAGGTGGTGACAGGAGGTGATTGATGGGTGTCTCAAGGTGTGATTAGAGGGGGGAAATAGATGCAAGCAATGCACTGGTGAGGTGGTCAGGGGCAGGGCTGGGGTCTGAGGGCGTTCTGAGGGTGTGGGCGGGTGATTGGGTGCCCTAAGGGCAGATTAGGGTCTAATCTGATGGGTAACAGTGACAGGTGGTGATAGGGGGTGATTGATGGGTGATTGATGGGTAATTAGTGGGTGTTTAGAGGAGAGAACAGATGTAAACACTGCACTTTGGAGGTGATCTGATGTCGGATCTGCGGGCGATCTATTGGTGTGGGTGGGTGATCAGATTGCCTGCAAGGGGCAGGTTAGGGGCTGATTGATGGGTGGCAGTGACAGGGGGTGATTGATGGGTGATTGACAGGTGGCAGTGACAGGGGGTGATTGATGGGTGATTGATAGGTGATTGACAGGTGATCAGTGGGTTATTACAGGGAAGAACAGATAAATATTGCGCTGGCGAATTGATAAGGGGGGGTCTGAGGGCAATCTGAGCGTGTGGGCGTGTGATTGGGTGCCCGCAAGGGCCAGATTAGGGTCTAATCTGATGGGTAACAGTGACAGGTGGTGATAGGGGGTGATTGATGGGTGATTGATGGGTAATTAGTGGGTGTCTAGGGTAGAGAACAGATGTAAACACTGCACTTGGGAGGTGATCTGATGTCGGATCTGTGGGCGATCTATTGGTGTGGGTGGGTGATCAGATTGCCCGCAAGGGGCAGGTTAGGGGCTGATTGATGGGTGGCAGTGACAGGGGGTGATTGATGGGTGATTGACAGGTGATTGACAGGTGATCAGTGGGTTATTACAGGGGGATAGAGGCATACAGTACACGGGGAGGGGTCTGGGGGGAGGGGGGGTGGGTCTAGGGAGAATCTGAGGGGTGGGGGTGGGGGTGATCAGGAGAGAGCAGGGGGCAGTTAAAAAAATAGCGTTGACAGATAGTGACAGGGAGTGATTGATGGGTGATTAGGGGGGTGACTGGGTGCAACAGTGGTCTGGGGGGTGGGCAGGGGGGGTCTGAGGGGTGCTGTGGGCGATCAGGGGGCTGGGGGGGGGGGTATCAGTGTGCTTGGGTGCGACCAGGGCCGGATTTGTACTTTTTACCGCCCAAGGCCAACTATACCATCTGTATGGTTGTTATCTCTGTGTGCCCCAATGAGAATTCTTCTTACTTTCCATCATTGGTGTCACAGACAATAGCTATTTTAGTAATACGTGTATAGATTATAAGTTTTGAAATTCTATGTTATGCTTGCCATCTTATTAATGATGGACCCATTGCGTCACCGAGAGTTAGGCTGATGTATACCTGCAGGATAGAGCTTACAGGTCTTGCAGGGACGGCACAAGTACAGGACAGAGGGTTCAAAGGTTAAAGCTGTTCTTGTAGATAGGGATGACTGCATAGAACAGCTTTCCTGCCCCTCACTGAGCCGCCCCCTAAACTTCTGGTGCCCTAGGCCATGGCCTAGGTGGCCTTGCCAGAAATCCGGCCCTGGGTGCGACATAGGGTGGCTGCAGCCTGCCCTGGTGGCAGTGTTGCCAACCTTTCACGTTATTTTTTACTGACAAATACCGTAAAATTTACTGACAAAAGATTTTTTTTACTGACAAAACCCAAAATGGGCGTGGCCACACAACAGAATGTGGGCGTGGTCATGGGTGGGGCCAAATATACATGATTTTAATATTGCTGTGAAAGGTCTGCCAGGGAAGTTTGAGCTCTGCCATAGTGTTCACCCCCCCCCCCCCTTCCCCCAAAATACATGTAATCTTACAGCATTTCACCAAAAATCCACGTAATCTGGCAGAGTTTCTTCCAAAATACAGATAATATGGCAGTGGTTCCTAAAAAATAGATGTAATCTGGCAGCAGCGAAGCGATTCCCCCAACATACACATAATCTGGCAGCAGTTCCCCAAAATACATTTAATCTGACAGCAGTGGTTCCCCAAAAATAGGTAGCCCCAGGTCTATAGGTGTCCCCAGAATAGGTGGCCAGGGGTATAGATGTCCCCAGAACAGGTAGCCAGGGGGAGAGATGTCCCCAGAACAGGTAGCCAGGGGTATATGTGCCCAGTATATGTAGGCAGGGGTACAGGGCTGGTTCTAGACTGGCACATATGCGGGGGCAGTCAAATGGGTAGGGGCCACATGTTCGAGGAAATTTGCGGCGACTAAAGTGGGCATGGCAAGTAAATGCACATAATGAGAGACAGCCTTTCACCAGTAAATGCACGTAATGACAGACATCTTTTCACCAGTAAATGCACATAAGAGACCGCCTTTCACCAGTAAATGCACGTAATGAGAGACAGCTTTTCACCAGTAAATGCACGTAATGAGAGACAGCTTTTCACCAGTAAATGCACGTAATGAGAGACAGCTTTTCACCAGTAAATGAACATATGAGACAGCTTTTCACCAGTAAATGCACATAATAAGAGACAGCTTTTCACCAGTAAATGCACATAATAAGAGACAGCTTTGCACCAGTAAATGCACATAATAAGAGACAGCATTTCACCAGTAGATGCACATAATAAGAGACAGCTTTTCACCAGTAAATGCACATAATAAGAGACAGCTTTTCACCAGTAAACTCTTGTGAGTACAACTTTTAATTCATCAATAAAAATATACATGGGTAATGCACTATTGTGCGCTCCATTTCTTTCTATAGATATCTCCTTCCACCCAATTTTGGAGCGGCACAGTACATTATCCTCCTAAGCAAAAGAAGACCCACTATTGTGTTTGTGTGACTGCAGCCTCCAGAGAGGAGCGCAAGGATTTTTGTTGCTTTTGTTTGGAATGCACATAAGAGACAGCTTTTCACCAGTAAATGCACATAATGGCAAACAGCCAGTGTCCTCAGTATATGTAGCCAGCAGATATATGTGCCCAGTATATGTAGCCAGAGGTATATGTCCACAGTATATATAGGCAGGGTGGGTTATATGTGCCCAGTATATGTAGGCAGGGTTATATGTGCCCAGTATATGTAGCCAGGGTTATATGTCCCCAGTAGATGTAGCCAGAGGTATATGTGCCCATGGGTAGCCAGGGTTATATGTGCCCAGTAGATGTAGCCAGATGTATATGTGCCCAGTAGATGTAGCCAGGGTTATATGCCCCCAGTAGATGTAGCCAGAGGTATATGTGCCCATGGGTAGCCAGGGTTATATGTGCCCAGTAGATGTAGCCAGGGTTATATGTGCCTAGTAGATGTAGCCAGAATGAATATGTGCCCAGTAGATGTAGCCAGATGTATATGTGCCCAGTAGATGTAGCCAGAGGTATATGTGCCCAGTAGATGTAGCCAGAGGTATATATGTGCCCAGTAGATGTAGCCAGAGGTATATGTGCCCAGTAGATGTAGCCAGGGTTATATGTGCCCAGTAGATGTAGCAAGATGTATATGTGCCCAGTAGATGTAGCCAGGGTTATATATATGTGCCCAGTAGATGTAGCCAGGGTTATATGTGCCCAGTAGATGTAGCCAGAGGTATATGTGCCCAGTAGATGTAGCCAGGGTTATATGTGCCCAGTAGATGTAGCCAGGGTTATATGTGCCCAGTAGATGTAGCCAGAATGTATATGTGCCCAGTTGATGTAGCCAGATGTATATGTGCCCAGTAGATGTAGCCAGAGGTATATGTGCCCAGTAGATGTAGCCAGAGGTATATGTGCCCAGTAGATGTAGCCAGGGTTATATGTGCCCAGTAGATGTAGCCAGATGTATATGTGCCCAGTAGATGTAGCCAGATGTATATGTGCCCAGTAGCTGTAGCCAGGGTTATATGTGCCCAGTAGATGTAGCCAGAGGTATATATGTGCCCAGTAGATGTAGCCAGAGGTATATGTGCCCAGTAGATGTAGCCAGGGTTATATGTGCCCAGTAGATGTAGCCAGGGGGTATATGTGCCCAGTAGATGTAGCCATGGTTATATGTGTGTGATTGAGTGGCTGGCAGTGGCAGGCGACAGCGAGCGGAACTTACCTGCGTCTTCTCTCGTCGCCGGCGCGGGATGATCTGCCGCCCGCTACTCTGGTCTGGTCCAGACCAGAGCAGCAGAACTTCCGGTGCAGGAGCAAGACGGAAGGTAAGTCCCGCCCGCTGCCAAACGCCACTGCCAGACAGTTAGATCAGGAGGGGGACAGTCAGCGAGGGAGGGAGAGCACGAAGGTGAGAGAAGGGGGGGGGGGGAGATTGCCCCCCTTCTCCACCGCTGCCCACAGCTCTCCCTCCACTGCGCTGCTGTCCTCCTGCAACAGAGCGGGCAGCCAATAGGCCGCCCTTTTACGGACGCTGCTGAATTCCTTATGGAATTCACGGGCAGCGTAATTTGTGTAAAAAATTACGGGATGCCCGTAAATTTACGGGCAGTTGGCAACACTGCCTGGTGGTCCCTCGGACACTGGGACCACCAGGGCAGGAATCAGTCTGTATAATAGGCTTTGTATACATTACAAAGCCTATTATACCTAATCCATGCGGCGATCCGGGTGCTAGTAACCCGCCGGCGCTTCCGAACGGCCGGCGGGTTACAGAGCGAGGGGGCGGAGCCAGTCGCCGGCGGCTGATCGCGTCACGAATGATCGCCGCATAACCACGCCCGCCGTCGCCTCCGCTGATGGACGTATTGCGGTCGTTTAGGCACAGTCTTTGCCGCCGCCCATCGGCTGGGGGCGGTCGGCAAATGGTTAACCTGTTTTGATTTCTTTTTTTTTTTACTTAATAAGGTTCCCTTATTAAGGGGGGCGGGCTGTGGTTCGATTTAGAGGAGGAGCTTTGCAGAGCCCTGGAGTCACTTTGTAAGGGGACATTGTGGTCAATAACCGCTGCTCAGGGTAAAGTCCCCCTCAGGGTAAAGACCCCGACCATGTATATTTGCTACCAAAAGGAATTCCAGGCCATAAACCTATTTCTGTTATAAGAAATCTAATTCTATCGCCTCCATCGTACCTCATTGTGTAATTCCTGCTACCGGCCGCTAGGGGGAGCTCCAGGATATAACTGCTTGTTCCTTCCTGGAGCTTCTGCCAGAGAATGTCGGGGCTGAGAGCGCCTAGCTATCGGGGATGCAGAGAGAGAGGCCGCACGTCTGCCTCCGATGCTGTCGCTGCTCCGTCTGCAAAGAGGATGAGTGCCGGGGTGACGTCATAGCAGCTATTGTGACGCAGGTGGGCAGCTCGCGCACCGCTGAGGATGGCACCTGCAGTGACACGTGACCACGCCACCTGCTATTGCTGTGCCATGCTAGTGGATGGAGGTGACGTCATAGCAGCTATTGTGACGCAGGTGGGCAGCTCGAGCACCTGGATGGCACCTGCAGTGACACGTGACCACGCCCCCTGCTCTCCCAGCAATACATCAGAAGCTGTCACCTTGTTAGCCACAGCTTGGCACTGAAACACTGGCCTGCCCTTCAATATGTCGCTGCTCCTCCCCTCTTCAATGCTGCTGGTGCACCCAGAGAAGCATATAGTAAAATATCTGTAGATTTAAGGCCTGTACACACTGAAAATCACCAAAGGCAGTGTGGTGCAGTGTTGCTGAGGCCATCTGTTGCTGGTTTCGTGATTGTTAAATTATAAAACGCAATGAAAATCGCATGCATGTTTTTTTCATGCGGTTTTTTAAGGGCAGTGCTTAACCACTTGCCGACCGCGCACTCATACCGCGCGTCGGCAAAGTGGCAGCTGCCGGACCAGCGACGCAGTTCTGCGTCGCCAGCGGCTGCTTCCTGTCAATTCACGGCGGGGGGCTCCGTGAATAGCCTGCGGGCCGCCGATCGCGGCTCGCAGGCTAAATGTAAACACAAGCGGAAATAATCCGCTTTGTTTACATTGTACGGCGCTGCTGCGCAGCAGCGCCGTAAGGCAGATCGGCGATCCCCGGCCAATCAGCGGCCGGGGATCGCCGCCATGTGACAGGGGACAGCCTGTCACTGGCTGCACAGGACGGATAGCGTCCTGTGCAGCCCAGATCACCAGGGAGGAGAGGGAGGAGGGGAATCTCGCCGCGGAGGGGGGCTTTGAGGTGCCCCCCCCCCCCCCCGCAACACCCATCAGGCAGGAGCGATCAGACCCCCCAGCACATCATCCCCCTAGTGGGGAAAAAAGGGGGGCGATCTGGTCGCTCTGCCTGCACCCTTATCTGTGCTGGGGGCTGTAGAGCCCACCCAGCACAGATCAGCTAAAACAGCGCTGGTCCTTAAGGGGGGGTAAAGGGTGGGTCCTCAAGTAGTTAAAAAGCACACCGATCGCTGCGATTACGTTTTTTAAAAACGCATTGAACCACTGTGTACAGGTCATCACAATTTTCATAATTTTTCAAAAGGCCTCGTGATTTTAAAAACGCAGTGCAACACATCCAGTGTGTACAGACCCTTACCGACATTCTACTATTGCAGTGTACAGTAGCGTAGCTAAGGAGCTGTGGGCCCCGATGCAAGTTTTACATGGGGCCCCCCAAGCACTGTATACATAACAATTGATACGGCGCACCAAAACCTGCCAATGGCAACTACAGTGTCAGAGTTGCAAGAAGGGGATGGGGAGCACTTTGTTAATGATTACCACTATTAAAAGTATCTATAGAAGTGATTATTATGAGCACAGTACCAATAGGGAGCTAATACTGTAGTTGTGGGAGGGCCCCTTGGGGCCCCTCTGGCCCAAGGGCCCCGATGTGGTAGTTTACCTCTGCACCCCCTATTGCTACGCCCTTGGCAGTGTAAATGATGATACTAAAATGTCAGTAATACACACCAATATTTTATTAAAGGTAAACATAACCCTATTCTTACACTGAACACTCCCACTGTCAATGCCTACCCTTAACTTCCCTGTCCCATGGCTAACCTCAACCACCCACCCCACTTGGCCAACTTTACCCACCCACATTCCTTTCCCCAGCTAGGAGCGCTGTAAAAACATCACTGGAGATTTTGGCGCAGCTGGCAAAAAATAGAAATTGCAGCTATAGCTGCGCTTAGACAGTAATTTGGTTGCCGTCAAAAAGGTGCCCAAATCACTTTGAGGGACAACTGAAGTGAGAGGGATATGGAGGCTGCCATATTAAACAATACCAGTTGCCTGACAGCACTGCTGACCTATTTGGCTGCAGTAGTGTCTGAATAACACCAGAAACCAGCATGCAGCTAATCTTGTCAGATCTGACAATAATGTTAGAAACACCTGATCTGCTGCATGCTTGTTCAGGGGCTATTGCTTAAAGTATTAGAGGCAGAGGATCAGCAGGACAGCCAGGCAACTGGCATTGTTTTTAAGGAAATAAATCTGGCATCCTCCATGTCCCTCCTGCTTCATTTGCCCTTTAAAAACAGCGTAATTTGGCCGCTGAATTACAGCTTTGCCCATTATCCACTGCGACCTGGAGGAGGAATAGTAAATAACACTGCCAGACCTTTTGCAGGAGCAGGGTGAGCCGCTCTTCGGCTTTGCCCTGCGGCCAAGTCTCCCAGTGGCTTAATTATAGGCATGTCCCCAGCCAACCTTAAGGCTGGTTTCACAGTGGGACGTTACAGGCGCACGTTAGAGCAGCCTGTAACGCAGCCCACCGCACAGTAATGAAAAATCAATGGGGCTGTTCACAGTGCCCACGTTGCGTTACATTGTAACGCTGCGTCACAAGACAACGTACTGCATGCAGTACTTTAGACGCGGCTGAGCCGCGTTAGACTGCTTGCACATGCTCAGTAATGTTGTGGAGGAGCGGAGAGCGGCCAGGCACATGGCTAATTAATATGCACTGCACGTTGTGACGTGCAGTGTTTACTTCCTGGAGCGGCCGCTCTGTGCGGCGATTGGCCGGCGGGACCACGTGATGCCGCATGCGCACAAGAGTGCGCATCACGGCATCACTGACGCCAGAGTGAGCTGCACAACGCGGCTCACTCTGACGTCCAGATCCAGCACCACCAGGCGTTGTGTTAGGGGGACGTTATGCGACCTTAACGCCCCCTCTAACGCAATGTCCTGGTGTGAAATTAGCCTAAAGGAAAACTGTTATATAAAAAAAAAAAGTTTTACTTACCTGGGGCTTCTGCCGCCACCCTGCAGCCTTCCTGTGCCTGCGCCATCACTGTACGATCCTCCGATCTCTTGCTGTGGCTGTTTTGTTATCGCAAGTCCAGGGCCCCTGGCAGCTCACGTCCTTGTTCGCGTGTCCCTCACCTGGAGCGTCCTGCGCAGGCGCAGTACAAGGTTTTCTCATACTGCTCTTATGCAGGAGGTTCCCGGGGACAGGGGGTTGGCTGAAGCCCCAGGTAAATGAAACTTTTTTTATAATATTACAGGTTTCCTTTGACCTTATGCCCCTCCCCCACCAGTCACTGCAGGGCCCGGCAGAGGCAAGAGAGGCTCCAGCCTCAGGGCGCAGTGTAGGAGGGGCGCACAACTCACTTACCTATCATTCCCCTATTGTGTTTGAATCAAAAATAAATAAGAAATGGGGATACATGGCAGTGACTGCAAGCCAGATAATGTGATTAGGGTGTTGGAGGGGTTGGGGACCTAGTAGTCTAATAGCAATCAGTGTGTGACAGCTGGGGTGGGAGGGATAGGCGGGTGGATTTGGTGTCTCAGCCTTGGGTGCTGGAGGACCTTGTCCCGGCTCTGAGTCACTGAAAAAAATACAATTTTGAGGCGCCAACATAGGTGTCTATTTAAATATCTGAACGGCAGCGCCCAAATTTCCTGTTTTAGAGTCTCCCATATAGGTAGCCAGAGAGCCCTGTATATGTGGCAAGAGAAGGCCCCGAATGCAGTGCACAGCGGAGGGGTGAATTAAAGAGAACCTTAACTGTATGAAAAAAAAAAAAGTAACTTCCCTGGGGCTTCTACCAGCCCCCTGCAGCCGCCCTGTGCCTGCGCTGGGACAAACCCATCCTTTGGTCCACCACAGCAACCTACTTTCATTTTAATGAGCGCCTCAGTTCCGCTCGCCAGGGCCGAGGCAGAGGCGACAGAGGCTCCAGCCTCAGGGCGCAGTGTAGGAGGAGGTGCACATCTCACTCAGCTATCATTTCCCTATTGTGTTTGAAGCATAGGAAAAAGGGGACCATAGCAGTGACTACAAACCAGATAACTGGAGATTAATGGGAACCAGAGAGGAAGGAAAATTAAAAAATAGGAAAAGCTTTTATACATACCTGGGGCTTACTTCAGCCCCATAAGCCTGGATCGCTCCCACGCCGCTATCCTCCACTTCCTCTATCGCCGGCACCGGGTCCCGTTACTTCCGGCGGACGCGACCAATTTTCCGCATCACAGGGGCTCCCTCCATATCCTTACGCATGCGCCTGCGTAGTATGGAGCTGCACGCGTAAGGATTCGAAGGGAGCCCCTGTGATGCGGTAAATTGGCAGCGTGCCTACGTCGACTGGCCCGACTGGCCGAAACTACGGGACCCGGCACTGGCGGATAGAGGCAGCGTAGGACGGTGGCGTGGGAGCGATCCAGGCTTATGGGGCTTGAGGAAGCCCCAGGTATGTATAAAATCTTTTCACCCAACATCTCTGGTTCTCTTTAAAGAGACTCTGAAGCGAGAATAAATCTCGCTTCAGAGCTCATAAATAGCAGGGGCACGTGTGCCCCTGCTAAACCGCCGCTATAGCGCGGCTTAACGGGGTCCCTTCACCCCCAAAACGACCACTGCGACACTTGGTCGCAGATTTGGTCGTGATTTATTGCTTCCTGGAGGCAGGGCTAACGGCTGCAGCCCTGCCTCCAGTCGCGTCTGTCAGCGGCGCATCGCCGCCTCTCCCCCGCCCCTCTCAGTGAAGGAAGACTGAGAGGGGCGGGGGAGAGGCTGAGATACGCGCTGACAGACGCGCGTGGGGCAGGGCTGCGGCGGCTAGCCCTGCCCCAACCAGGAAGCGCTCCCCGGGTGTATCGAGGGGGATTTGGGGGTGAAGGGACCCCCGTTAAGCCGCGCTATAGCGGCGTTTTAGCAGGGGCACACGTGCCCCAGCTATTTATGAGGTCTGAAGCGAGATTTATTCTCGCTTCAGACTCTCTTTAAGGTGTTGGTGGGGGTTGGGTGCATAGGGCACCTCTTATGCTACTAGCAATCAGTGTGGGACAGCTGGGATGGGGGGGGTCGCACTTTGGTGTCTCAGCCTTGGATGCTGGAGGACCTTTTCCTGGCTCTAAAACCCGGCAAGGCATTTTACATATTCATCGCCAGGCTGTTGCTATTGGCAAAACGGGCACAATACGATTTATGGATCAAAATGTGCTTAGTGGAAACGGGCCCTAATTAGATGTTCTCCCCTTCAGATGTTTTATTATGTTCTTTTTTTGGCAGAGTACTTTGGCTAATCCAATTGGCTGAAAGTAAAACACATTTTGACCAATAGGATTGTAAGCCGGCCCACCACGGCAAGGTAGGCTCTTTTAGGGCGAGTTGGGGGATTGGAGTGAAAGAGGTATAGGGGATGGCGGTTTGGAAAATGATGAGGGGGATAGGTGGTCATAATGGGTACCCCTCTTACACCCTCAAGTGAAAAGTCCGGGAACACGCCGACCAGCTAAGAAGGAATTGGGATCCAGTTGGTTCCCCCTTAGCCATGGTTCAACCCTGAAAAATAAAAATTCTCAAACGAAATGTGCCTAGTAGAAAAGTGCCCTAATTAGTTGATCACTCTCTAAGATATTTTATTATACTAGCCGACTCGCGTCGTAGCATACGCCGCTTCTATCTATCTAATAGAGTACGTACCTCAACCTTGAGGCCCGGAACCCACTACAAAACACTATTGCTAATCGCAATCGCTAGCTTTTCGTATGAGCAGTTTGTAAGCGATTTCATGAGCGTTTTAGGGAGCGATTTTAGAAAGTGTAATCAATTTGCCAGCGCTTGTGTAGTGATTAGCGTTTTAAAGTCTGATTGGTCCTTTCAATTATTTTTAATTTTGTTACAGTGTACATTAACCTAAAACGCTAGCAAAATCGCTCCGTGCAAGTTTTGATGAGCGATTACACCAGTGATTATATACTTTACATTGAACTAAAATCATACATGATTCCAAACATTTTTTACAAATAAATAACTGCAAAGTGGGGCGTGCGTAATTATTCAGTCCCCTTTGGTCTGAGTGCAGTCAGTTGCCCATAGACATTGCCTGGTGAGTGCTAATGACTAAATAGAGTGCACCTGTGTGTAATCTAATGTCAGTACAAATATAGCTGCTCTGTGACAGCCTCAGAGGTTGTCTAAGAGAATATTGGGAGCAACAACACCATGAAATCCAAAGAGCACACCAGACAGGTCAGGGATAAAGTTATTGAGAAATTTAAAGCAGGCTTAGGCTACAAAAAGATTTCCAAAGCCTTGAACATCCCACGGAGCACTGTTCAAGCGGTCATTCAGAAATGGAAGGCGTATGGCACAACTGTAAACCTACAGAGACAAGGCCGTCCACCTAAACTCACAGGCCGAATAAGGAGAGCGCTGATCAGAAATGCAGTCAAGTGGCCCATGGTGACTCTGGACAAGCTGCTGAGATCTACAGCTCAGGTGGGGGAATCTGTCCATAGGACAACTATTAGTCGTGCACTGCACAAAGTTGGCCTTTATGGAAGAGTGGCAAGAAGAAAGCCATTGTTAACAGAAAAGCATAAGAAGTCCCATTTGCAGTTTGCCACAAGCCATGTGGGGGACACAGCAAACATGTGGAAGAATATGCTCTGGTCAGATGAGGCCAAAATGTAACTTTTTGTCCAAAATGCAAAACGCTATGTGTGGCGGAAAACTAACACTGCACATCACTCTGAAAACGCCATCCCCACTGTCAAATATGGTGGTGGTCAGAGTTAATGGGAAGATGGATGGAGCCAAATACAGGGCAATCTTGGAAGAAAACCTCTTGGAGTCTGCAAAAGACTTGAGACTGGGGTGGAGGTTCACCTTCCAGCAGGACAACGGCCCTAAACATAAAGCCAGGGCAACAATGGAATGGTTTAAAAGAAAACATATCCATGTGTTAGAATGGCCCAGTCAAAGTCCAGATCTAAATCCAATCGAGAATCTGTGGCAAGATCTGAAAACTGCTGTTCACAAACGCTGTCTGTTTTGATCACTTCTGCAGCATGTACTGCTGGCTGCAGTTTTAGGCTACTTGCACACCAAGACGTTGCGTTAGGTGCTACGTTAAGGTCGCATAACGTGCACCTAATGCAACGCATGGTGGTGCGGGAGAGGACGGTAGAGTGAGCCGCGTTAGGCGGCTCTATCCGTATAAGGTCTCCCAGAGTGGCGCTGATTGGCCAGCGGGACCACGTGATGCGGAGCGAGACACTCCGCATCACGTGGTCCCGCCGGCCAATCAGCGGCCGCCAGTGCAGTGAATATTAAGTAGCCATGTGCGCGACTACTGTAGCAGCATCTCCCCGCCTCCTCTCACCCCCCACTGCACATGTGCAAACAGTCTAACGCGGCTGTAGCCGCTCTAACGCCGTAGCATGCTGCACTTTCGGCAGAACGTGCAGCGTTACATGTAACGCAACGTGGGCTGTGTGAACAGCCCACCTGTGTTACATTGCTGTGCGTTGGGGGAGCGTTACAGGCGCACTAACGTGCGCTGCAATCCCTTTCTTGCAGGCTGCATATCATTGTCTGCCCTTTCCTGCTGTCAGCCTGTGATTGATTACCATTCACCTGTGTCGGAATCTGCATGTCTGCTCCCATTGGATGACCTCAGTATAAAGGACTGCTTCCTGCAGTGCTCCATGGGCTATCATAGCTTCAGCATAGCCTGTCTTGCTGCTGCTTTGGCCCCAGATCGTGTTTCTAGTTTTAATGTTACTTTGCTGGTCTTGCATCATGTATTGGTTCATCGCCGATATATATGCATACAAGCACGTTTGTTATTTTCCTTGTATTCGTGTTACGTTAATACATCAGTGTCACTGATATATACGTACACAAACTGTTTATATCCTGTGTTCAGTCAGTCAGCTTCCAGCACGTTTTGGTAGGTTGCGCGTATCGTGATCACCCATGCTTAGCTAGTCAGTCCTGTTCCTGTTGCCTTGCGTGGATTGCGTTCGCTTCTGCGTAGAAGTGGCGAAACCTTCCTAGTCCTGCTCCAGTTCTTAGTTAATGGTCCTTGCTTATGTCATATATCGGTTTTTCGCCGATATATACATATGTCAGTAAGTCGTTTGTAGTTCATTTATTGGTGTACCCGTAATACGCTAGGAAATTATACCTATTGTATATTTGTGTGTATTATGCCTGCCTTCGTTGACTCTATTTCCCGACTATTCTGTCCTGTCTTTGTGAGGCACGCCACTGCTGCAATCGCATTGGCTGCCTCATTCCAGTCTGTCTTGTTATGGACGCTTGCTGTTACTTAAGCAGTGACTAGTTTAGCAAGCGTTCATTCTGTTACCTGTCCTGATCTTCTGAATTCTGGTTTATGCGCTCAGCGCTACCTTGCGCTGATCCACTAAAGTGAAGGGTTGTTTGTGGCTGTTCGGATCTACGCCTGCTCTGTGTGCCACATCTCCTGCTGGAGTCGGTCCTCTCCTCCAACTGGGGATATCCTGGTTCCTTGTGCTAGTGTGTGTACCTCCTTCACGTCAGGCTATGCATGTCGTGCTGACTGTGGAGAATATACCACCAAGCGTAACATTATGATAGCCCCATTACAAATCCCCATTGTGGGGGAGACTTTTTAGCAAATATGACACTGTTTGTTATGGTTCCTGTTCCTTTAAGACATTTGAGAAACTTAACTCTGAAACAGAAAATGAGTTTTTTTTCTGAATGTACCAGGTTTCTGGCCAATCCCGAGCTCCAAGCTACTCCTGTTTCAACGTGGGCACCCCAGCTAGTTTATATCTTGTTTAAGGGGAAATTGTTTCAGTGAGCTTACGATGTCCTGGATCATACCAATTTGAAAGAGAGACCGCTGAAATTTTTAGCGTTTGTGATCCATAACTGGCTGCGCAAAACTAATTTGCCTTACCCTTTTAATGAGCTCCTGTCAGCTAGTCAATCAACTACTTGCAAAAATAATCAGCAAGCAGATAGTTGTACTGATAACTTTCCTTCATCTGTGAATAAATCGCCTAAGGCAGCAAAGTCTAAAGTCTCACAGAGAAATAAGCGTAAGCGTTCCAGGAAACGTTCACAATCAGCAGAGTCGTTGGCCTTAGCGACTGCACATCAGATCTGTAACGAGACTCCGCCATTAGCAGATAATGAAATTCAGTTACCATTCAGGGGAGTCAAATGGACCTATGAAACTACTAATGAACTTTCGCTGCTAGCCAGGGAGAATAAAAATTCTTGTTTAAATGAATTGTCTGAATATGATTATGAAGACGTATTACAGAGTACTGAGCAAATCAACTTATTCGTGCAGCAAGGGAAATTTGCATATACTACAGTTCAACACTTGTTACAGGTTTTGGAGATTCTTACGAATAAGAATCGCCTTCTAAATAACCCAATACATGTTCCTGCCACAACCACACCTGTGAACTGTGATCAGCCTGAATGTTCAGCTGTCGTTAAGTGTGCATGGGATCCTCCATTTGAGAAATGGGAAATTGAAGTTCTAGTCCGTGAATTGAACAGTGATTCAAGTTCATTCTGTCATTTCTTCAGTGCTAAAAGTGAATTAGCATTGAATGCATGCATTCAGTCTGCCTATAACCTAATAAAAACTGGTGTGTGTGGGTATGACTTTGTGGCTCCATTGATCAATGTGTGGGAAATGATTTTGGATGATTTTTATGCGATTCAATCAGTTGATAGTTGATACCAGGGAAAACACACTGTCAGTTGGAGATTGTTCCACTTCCTCAGTTCCTGAGGCTCCCCAATCCAGTCAGGTGACCTCAGAACCTCTGTCTCTGAGTTCTTCAGTCTCACAATTGAACTTGACTCCGGATTCACAAATTTGGCGTTCTGACCTGCCTGCTTCAGCACCTTTGGCTGATTCAGCGAGTGATCCAGAGCTCCTTTTGTGTGAAATTGAAGTTCCTGAATCCCTGCTTTGTCCAGTAAATGTTCCTGTAATTCCACCCTGTACCATGGATAACTCAGTGTTACTTCCCAGTAAGACAGAAGCGACTGATACTTCCTTAACCTTGCCCTGCACAAATTTCTCAGCAGAGGATCCAGAGGTCCTGCTGACTTCTGAGTCAAGTCTAGCCAGTACTCATGAGTCTTTGTTCAGTGAAACAGAAATCAAAGAATTATTGCCTGCAGCAGCAAACACTTCTGTAGAATTTACCTGTGTTGATAAAGTTCAATTCCTGTCTGATCCAGCAGATACCAATAGATGCACTACATCAGTTCCTGAGTCTCAGCAATCATGTTTGGTAGCCTTAGAACCCCAGCATCTGAATTTTCCAATCTCACAGTTGAAAAGCTATGTGTGAGGGATAGCGGACCCGCTGCCAGCAGGCATGAGGCAGCGGGCTCCGCTTCCCGCCGAGCGGGGCTGTGCGGTCGGCGGAGTCCGTAAGCTCGGCGGACTCCGCCGCGCAGTTGCCTCCCAGGGGGTCTCCTTCGCCAGCACTCAGCCGGCGCTTGGCGTGCACGAGAAGACAGGAACTTTATCGTTCCCGAAGAGGAGTCAGCTGACCAGGCTGGTCAGCTGACTCCAGCAGGGCCAGGGATTGGCTGGGTGGCTGGGGGACGCTGCTAGAGCGTTCCCCAGCATAAAAGGAGCTGTATGTCAGTTGCTCCTTGTCTGCTGTCGTGAATACACTTTATGTGTTAGCGCTCAGACCTTAGTGCAGTGCCCTGGTGTTGATACTAAGGATTTCACACCTTAGCTAAGGATTGTTATTGTATATTGATCTGTGTTTTGACTCTGGCTATCCCTGACTACTCTATCTCTCGCTGATCTTGTACCTTTGCCTATCTGATCCTTGTTGCCGACCTCTGCCTGTCTAACGATTACTCTTCTGCCTTCCGCTCCTGTACTGCCGCCGACATCTCTGTTGCCGAACCCTTGCCTGTCTGACCTTTATCCCTTCAGTGGAACGTCTCCCACTGGAGGGTTATCTCTGAGGCTTGCCTCTCCGAGACGCCTGCCCCAAGCAGACGATTACTGCTGGGGGTCGAGATTCCTCACTCAGCCTGGTTAGAGGATCTCACTCACGGGTTTCCCATTCAGAGGTAACCACACCTCTGAGGAATTACCGTGTGATGGACATTTCCACACTATCTGATATATTACTGTCTTTATTGTGTTCTTTCACTGGTGTCTAGAGGTTAGCAATATATCGGATTATTGGTGATACTGCAGATCATCAATAATCGGGTATATATCTGCATTTTTGGTGATACTGCAGATCGCCAATAATCAGATTCTCTCTGCGTGCTGACACCGATCATGACACTATGGTTCAGATTCACAAGCCATGTGTCCTGATCCTCCTGTTTCTGTACCTTGCTCTAGTTCCACGAATAGTTCTGAGCTTCTATCGTGTGAACCTAAAAACACAGAATTAATGCCTTGTTCAGAAAATATTCCTATGAATTTGCCCTGTACCATGAATTGTTCAATTCTTTCCAATGGAACTCCGCTCACAAAATCATTATGCTGTCCAGCAGGTGCTTCCATGGTTCTGCCCTGCTATTAGGGACTGTTCAGTGATTCTGTCCAGTGAAGCTGAAATTACAGAGCCTTATGCTTCACTCAGTATTGCAGATGCTTCAAGATCTCGAGCAGAAGATTCAGAGGCTCTGCTTACTTCAGTGGGTGTTACAATAATATTCACTTGTTTAGCAGCTGTTTTGGAATTACAGTCTGTTCTAGTAAAACTTGATGAATCCCTGCTTAGTGAAGCGGAAGCCATTAAAGCATTGTCCTTGTCAGCAAGCGTTTTAGATACCTTGCCCTGTACACAGTCTGATTTTGCTAATGATGTTGAATCCCTCTCTGATATCACAGTAGCCAGAAAACTTCAGCCCTGTCCTCTGAATGTTTTAGAAGTATTGCCCTGTAACATGGATAGTTCTGGCTCTCTAGAGAAAATAATAAATATTTCAGAATTTCAGTCTGGTTTAGTGAGTGTTCCTAAGATCCAGCCCTGTATCCTGGAAAATTTTGGTTCTCTGGCCAGTGTGTCAGAAGTTCCAGAGTCCCCTTCCTGTCCAGTGAGTTCCTCAGTTTTGCCTAGTTCAGTGGGGGTTGCTGCAGCCCTTCATGAGCTCCAATCCAGTCTATTAGATGAGTCTGTCTAGTTCAGAAGAAGCTATGGAAACCCTGTCTAGTTCGGTGCATACATCAGTAGATTTGTCCTGTAATGTAAATGCCCCTGAACATGATTTGTTAATAACCTTGCTAAAATCAGCGACATCTAAGTTACTGCATTTTTTAGCGATAATCCAGTAACTGTGAAGTCTGGTCATGATGATTTTTTTTTTTTTGCCCAGTCCTGGTTTCGGTCCTATCTTGACTGATCCTGAGGTTCACAGTTCCTTGACATGCCCAGAAGTTTCTCTTGTGCCAGTGGGCCCAGATGTGCTTTGTGTGCCAGAATGCCCAAGGGTGTCTAATGTGTTAGCGTGCTCAGATGCTTCCCTAGTGGAGACATGTTCTGATATTGCTGGTTTGCCTGCATGCCCAGAGATGGTTCTGGTCCCTGAAAGCCCTGATCTTGGTGTTTGTCCTTGTGGCCCTGACTCTGGAATTGCCCTAGGTTCCATAGGGGTTCTTGATAGTTCTCCATGTGAGCCTAAGGGGCGTTCTAACCTTTTGGGATCTCTATGGAACTTCAAAGTGTTCTGGGAGATCTCTGGGGAAACTTGTCCTGGTACCTTGGACTGGTTCAACAGTGGGTATTGTGTTGGTAAAGACAGTTCCGGTGGGCATTGCAAAGGCTTTGGCATTTTTGGACAGTCCCTGGAAGGCGATGGGTATCGTTCAGAGTTTCGTTGTTTTTTTTCCTGGAAATCACGGTTCTGATGGGTATTACACTGAGGCTTGTAGTACTGATGGGCATGGTTCTGTAGGTTCTGGTCCTGATGGGTTCAGTCTTGTAGTGACTGATTCTGGAATTTGGTCTTGTCGGGCTGTCCCGGCCATCATGAATTATCAGTCAGATTGTTTTACTGGGAATGTCAGTTTTGAAAGACGTCTGGAAGCCGCCTTTAGGGGGGGGGGGGGGGGGGGGGTACTGTTATGATCACTTCTGCAGCATGTACTGCTGGCTGCAGTTTTACTAAAGACAAGCAGTTTTTGATTTCTTTGCGTGCATTTGCTCGCATAGTTTTGCGTGTGCTTACACTGAGCGTTGATTCCATCTGCAGTCGCTCTGAAGTTAATGACAGATTAATATGCTTTTGTGAAAATAAACATTGTCTGTTGCAATGGAGCTGCAATCCCTTTCTTGCAGGCTGCATATCATTGTCTGCCCTTTCCTGCTGTCAGCCTTTGATTGATTACCATTCACCTGTGTGGGAATCTGCATGTCTGCTCCCATTGGATGACCTCAGTATAAAGGACTGCTTCCTGCAGTGCTCCATGGGCTATCATAGCTTCAGCATAGCCTGTTTTGCTGCTGCTTTGGCCCCAGATCGTGTTTCTAGTTCTAATGTTACTTTGCTGGTCTTGCATCATATATTGGTTCATCGCCAATATATATGCATACGGTAACGAATGGGTGTCAGCACACAGAGAGAATCTGATTATTGGTGATCTGCAGTATCACCAATAATACAGATGTCACCTGATTATCGATGATCTGCAGAATCACCAATAATACAAGTGCGACTAACCTCCGGACACCTAACACAGTAAATAAACAATAACAACAGCAATAATATCACAAGATCGTGGAAATATCCACCACACAGCGATTCCTCAGAGGTGTGGATACCTCTGAATGGGAACTCCGTGTGTGAGATTCTCAGTCCAGGCAAAGAGAGGAATCTCGGCCGCTAGCAGTAATCGTCTGCTAGGGCAGGCGTCTCGGAGAGGTAAGCCTCAGAGATAGCCCTACAGTGGGAGACGTTCCACTGAAAGGAGAAAGGTCAGGCGAGCAAAGGTTTGGGCAACAGAGAAGGTGGCTAAAGTACAGAAACAGAAGGCTGATTCAGAGTCGTTTAAACAGGCAGGGTCGGCAACTTGAATCAGATAGGCAGAAGCACAAGAGCGTTTAGAGTAAAGAGTAGTCAGGGATAGCCAGAGTCAAAACACAGGTAAATCTACAATACAATCCTAGTCTAAGGTGTGACGTCCTTGGTGACAAAACCTGGGAAACTGGGCTAAGGTCTGAGCGCTAACACTATGTGTATTCACGACAGCAGACAAGGAGCAACTGACATCCAGCTCCTTTTATGCTGAGAGTAACTCAGCCAGTTCGCCCAGAACCCCCGCCAATCCGGATGACTCCTGAGGTCAGCTGACTGGAGAGTCAGATGACCCTCCTTCATAGGAGGTAAGAGTCCTGTCGCCTCGCGCGCGTGCGCATGACCCTCTGCCTCTGAATGCCAGAGAGGCCAGGCCCCAGGTCAGCGCACGAATGCGGTCCGAAGTCCGCCGGGTGAATTGCGGGACCCGCCGCCATATCGCCAGCGGCGGCGGTGTCCCCCCTGCTCTGCGCCGGGGGCTCCGTATGTGTGGCGGAAGCTGCCGGCTGGGAAACGGAGACCGCTGCCATGCTGCCCCGCGCGGCGGCGGCTCCGCTATTCCTCACAGTACCCCCCTCTTGAGGAGTGGACTCCGGACACTTCCTACACGCCTTCTCAGGATATAACTGATGAAACCTCTTTTTTAATTTCTCAGCATGCATGCGACCCTCTGGTACCCAGGATCTGTCCTCCACCCCATACCCCTTCCAATGGACCAGATACTGCACAGAATTCTGCACCAGCCGGGAATCCAAAATTTCTCCCACTTCGTACTCTGTCTGGCCCTCTGCTACCACTGGGGGGGGGGGGGGGGGGGAGAGGAATCCACATGTACTGCTGGTTTCAACAAAGAGACATGAAATGATCTCCCACCTCTCATGCTGTTTGGAAGATCAATCACATAAGAGACCTCATTGATCTTTCTGGCCACCGGATAAGGTCCTATGAACCTGGGCCCCAACTTGGTGGACGGTTGTCTGAGTGCCAAATGTCTCGTTGACACCCACACCATGTCTCCAGGAGAAAAGTGCTACTCAACAGACCGTCTCTTGTCGGCCTGTTTCTTTTGATTCTGGAAGGCTACTTCTAAATTTCTTTTTATTTGTCCCCAAAGTTCCTTTAAAACCTTCTGCCACTCTTCCAGGGCTGGGAAGGGAGAGGAACGCACCGGCAATGGGGAAAATTTAGGAGACCTTCCTGACACAACCTGAAAAGGGGATAAGCCTGTTGAAGCGCTTCTCAGGTTGTTGTGTGCAAACTCTGCAAAGGGCAAAAATGTAACCCATTCAGTTTGTGCATCTGCCACATAGCATCTGAGGAATTGTTCCAGTGCCTGATTAACCCTCTCGGTCTGTCCGTTGGTCTGTGGGTGATACCCAGATGAAAACGACAGGTTCATTCCCAAGCTACGGCAAAAGGCCCTCCAAAACTTCGATACGAATTGGACTCCTCTATCAGATACCACATCATCCGGAATCCCATGCAACCGGAAGATGTGTTGTACGAAGAGGTTGGCTAACACTTGAGCTGATGGAAATCCTTCAAGAGGAACAAAATGGGCCATCTTGCTGAACCTGTCCATGATCACCCATATCACAGTCATACCCTCCGACTTGGGAAGCTCGCCAATGAAGTCCATGGACAGATGGGTCCATGGTTCACTTGGAACTGGTAAGGATTGTAAAGTACCAACTGGAGCCTGGCGAGACGGTTTGCTCCTGGCACACACCACACACTCTCTGACAAATTCCTTGCAATCAGAGGCCAATGAAGGCCACCAAACACACCTCGTGAGTAGATCTAGAGTGTGGGTGACCCCGGGGTGACCTGCGTTCTTATGGGCATGGAACAGCTGCATGACTTGCAGATGGAATGGAAGTGGAACAAAGAGGACCCCCTCAGATTTCCCTTCTGGGGTATCTAGCTGATGAGCAGCTAATGTGACTGCCCAATCCTCCCAGGTTTCAGTGGCTGCCAGCACCACCTTGTGTGGTAAAATGCTCTCGGGAAGTGCGGGCTGAGCTGTCTCAGGTTCGAAACATCTAACGAGAGCGGCCGCTTTAACGTTTTTGGAACCTGGAGTGTACGTGATAACAAATCTGAAGCGCGAGAAAAATAAAGACCAGCGGGCCTGACGAGGAGTGAGCCTCTTGGCCCCCTCAATGTACTCCAGGTTCTTACGGTCAGTATATACAATTTTCTGCAAGCGTCCAGGAGCTCCAAACAATGCTCAAAAGCAAGCAGTTGGTGTGCCCAGGTCCTCACCCCAGGACCTGGGGGTCACAGCAATGAATATTCCACGAAGGACCGGCACCACACAAAGTAAGTATAGCTCTTTAAGGCTTTATTGATGCAGGCATGACGACAACAACAAACAGTTGTTTCGGCCTCCTCAGGCCTTTCTGAAGTTGTAAAATAGGACCATTTTACAACTTGAGAAAGGCCTGAGGAGGCCGAAACAACTGTTTGTTGTTGTCGTCATGCCTGCATCAATAAAGCCTTAAAGAGCTATACTTACTTTGTGTGGTGCCGGTCCTTCGTGGAATATTCGGTCAGTATATACAGTAATGGTGTGTTCCGCACCTTCAAGCCAATGGCGCCATTCCTGGAAGGCTAGCTTGATGGCCAAGAGTTCCCTGTTGCCCACATTGTAGTTTCTCTCAGCAGGAGAAAACTTGCATGAGAAATATGCACAAGGATGTGTCTTGCCCTGCAGACCCGAGCGCTGAGACAGCACAGCCCCCACCCCGATCTCTGAGGCGTCTACCTCTACCATGAAGGGAAGAGCGACATTAACATGTCTCAGTATAGGTGCCAAGCAAAACAGTTTTTTCAGGGTATTAAATGCGGCCTGGGCCTCCAAGGACCACTGATAGGGGTCAGCCCCCTTCCTGGTAAGTCTAGTCAGAGGGGCTACTACCGAAGAAAATCCCTTGATGAATCTCCGGTAGTAGTTAGCAAAACCAAGGAATCTCTGAAGTGCCTTTAAACCCACTGGCTGTGGCCACTCTAAGACAGCAGAGACCTTTTCTGGGTCCATAGAGAGACCTGAAGTTGAAATAATATAACCCAGAAAAGGGATTTGTGTGACCTCAAAGAGACACTTCTCCAGTTTAGCATTCAGAGAATTCTGTCTCAATTTCTTCAACACGAATGATTACGATGCTCTCTAAGATTGGGGGAGAAAATTAATATGTCGTCAAGGTAAACCAACACAAACTTCCCCAACACTTCCCTGAAGACCTCGTTTATTAAGTCTTGGAAGACAGCCGGGGCGTTACACAACCCGAAAGGCATAACTAGGTACTCATAATGCCCGTCGGGTGTGTTGAAGGCCGTCTTCCACTCGTCACCATCCCTGATGCGTACCAAGTTGTATGCCCCATGTAAGTCCAATTTAGAAAAAATACTGGCATTGGTTATCTGAGCAAAAAGATCATCTATCAGAGGTAAAGGGTAACGATTCTTTATGGTGATCTTGTTTAGACCCCTGTAGTCGATACATAGTCTAAGACCACCGTATTTCTTTTGTACGAAAAAGAATCCGGCCCCAGCCGGAGACCGGTATGGACGGATGAAACCCTTCGCCAGATTTTCTTTAATGTACTCCCGCATAGCCAACTTCTCTGGCCCCGACAACTTATAGAGATGTCCCCTCGGAGGCATACAACCAGATCTTAAGTCTATGGGACAGTCAAAACTTCGATGGGGTGGAAGTTTATCTGCGGATCTAGGGCAGAATACATCAGCATACTCAGTGTATTGTATCGGGACCCCCTCTAACCTGGTGGTACCAAGGGTGATTTTCCCCATACAATGACAATGGCAATGAGGTGACCAACTGAGCAACTGACCTGAGGCCCAGTCAATCTGCGGGGAATGGAGTTGCAACCACGGCATCCCGAGGACAATGGTAGAGGTTGTCATGCGCAGTACAAGGAACTGTAAATTCTCTTTGTGCTGAACGCCAATAGTGCAAGACAACATCGGAGTCTGAAAGAGAGGCTGTTTGTACTGTAAAGGGGAGTCGTCAATTGCAGTAACTACCACTTGTCGATCCAAAGGGTGTAGTGGAATTCCCAGACCTTTCACAAACTCATAGTCTATAAAGTTGGCTGCAGACCCTGAGTCTATGAAGGCCTCGGTGCAAGTGGTCAAATTCCCCCAAGAAATGGAACAAGGGAGAAGTAAACGATCATTTTTATTTAGAGGTAGACTCTGCTCGTCTAGGGTATTACCTCTGACTACACCTAGACGGCAGCGTTTCCCAACTTCTTGGGGCAATTCTGAGCAATGTGACCCTCCTCCGCACAATACAAACAAAGCCTCTCAGCCATTCTGCGTTCCTTCTCAGCCCGAGTCAATCGGGAGTGTCCGATTTTCTTCGGTTCATCAGTCGGCGGGATAGGTGAGGAGGGCGCGTAGGAGAGTGCCCTAACTGCATTCCTGCCTCTGGGTTGACGCTGATAGCGTAACCGGCGGTCAGCTCGCACCGCCAGAGAAATCGCATCATCAATTGACCTCGGCTCAGGATGACCTAATATCAATTCAGAGACTGCATCTGACAAACCTGAAAGGAAGCAGTCCAGCAACGCATAGGGTCCCCACCTAGCTGACACAGCCCACCTTCTAAATTCTGCCGCATAGACCTCAACCGTATCTCGACCCTGCTTGAGAGTTTTGAGCTTCCTCTCCGCAGTGATAGAAGCATTCGGGTCATCATAAATGATGGCTATTGCTTTAAAAAACTCCTAGACAGAGGTCAATGCCGTGTTTTCTGGCGGAAGACCATATGCCCAGGTTTGTGAGTCTCCAGACAATAAGGTTTTTATAAATGTCACCCTCTGAGGTTCGGTACCTGACAAGGTGGGCCTCAATTCAAAGTATGATAAGACTCGGTTACGAAAGTTCTGGAAGTCAGACCTGTCTCCTGAAAATTTCTCAGGTACTGACAAACGCAGATCTGTGACTGGAGGGGATTGCATGGTGGCTACAGCCGTCTGGAGGACCCGCACAGATCCAGACAGTTGATTAATCTGGCTCCAGTGGCGTTCCTACCATGGGGCGGCAGGGGACGCACCGCTCCGGGTGTCGGGTGCCCCAGAGGGTGTCTCAAGGCCTCCCACAGAGGCCTGTGCAGGAGGGGGAAGCAATACAGAATGGAGGGGTGGTGGGGAAAGCGGCGGGGAGGGGGGACGGACCCCCCACCTCCCTCACCTGGGTCCTTTCCTTCTGGCGCTTCCCCCCTCCTAATTAGCAGCAGCTTTAGATATGCAGGCAGGAGCGGGCGGAGAGGACTTACTCACCTGCTTCCTGCGTTCCAGGCGATGGCGCACAGCGTCATCGTCACATGACGCTGCTCTCCGCCTTCTCCACCGCCCACTGTGCTTCCTGATTAGCGGAAGCGCAGTGAGTGGCAGAGAAGTCGGAGACCAGCATCACGTGAGGATGACGTGTGCGCCATCGCCAGGAAGCAGGTAAGTCCTCTCCGCTCGCTCCTGCCCGCATATCTAAAGCTGCTGCTAATTAGGAGGGGGGAAGCACCAGAAGGAGGGGACCCAGGTGAGGGAGGTGGGGGGTCTGGCCCCCCCTCCCCGCCACCCCTCCTTCCAAGCTTCCCCCATATAACTATACTACTGGGGCAACTATACTAGTGAGTGGGGGCAACTATACTAGCTATACTGGGGGCAACTATACTAGCTATACTGGGGGCATCTATACTAGCTTTACTGGGGCAACTATACTGGGGGTATCTATACTGGGGCAACTATACTGGGGGCAACTATACTAGGGGCATCTATACTGGGGGCAACTATACTAGCTATACTGGGGGCAACTATACTAGCTTTACTGGGGCAACTATACTTGGGGCATCTATACTGGGGCAACTATACTGGGGGCATCTATACTGGGGCAACTATACTAGCTATACTGGGGGCAACTATACTGGGGGCAACTAAACTAGCTATACTGGGGGCAACTAAACTAGCTATACTGGGGGCATTTATACTAGCTATACTGGGGGCAACTTTACTAGCTATACTGGGGCAACTGTACTAGCTATACTGGGGGCAACTAAACTAGCTAGCTATACTGGGGGCAACTATACTAGCTATACTGGGGGCAACTTTACAAGCTATACTGGGGGCAACTAGTTTCACTGGGGGCAACTGTACTAGCTATACTGGGGGCAACTATACTAGCTATACTGGGGCAACTATACTAGCTAATACCTTAAATTACAGTTAGCTCCGTCCTCATCTGGTCATGACCACGCCCATTTTTCGCGCTATGCATGCCGCAGGTTGTGGCCACGCCCATTTTTCAGGGGGGGGGGGGATGTCTTTTAATACCCAGCACCGGGTGCCAAAAGCCCTAGGTACGCCACTGTATACTAGTATCCACTAATCAACACTTTACTTTTTGTAACTGTCTGCCTGCAGAATCAATACAGGTCAGTACCTCTTTACAGCAGATCATCAAAGTAAGGTACTAGAAATGCCAGAGTAGCCATGGAATGCTAAAATATGCCCAGTGTAATGGAAATTGCAAACAGATCTGTGACTTTATGAGCTCTCCAAGGACTAATAATATTCTGTATTCTGAGCTTCGGCAGCTGCATCTTCCTGTACCAGTTGTTTATCTGCTGCTTGGATAGCATCAAGTTTTGCAAAAACTTTACCACCAACCAATGTGGCTAGCAGAGTAGGCACAGGATGTCTAAGATCTTTGCTTCTAGTATATGTATATTCTCCATAGAGATGGGCCGAACGGTTCGCCGGCGAACGGTTCCCGGCGAACTTCGGTGGTTCGCGTTCGCCTCCCGCAGGCGAACGTTTCCGGAAGTTCGGTTCGCCCCACAATGCACTATGAGGGTCAACTTTGACCCTCTACATCACAGTCAGCAGGCCCAGTGTAGCCAATTAGGCTACACTAGCCCCTGGAGCCCCACCCCCCTTATATAAGGCAGGCAGCGGCGGCCATTACGGCCACTCGTGTGCCTGCATTAGAGAGAGTAGGGCGAGCTGCTGTCTGTCTCTCATAGGGAAAGATTAGTTAGGCTTAGCTTTTCCTGGCTGCATACCTGTTCAGTGATCCTGCCACTGCATACCTGTTCTGTGAACCCACCCACCACTGCATACCTGTTCAGTGATCCTGCCACTGCATACCTGTTCTGTGAACCCACCCACCACTGCATACCTGTTCAGTGATCCTGCCACTGCATACCTGTTCTGTGAACCCACCCACCACTGCATACCTGTTCAGTGATCCTGCCACTGCATACCTGTTCTGTGAACCTACCCACCACTGCATACCTGTTCAGTGATACTGCCACTGCATACCTGTTCTGTGAACCCACCACTGCATACCTGTTCTGTGAACCCACCCACCACTGCATACCTGTTCAGTGATCCTGCCACTGCATACCTGTTCTGTGAACCCACCACTGCATACCTGTTCTGTGAACCCACCACTGCATACCTGTTCTGTTCAGTGGACCCGCCACTGCATACCTGTTCTGTTCAGTGGACCCGCCACTGTATACCTGTTTAGTGAACCCGCCACTGCATACCTGTTCTGTTCAGTGAACAGTTTGGTGTGTCAGTGTGAAGCAGTACCTTAATTACACTACCTGATTGATGTATACACATGCAAGATGTTTTAAAGCACTTTAGGCCTGTCATTTAGCATTCAATATGATTTCTGCCCTTAAAACGCTGCTTTGCGTCAAATCCAGATTTTTCCCGGGGACTTTTGGCGTGTATCCCACTCCGCCATGCCCCCCTCCAGGTGTTAGACCCCTTGAAACATCTTTTCCATCACTTTTGTGGCCAGCATACATTTTTTTTTTCCAAAGTTCGCATCCCCATTGAAGTCTATTGCGGTTCGCGAACTTTAACGCGAACC
This sequence comes from Hyperolius riggenbachi, assembly GCF_040937935.1. NCBI lineage: Eukaryota > Metazoa > Chordata > Amphibia > Anura > Hyperoliidae > Hyperolius > Hyperolius riggenbachi. The sequence continues at coordinate 74,984,790 of NC_090654.1, read as the reverse complement.
GAACCTTCCGCGGAAGTTCGCGAACCCGGTTCGCGAACCTAAAATCGGAGGTTCGGCCCAACTCTAATTCTCCACAGATTTTACATCACCCTTTAGCTTGAGAATTGGCACAATCTATGTTCTCTACTATGTCTGTGTGTCGCTAACTGGCTTGACCACACTCTGTAAAGGTAGTCTCTCAAGGTCCGCTTCAGATTCTGAGCATAGGCACATGTTTAAGGATACAGGTGGGCCTTTAAAAGCTTCTGGTTCAATTGCAACGACCTGATACAAAAAAAAAAAAACATGAAGAACTTGTAATGGTCATGTCTAGGATAATTCCTGTAGAAGGATGTGATTTGTTTGATCAGCTGATAGATTTGCAAAGCTCTGATTTGCTGTGATCACATCCTGTTTTAGCACATGATCCTGACTAGCAAATCAGAGACTTGCAAATCTGATCACCTGACCAAACTGATCACAGGCTACTCCTCGAGTTCTCCTAGACATGACCAACACTAATAGACACTCGGTACATTGAGTTCTAGTAGTGAAAAGCAGTCACAGCCCTGCAGACGTTTCCAACAATTGGACCACATCAAATGGATGTACTGGGAATTCACTTCACAGGTACCCAGTAACTTTACAGCTTTACTGTGATTGTCCTAAAAACGATGTGCATATACTGGATTACTGTTAATTTTGATCACTTTAGTGACAGTTTTAAAACAATTGCTGCACAGGGATTTCTACGGCCTTTCTCTCATGGTCAGAATTAAGTCTTGCAGCAATTTGTGCAGCAGTAGCTCTTCTGTAGGACTAGGCCAGACATGCTACTCTATGCTCCCCAGGATCATCAGTGAGATTTGGATGCCCATAGCCAGGGCTGGGCCGAGGCAGAGGCTTGGGAGGCATCAGCCTGTGGGCGCAGAGCCCTGAGCTCACAACTGTGCTCCCCTCAGTGCCCTCCTCCACTGGCCTGGGATATCTCTTGTCGCAGCATTTCCTCTCTATGACTGCCTCAAGTGGTGCGGCTGAAGAGAGATCCCAGTGCTGAGAATTGAGTAACAGGTGCGGCTCACTTTGCACATGACTCTAATTATTGGGGAGGAGAGGGGGCCCTAATAGTGGGGGCACATCTGGATACCTATACTGGTGGGGAGAACCTACCTAATACTGGGGGCACATCTGGATACCTATACTGGTGGGGAGAACCTACCTAACACTGGGGGCACATCTGATACCTATACTGGTTGGGAGAACCTACCTAACACTGGGGGCACATCTGGATGCCTATACTGGTGGGGAGAACCTACCTAACACTGGGGGCACATCTGGATACCTATACTGGTAGGGAGAACCTACCTAACACTGGGGGCACATCTGGATACCTATACTGGTGGGGAGAACCTACCTAATACTGGGGGCACATCTGGATACCTATACTGGTGGGGAGAACCTACTTAAGACTGGGGGCACATCTGGATACCTATACTGGTGGGGAGAACCTACCTAACACTGGGGGCACATCTGATACCTATACTGGTGGGGAGAAACTACCTAATACTGGGGGCACATCTGGATGCCTATACTGGTGGGGAGAACCTACCTAACACTGGGGGCACATCTGATACCTCTGCTGGTGGGGAGAAACTACCTAACACTGGGGGCACATCTGGATGCCTATACTGGTAGGGAGAACCTACCTAACACTGGGGGCACATCTGATACCTATACTGGTGGGGAGAACCTACCTAACACTGGGGGCACATCTGATACCTATACTGGTGGGGAGAACCTACCTAACACTGGGGACACATCTGGATGCCTATACTGGTGGGGAGAACCTACCTAACACTGGGGGCACATCTGATACCTATACTGGTGGGGAGAACCTACCTAACACTGGGGGCACATCTGGATGCCTATACTGGTGGGGAGAACCTACCTAACACTGGGGGCACATCTGATACCTATACTGGTGGGGAGAACCTACCTAACACTGGGGGCACATCTGATACCTATACTGGTGGGGAGAGCCTACCTAACACTGGGGGCACATCTGATACCTATACTGGTGGGGAGAAACTACCTAACACTGGGGGCACATCTGATACCTATACTGGTGGGGAGAGCCTACCTAACACTGGGGGCACATCTGATACCTATACTGGTGGGGAGAACCTACCTAACACTGGGGGCACATCTGATACCTAGGTTGGCTTCCTAACAATAGGGGCACATTTGGCTATCTATACTGAGGAGAGGGACTGCCTAACACTGGGGGCACATCTGGCTATTTATACTTGGGGAGACCTACCCAATACTGGGGCACATTTGGCTACCTTTACTAGGTGGGGAGAGGGGCTATTGGTAGAGATGGGGGGCATAAATGGGAAAACAGAAAAGATTAAAGGCAATCAGGGTTGTAACTAGAGGGGAGCAGCCCCTGCGATCTCAGGGGATCCCAACTACTAACCTTCCCTTCCTCTGATACCGGGGACTGTACTTCAGATCCGGTGTTTTTATGACTACACTTGTTATGGGTGTGAGGATCACGATGGCCTCACTTGTTTTATGACCCTTGTGAGATGGGCTCCGAGGCCGTAAAGGGCACCAAGGGGAGACAAGGGAAGGGGTGCAAACAATTGGGAGCCCCATCAAAGGCACAGTGGCTTGCGACAGGCTCAGTTGCCAAAAGCGAAACTGAGCCGCGGTGGGGGACAGAAGGATCGTTGAGTACTGGCATGGGCACAGGGCAACTGCAGGGGGCCGGCAGAAGCACCAGGTAAGTAAAACTGCCTTTTTTTATATGACTTAAAGAGGAAGCATACCATTCTATTCATTATGTTCTCCTGCGCCCCTCTGTGCTGTTTCTGCCTCTCCCTGCTGCAATCCTGGCTTGTAATTGCCATTTTTATCCAGTGTTTACTGTTTGTAGCTCAGAGTAGCTCAGTGTGGGAGTCATACAGAGTGTGCAGGGGGCCTGGAGAGGGTGTGTATAGCTTCTATCCAATCACAAGCAGCACAGCACAGCACATTCCAGCCTGACTGCCTCAGCCCGACAGAGGAGAGAAGATTAGATCATATAACAGAGATAACACAGCCACTGTGCAACTACGAAAGGCTGCATTTAGACAGAGCACATTAGAACAGGTATAGGAACTTATAGGATAGAAGAAATAAGGATGAAAATGTTGTTACAGAGTCTCTTTAAGTACCCCTTTAAGACAATGTTCTTCCTTTTTTTTGTTTACATAAAGGTTTGTGCTTTGCTGAGACAGGATTGGCTTTATGTTAAGTGGTCAGCATTGGCACGAAAAATTGTTTAGCAAGGACCCCTCTTGTGTCACGAAAATGGAAACTCAAAATGTGCATGTTACAATGCTCTCCTATGTGCTGCCGCACTCCGGATCTGCTCTGTAATTAATGATTTTATTTCTTTGTAGCTCCCACCCGGGTGTTCCGAAGTGTATTTTTGGGAACGTCAGCTGTGTTTACTGTTCAACGCAAGAAGCAGCCAGTGATACAGAATGACATTCAGAAGAGCAAATAAATATTATATACACAGATAAACAGACGAAACCTCGGAGGGAATAAATATTATATAGACAGATAAACAGACCATGAGGAATGTGTAAACTGGCAGGTCTCTGATACATGTATGAATAATGTAGGGAAGGGTTGCTGTCTTTTTATTGCTGTCTGTGACCCCCATTGGAGAGATCTGTATTTGCTTGCTGTTGTGAATTTATCTCCAGTTTCCACTGTTAGGCCCGGTTCACATTAGCGTTCCCTGTCCGGATTTTCCTGATCTGATCCGGACCGTATACTGTACAAACGGAACGTACGTTCCGCATAGCAATGCAAAGTCTATGCGGACGTTCACACGTGTCCGTTCCGTACAGTAAGGAGCCGGACCGGATCCGGACTCCGGACACTTTTCCAACATGCGCTATTTTTTGGGTCTGGATCTCCGGCCCACGCACCCGGACCGGAGCCGGACCTGAGCCTGACAGCACCATCCGGAACACAGAAACCAATGGGAAACGGAAGGCACAGAACACACTGCCTACAAAAACCTGACGTTCTACCCTACTTCCTATGCGTATCCAAGCGGCCATTTCGGATGGGGACACATGGGCCAAGCATGTCTGGAGTGGAGCAGCAGTGACAGACGTGCTGGAGCTGTTTGGCAGAATGTCGGAGGTGGAGGTGAGGCCCTACACAGCGGAGGAACCTGATTCTACAGGTGCACCAGGTGCACCTTCTGCTGACCTCAACATTTTTTTATTTTAATTTCACTATTTTTTGCCCACAGATCCGGATGGCAGCCTGATGCATGCCTGATACAAACGGACCGAATCCGGATCGGATCCCTATCGGATCCGGATCGGAACCGTACGGTTCTGATCAGGATCAGGTCCTGATCCGATCAGGATCCGGTCCGTTTACTTGCCAAAACGCAAGTGTGAACGGGGCCTAACTGTTGGTAGTATCAACAGGATTACTTTACACTGCAGTATAGTAAAGCGACCACAAGATGTCTCTGTCTGTAGAAAGATGTGAACATCTCTATGGTGTTATGATTTCCTGTATTCATTCTGTGTTTCTCTCTCTGTTGTAAGTAAGCTGCATTACCTAGTGGTTGTGTAAGATTTATCACTGCATGTTTTTCTTCAGTAAAGAGTTATAACTTGTTATACTGCGTGTCCAAACCACTCTGCTCCAGCGGCAGTAAAAGGGTTGAATTTCAAAATATTACAGCTGACGTTAGAGTTGGTGATGAGGATGGCTCTCACAGTAAAAATACCCATACACGCAACAATTTTCCCGTTCAAATCCCAGCAAATTCGATTCATCAGCTGGGAATCGATTCCCCCAAGATGTTCGATTGATTAGATTTCATTCGATTTTGAATGAAAAACAAACAAAAGTATCGAGTAGAGAAGACGGAAAATCTAGGTCGTTTGAGGGCTGGGTGGGAGCAGTAGCCGATCGATAGGCCATCAAACCTGATTGATTTTCAATAGATTCCCTGCTGGAAAATGGATGTGCTGTGTGTAGTAGGAATGAATCAATTCCTCTCTGAATTGACTTCTATCAAATCGATAATTTTGTCACATCGAGTGGCAGTCTACAAGTGTATCGCCAGGTTAAAGGGAGAAGCAGGTGCTTTCAGTGCGGGACGTGTGGCATCTAAATCTGGTGCCGCTATAGCAGCAATGCTATAGTCTGCAGCCTGTGTAATTTGGGGTTCCAGTGATCGCCGGACCCCAAATGACCTCTCAAAGAGGGAATAGTATTTAACTCCACTGGGAATTTGAGCGGCAGCAGGATGAGCCGCCATTTAGCTCACCCTGTGCCCAACTCACCGGCGGCATTACGATACGAAGCGTTAAAGTGTACCTGCACCAAAGTTCACTTAAATTTTAGAAAACAGATACGGTACCTAAGAAGATGGAAGCCTCTTGATCCTACCGAGGATTCCCATGTCCTCCTAGCCCACACTGCTTCCGATCAAGGACCCCTGGAACATATTCGACAGGAGCTTGTTGGATTTCTGATCGCGGCCCCACACCATGCACACGCACGGGTCTATTGTACCTGTGCGAGCATCTGCACAGCTCATGCTACTGCGCAGGCACGGGCGTACTCACTCGTGCATGAAGAGAAGCGTGGTCACGATCTTCAGGAGGGTTCCGGGCAGGCACGGTGGTCTGGGGTGTGGGAAGCCTCTGGAGCATCTGTTTTTGACCTTAGGTTCGTCTCTGGTTCGCTTTAAAGGGTACCTGAGATGAGACAAATAAAAGTTTTATATATACCTGGCGCTTTTGTCAGCTCTGTTGAGGCTAATTTTTCCCGTTTATTCGGCCAGTAGGGGCCCTTGGTCGCAAATGCAGCCTGTCCTTGCGCACTCCCCTATTGTGCTCCCGTCGCCTGCACAGAACGCGATAGGGGGCACGCACGCGGCCGAGTCCCGTATGCGTAGTTCCCCCTAGATGGCTGAATTACTGGGCCACCTAGCGGGGGATCCAGAGAGCCTGGGAGGCCGGCGAGGGACCAATGAGCCTAAATGGGGCTGGAGGAAGCACCAGGTATGAATAAAGCTTTTTATTTGTCTTGTCTCAGGTCTTCTTTAAAGGGCAAATTAGCCACAACTACAGGAAAAATAATAAACCTGACATATCCATGCGACATGTAGAAAGCTTTGTGAAAAGGATTGTAGCGCATGCCGTAAACACTGTTAAAAGCATTTTAAAAGGACCAAACAGTTCTATGATGCCACTAAGGACACTATTTACTTCGGTTAGCAAAAGGCCCATAGAAGTCCTCACACAGGGTGTGGCAACCTCCCAGCCCCACCCAAAATCTGTCACCAATGACTGAAGTGGTGTTTCAGGCCTTCTGAATCCAGAACATTGTTCCAGAAATACTGGCAAACCAAACTGTGGTGTATATAAACAACACGTGTCTGCAGATACTAGATCTTAAAGGTGGCCATACATAAGGTGACTTTGGCAGCCGGTCGACCATCAGATTCGATTATTATAATCGAATTGGATGGAAATCGGTGCCACCAAGTGAATGCCCGACCGATGTTGCGACCAATTTCGGGCCAAAAATTGGTCACATTCTCGATCGCGCATGCTGCAAGATGTTGGGCTGACTTGCTCGATCAGGTGCACGGCAGGAACGGCATGCAATTTCGCGACGATCAACCAATACGAAAAAAAAACCTGGCGCTGTCCTCCAAATGAAGAATGTGTCCCCCCTCCTCCTCCCCCCCCCCCCTTCGTGCCCTGTGTAAAGTATACATTACCTGTTCACGGCCTCCGCTTGTCCCTCTGGCGCATTCCCCTCTCCATACATGCACACCCCACGTGGTTTCCTACTTACTAGGAAACCACGTGGGGCGCTCGTGTATGCAGGGGAGGTATCCCGCAGGCAGTGGAGGACAAGCATAGGTCGCGGACAGGTAATGTATCCTTTACACGGGGCACCGGGCGGACATTTACATTAGGGGGGCAGAGCACCAGGGCGGAGGATGCAGCACACAAGGCCGATTCCAGATCGATTTCAGCATGAAATTGATCAGGAATCAGCCTGTGGTGTATGGGCAGCTGACAGATCTCTCTCTTACCAGATTCGATAAAGCTGGCCACTAGCGGTCCAATTTTTAGCGAAAAATCATTCGAGGGATCAGAAATTCTGATCGGACGAAAAATCGTTCACTACACCATCAACTAACCAATCATTGCTTCCTATCTATCACAACCACCAAGAAAATCCAAATTTTCATTCGACGAAAATTCATTCGGGCGACATTTTTTTCACTCGTTCATAATCGATTGTGTCCACCAATGGAGATTATTTACAACCAATCCGATCAGAATTTCTGATCGCTCGAACGATTTTTCGCTAAAAATTGGCCCGTTAGTTGCCAGCTTAAGAGAGAGATTTGTCTCTTGATCGAATCTGCCCATACATCACTAGATGTATGGCTACCTTAAGAGGTTGTGTATGTAGATATATATGAAATATAATAACCGAATAATGCAATGAAATGAAATTACACAGCAATTGGGGTAAACCTAAATTCCTTTGGACAGATGTTTGCCAACTGTATTGACAATGTGCACATTCCATGTCAGAGAAGCACCGAGTCCTGAATGTAAAGGGTGGGAGACGTGACTGGCAACCGCATGAGATACTTCCAGCCATCACTTTACAACCATCCTGCTATATATAAATGTTCTCAGCTCTGCCTGGAGTTTGGAGAAATTCTCATACAACGCTGCGGATTTGGGAGAGGCAGAAGCCAGACAGCCATCGTCTGTGATCCAACCGGCATGCCTGACCACAATATAACTGGAAGGGAGAGAGGAGAGCGAGAGGAAGAAAAATAAAAAGTAACAAATACGGGCGGGTGGAGATGGAGGCTTAGAGAGATGTGGAGAGAGAGAAAGATGGGAAAAGATAAAGTATGAGAGGGGAGAGAATGGGAGAAAAAGAGGAAGAGAGTAAAGACCCAGACCCACCATGCAATTTCCAGACATTTTTTCCCATGACCAGCGATTTTTTTTGAGTGACGAGTGATCGTTTCTGCAATCTCACATCGTGGGTACAGACACGCAATCACGCGAACTCTGATAACTTTACACAAAGTGATTTTATTGCTTGACTTCCCGTTTGTGCCCGTTGTGTAATCTCATGTTGTGTCGCTTGACATTGCCTGCAGTAAGATGGATCGGGGAACGCTCGTCGTTGGGTGACGTCGCTGGATCCACCTTCCTGGGTCGTTGCAGTGAGTATGTAGCTTTACAGAGAACTCAGGTATGGAGTATTGTATACATAATGGTTGCAGTAGGGTTTTTGTTTTACACTGGCACCTCTGTGGTCACCTGTTTTCATTTGTCTACATTGTAATTCACTTTTTTGGGGTCCAACTTAACAGAAGTGGATATGTCTCTCATCTTTTTTTAACATTTTCATTAAAATCAGCAATGCTCCCAGTCTCTTTTAGTCCCTTGTCACCCATGCAAGCTGCTGGATCTGCCTACTGCACAATACCAGCCCTCATGGGCCGCGATGTGGGGACAGTCTGTAGGAGGGAGGGAGAAATATTCCCCCCTTCTTCTAAAGCATCCTTATCCATGTCAAGAACTAGCCACTCATTTTTACCTTGTGCTGGCCTGGGGAGGTGGGCAGGGACGTTTTTAGGCATAGGAATTACAGGCCACTGCCTGGCGTGCCATTGGACCTGGGGGTGCCATGCCCCTGATTATGCCAAGCCCCCTGAACTAAGCCCCACCTCTCAGATGAAGCCATGCCCCCACTGGTGTTTGTACCACCTTCTGTCCCCTTGTGCCTCCTTCTGACACCTCTGCTCCCTGTGCGTCCCTCTGTCCCCCTGTGCCTCCTTCTGTCTGCCTTTCTGCCTCCTTCTGTCTCCCTTCGTGCCACCTTCAGTCTCCCTGTGCCACCTTGGCCCCCCTGTGCATCCAGAGATGGATTAAAGTGAATCGGTGCCCTAGGCAAGCAACGACTTTGGGCCCACGCTTGATGGCCATCTAACAAGATATGTTGGGGGTTATTATAAACTGGCCTCTAATCATGCTACATGCGGTAGGAGATGCCAGGCACTAGGGCGGGTGGTGAGCGGACAGGCAGAAGCACAGCACTGGACTCCAGTGGAGAGATAGGAGCACAGCTTCTGCTGCACTATACAGTATTCTGCATTTACATACTAAGCTGTTGGAGTGCAGGAGGGGTGTGTGTAGTGAAAAAGCACCAGGATTGGCAGGTTGTTTTGTATCTCAGGGACTCCCTGTATTATGCATCCACCCTATACAGCACATGGTTTATATTCTCTAGTGTGTTGTGTTTTTATTTCGGGGGGGGGGGGGGGGGGGGAAACAGGATTTCTTGCCTGGAGTGACAAAAAGGCTAGAAATGCCCCTGGAGGTGAGGTTATGCATGTGATGATGAACCCCAAGGGTGTGACTTATGGTGGAATGCAGTACCCTCGATAAATAATGGAGCTTAAGGATACAGTAACAAGAAAAAGTATTTGAACCCTTTAGAATTATATAGATTTCTGCACAAATTGGTCATAAAATGAGATCTCATCTTCATCTAAGTCACAACAATACACAATCATAGTCTGCTTAAACGTATACCACACAAATAATTAAACGTTTCCATGTTTTTATTAAACACGCCATGTAAACATTCACAGTGCAGGTGGAAAAGGTATTTGAACTCTTGGATTTACTAACTGGTTGAACCTCCTTTGGCAGCAATAACTTCAACCAAAGTTTTCCTGTAGTTGCAGATCAGTCATGCACAACGCTTAGGAGTAATTCTTGATCATTCCTCTTTACAGAACTGTTTCAGCTCAGCAATATTCTTGGGATGTCTTGTGTAAATCGCTTTCTTGAGGTCATGCCACAGCATCTTAATAGGGTTGAGGTCAGGACTCTTACGGTATTTTCTTCTGTTTAAGCCATTCTGTTGTTGATTTACTTCTATGCTTTGGGTCATTGTCCTGTTGCAACACCCATCTTCTGCTGCGTTCACATACTTTTTATTGCTACTGTATTCACCATCCATCTTCACCCATCCCTCAGGGGTTTTGGAATAAGTATAGCAAGGATATAGCAGCACCCTTACGTTATTCTCACAAAGATTTCAAAGCATGTAAATGCTCAACACAGTTTAAAGTTTTTTTTTTAATATGATAGAGTATTTTACTCCTTCAATAAAGGAAAAATATTGAAAACCCGCAAACGCACCAAAAAGTCTATGCAAGGTTCACAGTGCAGTGTGATCCAGCAGACTACAGCACCCCCAGAGTGCATGCAGTGCATTACCACATAGCGTTAACAATGGCAGTGAAGCATACTTTTCATTGACGGTATGCGGCACTGTGTGTGATGCAACGGTTCATAACATGCGATTCGACTTTTCCATTATGTTGTCCTCCTATTTTTACAAGGAACACAGTGTAGCTCTAACTGTGAACTTAGCCTAAGAATACTTTTTGATGAGAATTCTCATTGGTCAATTCAACAGTCCAATAGAAAACCTCTGCTGAAATTGAAAGATGCTTTTGCCAGGGTTCCTTCAGTGTTCGGTATTATGACTGCTGGGATCCCCTCACTCGATCCCGATGGCTGAACAACGGTTAGGATTGGCTAAATACTTTTTTTGTTTGTTATTTAAAGCACCCTCCCATTTGGTTAATACTAACAGTTCTTTGACTGGATTCTGATGACCATCTTAACATGTCATGTCATTGCCTAGATATGGCTGATAAACTCCCCACATAAAGAAAGGAAGGGAGAAAGATTGGGCAGTGGCGTGCTAACCAGGGATGCTGTGATGGCACCAGGGGACCTGAGGGGCCCACATGGTGCCCTTCTTTAGTCATTTCATTATATCTTTATTAGTGCTGTAGTAATAATAATACACTCTATATGTATTTTCAATAGTTCATCATTAACAAAACTTTATAGATCTGGTGGCCCTGCAATAGGAGGATTCTGGGATGGTTTCATTAATAAACGCTAAGTATTTATTGTTTAACCACTTCACCCCACAGGCCATTTTACCCTTCCCACTAAGGGCTGGTTCACACTAGGTCCGGAAACGTATCCGTGGCTCCGTTTTTAAAACCTGATCAAAACCGGAGCCACGGATAGCAATGTTAAAGATAGCAGCTGTCTTCACCCAAACGAAAAACGGATCCGACTGCGTTTGTGGGGACTCGTTTTTAAAACCGTCCCGGAAGGTCCGGATCTGCTGCATTTTCACACAACGGATCTGGAACCTGATACACGCAGGGGTAGTGGCAGGCAATGGTAAAACGGATCCCCTTCTACACAGGTAGATTTGGACCAGGGGTCCCCAAGCGTTTTGGGTCGAGTGCCGGGTCAACATACTTCAGACTGCTGGGGGGCCGGAGTATACATAAAATGATGTAGAAGTCTTTGTGGGCCAGACAGTGAATCATACCCAGGTGACAACCTGCAGTCCAATTGGACAGCAGTGTCACCTGATGTGGAATTTGATTGGAAGCCAGTGAATGACTGCTTTCGGGCTTCCATGTGCAAGGGTGGTGCCAGCACTGCTATTCTATATGCGGACCGCCAATATTTAAAGATGTAGCTGACCGTATCTATAAGTAATACATTTTGTGTGTGGGGGCCGGTAAAAAAGCCTCAGGGGGCCACATTCGGCCCACGGGCCTTAGTTTGAGGACCACTGATTTGGACAAAGAAACGGATCCGTTTTCTGTGTCCCAGCCTGAGGGGGAAGAGGGGGCCGCCATGCTGGAGGGGTATAGCAGGCAGAACGGGGGTGGCAGCGCCCAGTGGGGAGGGGGGATGGCCCCCCTTCCCTCACCCAGGTCCCCTGTCCCCGCTACCCCCTCCAGCTACATGCCGCAAAAATGTAATGTATAACAGCGGCTAGCAGGGAGCTTACCTCCTCCTCCTACTTCCTCCGCTCGCCGTGTCACTGCCTGCAATGCTGCCCTCCGAAGTATAGAGGGCGGCAGTGCAGGCAGTGACGCGGCGAGTGGAGGAAGTAGTAGGAGAAGGAGGTAAGCTCCCCACTTGCCACTGCTTTACATTTTCAGTGCGGTAATGCACTGAAACGCGAACAAATAAAAAACGTATGCTGCAAAAAGGCAGCATTGATCCGTTTGCGTTCCCTTGGCTAGGATCACGGACCGCTAGGATCACGGACCGCAGACTAAGTCCTGCAATCGTGCCTAGTGTGGACCTAGCCTAAGAGCCATTTTCACCTGGCAGCGCTCCTCCCATTCATTTGGCCATAACCTTATCACTGCTTCTTACACCTGAATGATCTATGTGTTTTTTTCACCACCAATTAAAGGAGAACTGGAGAGAGAGGTGTATGGAGGCTGCCATATTTATTTCCATTTAAGTAATACCAGTTACCTGGCTATCCTGCTGCTCCTCTGCCTCGAATACTTTCAGCATTAGACCCCGAGCAAGCATGCAGCAGATCAGGTTTTTCTGACAATTTTGACAGATATGACAAGATTAGCTGCATGCTTGTTTCTGGTGTGATTCAGCCACTAATTTAGCCAAATAGACCAGCAGGGCTGCCTGGCAACTGGTATTGCTTAAAGGGAACCTAAACTGAGAGGGAAATGGATGTTTCCTTTTAAACAATAGCAGTTGCTGGTCTGTCCTGCTGATTTCTGTGGCTGCAATAGTGGCTGAATCACACACCTGAAACAAGCATGCAGATAATCCAGTCTGACTTCAGTCAGAGCACCTAATCTGCATGCTTGTTGAGGGGCTGTGGCTAAAAGTATTAGAGACAAAGGATCAGCAGGAGAGTCAGGCAACTGGTATTATTTTAAAAGGAAAAATCCATATCCTTCTCAGTTTAGGTTCCCTTTAAAAGGAAATAAATATGTCAGCCTCCATATACCTCTCACTACAGTTCTCCTTTAAGCTTTTTTGTGGGCGATGCTTATTTTCAGTAATTACTTTATTTTCTATGCATAACTATAGGGGGAAAAAAAGGTAAAAAATGAAAAAATACACTATTTCTCCAATTCAATCCCCTATAGTTTTAGAATAAGTAATACTTATTTTTAGTTTAGCTTTTTAGTAGAATCAGGGCCGGATTACCGACCAGGCAACAAAAGCAGTCGCTTGGGGCGAGAGTCCAAGGGGCCCCATCAGCACATAAACCAGCCCTCGCCATCCTGTCAGCGGTGGCTGGATGGTATAATGGTTAAAGGGACTCTGAGCAGTGCAGTAACTATGGAAAGATGCATATCATTTTAAAGCTCTCTTTCTCCTCTTGCCAATGATATATAAACCTCCGCCCTACGCCTTTTAGTTTTCGCTATTTTCGCGATCAAAATCGCGGCCATGGCAATTTCGATCGCGAAGATAGAGAAAACTAAAAGGCATAGGGCAGCGGTTTATATATCATTAGAAAGAGGAGAAAGAGAGCTTTAAAATGATATGCATCTTTCCATAGTTACATTGTATTACACAGGACGACTTTTCTCCAAAGTCGGCAGCTCGATTCAGCACAGTGCAATGAAATATAAGGAACCCAGGGGGATATAATTACAAACATCATGCTGGTAGGTGTGAGGATGTAATTAAATAGTTGTGGGTATGCTTAAAGGCATACCCACAGGCACTGCTCGGAGTTCCTTTAAGGGCTCTGCCTCTGACACAGGAGACCAGGGTTCGAATCTCGGCTCTGCCTGTTCAGTAAGCCAGCACCTATTCAGTAGGAGACCTTCGGCAAGTCTCTCTAACACTGCTACTGCCTATAGGGCGCGTCCTAGTGGCTGCAGCTGTGGAGCTTTGAGTCCGCCAGGAGAAAAGCGCGATATAAATGTTATTTTTCTTGTCTTGTCAAATGATGCCGTGCGCTGCTGATTGTCTTCAGAGCCAGGCTCTTCTCCTAGGTCCCCCTCCTGCTACTGTGCACTCTGCCACTGCCCACTCCTCCCTTTCTTCCCACAGAGAACCACAGCTGCAGCAAGAATGATAGCAGCAGATGGCAAACACTCACTCACCTATCCATGATCCAAGCGATAGAAATCCCGTCATCTGAAACCCATCTGTCTCTTCTACAGTGCAGCCGCTCGCTCTGAACTTCCTGATTCTCAGATCAGACAGGAAGTAGGAAGTAGTAATAGTAGTAGTAGTAGTAACAGAGCGGCAGCACTCTAGAGGAGAAAGATGGGCTCTGGATGACGGGACCTCTATTGCTTGGGAGGCATACCTCCCAACGTTTTGAGATGATAAAGAGGGATACTTAAGCCATGCCCCTGCCACACCCCTGATCACGCCCTTATCACACCCCTAGTCACGTAATACCATAAACATTTCATAAGTAAAATATGATGTTTTATAATTCAAAACACACTGGTCCTTTCTATCCTGGTTCATTTTCCTTCATATTAACATTTTAAAATGAGTAATAAATCAATTAAAGGATGGGAATAAAGTTTAGAGTCAATCAAATACATTTTTTTAGTAGGGCAATATATAGAATTACATAGAAAGAGGGACAAAGTCCTGAAAGAGGGACAAATGAGGAGGAAAGAGGGACAGAGGGACAGGGCTCCCAAAGAGGGACAGTTCCTCCAAAAGAGGGACAGTTGGGAGCTATGCAATAGGTGAATGTGAGTCATCTGGTGCTGTCATTCTTCCCCGCTGCGGCTGCCTTCTCTGCTGGACTATCGTATTCACTGGGATGGAGGTTGCATGGTGGCTGTCTAGTTTGGAAGGAAATCGGTTGTTCAGTGGTGGGGGTGGTTATGTAATTCTGTCTGGGGAACGGCTTCCAGTTTGGCGGTGTCCAGAGCTTTCTGCTATTGCCAGGCTGGAGATGCAGGGGGAAAGTGCTGCTGCTGTGATATCTGGGGCCCTCTTTACAGGGGTGCCCCAGCCCCTGAGTGCAAATGTCCCAGCCATTCATCTCTCACTCTGCATTTTGCCGCTGCTATTCCCTGCATTGTGCACCCACAGAGGAAAGCGGGCTGTTGCCCATAGCAACCAGTAGCTCGGCTGCCCCGGTGTGTGTGGCACGTTGCTGTGCAGCTGCATCTTCTGATTCTATTACGACATGATGGGGGGGCCCAAATCAGTTACTTTTCTTAGGGCCCCATTTAGCCTTAATCCGGCTCTGAGTAGGATGGCTTTTTAGTAGGAGGGCTTTTTGGTCTCTTTTATCCCCCTATACATTCCTAGTGGTTTGGGTCACCCTGAGCTGTTTGGTTACTCTGTTCAACATTTAAATTATGTTCCTTGTACAATGAACGGTGACCATATATTATATGGAAACAAAGGTGTATTTTTTTGTATCCTATCAGTAATTACAAGCCCTTATTTGCTAAAATAACAGTGATATACCCCCATGACATACATATTATACAAGCTGAGTCCTTAAAATGTACCAGAGAGAATTAATATTAAAAGATTTATAAATACCTGGGGCTTCCTCCAGCCCCATCCGCACGGATCTCTCCCATGCCGCCGTCCTCTGTCTTCTGTAGCAGGTCCCGTAACTTTGGCCAGTCAAAGCCAGTCTGCGCACGTACGCTGGTGCAGAATTTTACATGTGTTTCCATGTGAAAACCATGGGGCTTCCACCCATAGGGGGGTTAGAAGGGATTCATTTTGCTTTTTTTGCCACAACAAGGCAGTACAAACACTATCCTAGGTTACCAGGAAGTCTTCAATCTTCAATTCATTTATTTTTTTACATTACTATTTATTTTCATTATTATGAATGAACATGGCTCCTGATTGGGGTCATGTCCATTCATTCCAGGCACTTTGATTGGCTTGGGGAACACATGTTCCCCTTCACCAATTGCTGCCATGTAAATCCTGCTGTGAACAAGCAGCCAAAGAGTACGCATGAGCGCGCACCTGCCACAGCAACACTTGATGCCAAATAGACTAGTGTGGCTCCAATCTAAATGACTATAGTAGTCTAGATAGGATAAAGTGGTTAAAAATATTAAGTACAAGAAGGGGTAAGGTACTGATCACCCTGTTAATAGGCTTCTTAACATTCACCAAAGCCAATTTTCCAACTCAGTGTGGTTTCTGGCTAGCCAACAGCAATGGATCATTCTCATTGTTGTGCCTGTGGCTGTGATTCATTTTTAAACACCCAAAATATCCTAAGTGGCTCAGTAATTATAGATGCTCCTGCATTTCCTGGTTTGCTGCACAGAGCATTCCTGAGCGATACACTGCATGGATGTCAAAGTTCAGGAAACCTCCTCTGCTTGAACTGTTAGAGTACACATTAACCTTTTAGTTTGTCCCAGAGGCCCAGAGTTATTAACCACCATCAAAACTTTACATGCGGATACAACATGTGCGTCGTTTGTATAACGCACGTTACTGGCTGGCTAAAGCCGGCCATACGCTATATAATGTGTTTCCTATCGCATCACAAGCGACATTTGTAATGGATTGCGGAGACACCGCCGCGCGGACTGACAGCGGGGCGGCTGAATCCGCGTTCAGACCGGCGGTTTCTCCGCAGCGACATGCATCTGGTTTGTCTGAGCGTAGTAGTGCACACAGATGGAGAGCTACGCGCGCGCGCGCTAACAGGCAGGCCCTTTATGCCAATAGGAGAGGGATCAGCTGATCAGGTCGATCAGCTGATCCCGGCGCAGCAGGCTATTGGTTGAATGGGACTGGGTGGCGCTGAGGAGCGCTCTGCTATATATACTTCTCGGCTGTCAGTGGCTGGTTGTCTGCCGTTGCGAATGCTTATGTGTTAGCACTCAGACCATAGTCAGATCCGTCAGTGTGTTTGAACCAGGTGGACCTGGGAATTCACACTTAGCCAGAAAACTGTGTTATTGCTGTGTTATACTTTAGACCAGTCCCAGGGTGTCGAGACCACGGACCTCACACCCAAGACTAGGGAAACTGTGTTATTGCTGTAATATACTTTAGACCAGTTCCAGGGTGTCGAGACCACGGACCTCACACCCAAGACTAGGGAAACTGTGTCATTATTGTGTTGTGCTTTAGATCCCTCCCTGAGTGTTGAGACCACGGACCTCACACTCTAGACTAGGCCTCTGCTTGATATCTGTTATGACCAATTGCTCCCTTGACTCTGCTCCTGCTCTCTGATTCGGTACCTTTGCTCATCTGATTACCTGTTGCCAACCCTGCCTGTCCCTGGTTACCGAATCAGCCTTCTGTCGCTGTACTTTATCTGCTCGTGTGTTGCCGACCCGGCCTGACCGACCCTTCTACCTGTGACACCCCCCCTGTGGGGTGTCCAGTAGCTGCAGGGACTCCTTCAGAGGGACCTCCCTGCAATCCTGTCAGGGACTCAATCTCACAGGAGTCCTTTGACTACAGTAGAGTCCGATTCCCAGCTGTTCAGGGAAACTTTGACTCTCCGTGTACTCCAAGCCAATCAGGAGATACTCAATATACTATCTGGAGTCGCCTGCTCCTCAGGTGGTCCAGACTCATATACTGTTGCCCCAAACACCCACACTTATCAGGTGTCCAGAGGTTAGTTATACTTGTATTATTGGTGATTCTGCAGATCATCAATAATCGAGTATAAATCTGTATTCTTGGTGATACTGCAGATCACCAATAATCAGATTCTCTCTGTGTGCTGACACCTATTGTTACAACATTACAACGCAATCAACATCACCAAGAACACTGCCGTTCTCGTGATGGTGATCAAAATGATCGCAGGTCGATCGCGTTGCCAATGGAAAACACAATTTTTGCCCAATTAGACAATTTTGTCTAATCCAATGTCTAATTGGGCAAAAAATTGAATAGTGTATGGCAGCCAGTAACATATGTTATATGAGCAAAGTTCTATGTTGTTTATATAACATGAAATATGTTATTAATGTTATGCATATTATTATTGTGACCGCACTGGGGCCCTTGGACCAGACATTAGGAGCCCTTCTTCGTCCATCGTATTAGCTTTCCATTAGTGCTATGCTGGTAATTAACACAATATGCAATTCTCATTTTCTCCCAAGTTTTCTCCTAGGAGATAATTTTTCATCTTCTATTTAAAATAACTTTTCAGTACTTTGCAACTGAAAAAGTAACAAAAATTTGGTGAAAAAGTACTATTAAAATTATTTTGAGTATTTTCTTGCTTGCTGGTAGGCATTTTATTGACAGTTTTGAAAATATCACCTAGGAGAAAACTCGTGAGAAAAAGTTCATTGCATATGGGCCTATGTGCACTGAATAGTAGTGACAGTTAACTGTTTCCATACTCTGATTACACCTCTCTGACACTAAAATTGTACTTGGTAGGTTTTGGGACTTCATATCAATAGAGTGCTTGGTGGCCCATTTTTACACTCACACCGGGGCCCCAGGCTCCTCAGCTATGCCACTGTGGCTATGGGAGCGTGATCGAGGAGGTGTGCGGCTGGGTCGCAGGCTTTACAGCAGAACGACGGAGGGGACCCAACACCGAGGGACCTTAAAGACTACAGGAGGCTAGAAGATGCCCCAGGTAAGTAAAGCTCAACTTTTTCCCTTCCTCTCAGGTTTTCTTTAAAGAGACACTGAAGCGGAAAACAAATTATGATATTATGATTTGTATGTGTAGTACAGCTAAGAAATAAAACATTAAGATCAGATACATCAGTCTAATTGTGTCCAGTACAGGAAGAGTTGAGAAACTCCAGTTGTTATCTCTATGCAAACAAGCGCTCTCCGACTAAGTAAAGGTGACCATACACTGGTCGATGTGCCATTAGATCGACCAGCTGACAGATCCCTATCTGATCGAATCTGATCAGAGAGGGATCGTATGGCCACCTTTACTGCAAACAGATTGTGAATCGATTTCAGCCTGAAACCGATTCACCATCTGCTGAGCTGTTCTGCCGCCTGTCCCCCAACCCCCGTATACATTACCTGAGGCTGGCTCCCGGGCGTCTTCTCCGCGCTTCACCGCACCGCTGTTCTTGCTCCATCCCGGCGCTTCCTGTGTTACTCCGTGACCAGGAAGTTCAAATAGAGCGCCCTCTATTTCAACTTCCTGGTCACCGGAGTGACACAGGAAGTATAGCGTACACTGGGACATGCGGAAATGCGGTGCAGCGAGGAGAAGAGGACCCCGGAGCCAGCTTCAGGTAATGTATACATGCGTCGCATCGGGCCCGAATCGTACGCCGCAAGCGATGCGCTCCTACCGCCGGGCGATCGAGGGTAATTTCCCGCACGGCGCGATCGACGGACCGATCCGATTTCGGGAGGAAATCGGATCGGCGGGTGCGTTTAGCGCAAGCGATTGGCAGCAGATTCGATCCCAGGATCGAATCTGCTGTCGAAACGGACGGGAATCGGCCCAGTGTATGGGGGCCTTTAGTCGTGGAGAGGGCTGTTATCTGACTTTTATTATCTCAACTGTAAGTGAACTGTTTACTGTTTCTCTGCTAGAGGAGAGGTCATTACTTCACAGACTGCTCTGAAAGACTCATTTTGAATGCTGAGTGTTGTGTAATCTGCACATATTAGAGAATAATGCAATGTTAGAAAAAAACACTATATACCTGAAAATAAAAATATGAGAATATTTTCTTTGCTGCTAATTTTCCAGTAATTATTCATAGTACACAACCAATTCACTATAGCATATATTTTTTTCGCTTCAGTGTCTCTTTAAGTGTTTCTAAAGCACTGACATCTTCTACAGCACTCACAATCGAATTCTGTATGTTTATAGTATTTGAAAAGAAACCAGAGTTCCCAGGGGAAACCCATACATGTGTAAAGCATACAAGCTCTATGCAGAGAGTGCACTGGCTCAGATTTAAACCTAGGATTCAATTTGCTATAAGGGACTAGTGGGGGCTTTGCCATTAACCGCAGAATTTTGCGCCGTTGACTTTAATGTACAATGCAAAATTTAGTCTGCAATCGATTGGAAACTCTGCAAAGATTAAGCAGTTTTTTTTTTAAAAGATAATGAATTTCATTTCATTTCTGAAATGTAACATTATGTTTTTTTCTTCTTCTAACAGTTTCAAACAGGGATGCTCAAACCTAGATCCGGGGAGGGGGGTTTAATCTTATCCATCTGATGTCTTCTTAGGTCCGTCCCTCGGCGCCTCCCACGATGCGGTCCAAGCGGCGGTCACGTGATTACAAACACTTCCTCCTTCCGGGTTGAAGGAGGAAGTGTTTGTAGTCCCGTGACGCGCGTGGACCGCATCGTGGGAGGCGCCGAGGGACGGACCTAACAAGACGTCATATAGGTAAGATTGACCCCCCGCCCAGCCCGCACAGGTGTTTAGATTCAACCGGATTAAATCCGGATAACAACTATCTGGACTTCATCCGGATCCGGATTTGAGCATCCCTGGTTTCAAACACTGCCATTTGGCTGCATTAAATTGTAACCTGAAGGCACTCAATGGCCAACAGATAGGAGGCTGAACAGATAAGTGCCTAGTTCCACCTTTTGTTTGAAAGAGGCCTTAAGCCACATGCTAGACGGTTTTCGGCTAAGGCTACCAGTCAGGCAGTGAATCTGGCAGACTGACACATATACGACAGCCCACGATTTATTGGCAAGAGATCCAGAGTGCTGGAGACCATTGTTCCCCCTGCTCACCAGCCTGCTCAAAATCACTCCATCGTGGTACTGTGCTTTTGTCCCTCCCTTCCATCCATGGCAAGAGAACACATCTCTAGCCTATAGGCTATTGACGCATCTGTACAGCACTCTACCCCAAACTGTCGCCCAAGGGATCGAGCTCCAATCCCTGCAGGTGACAGTAATTGTACACACCTTGGTTGTCCCAGATAGTTTCTGGTCTTCGTGGGCATTTAACAAGATTTTTCTGTGTTAACTTAGCTCAGAGTAATGCAGGTCCACTTTAAAGATAATCCATAAATAAAACAAGTGCCCCTGGGTGGTACTTACCTCAGGAGGGAGAAGCCTCTGGATCCTAATAAGGCTTCCCCTGTTTTTCTGTGTAGCCCCGATCCAGCATTGGGTCCCCCCCAAAAATCCACCAACAAAATTGGCGGAGAATGCGCAGTAGCAGCTGCAGCAGCATGCGGCAAGCGTACGAGAGAGAACGGCGCGGGAGACTTGGGCGCAGGACACAGTCAGTATATGGCTGATCCTGCTGCTTCACAAGTCCGGGCCGTGTTAATTACTATTCCCCCTCCAGGCCGCCATGGATGGTGGGGAATGAAATAATTCCGCTTCCAGCAATTGCTGGAAGCCGAATTATTGTTTTAAAAGCAACTTCAGCTCCGTCTTCTGACAGCACTGAAGTTACTCCCTGTGCCTACTATAGCCGTAGTTCCTATTATGGCCTATGGTGGCGCCGGCTGCGCCCAAGTCTCCTGCGCTGCTGCGCCCAATTCTCCAGCGCTGGATTTAGCGTGGCAACATTTGCCTTTGGGATCCAGCGCAGGCGCACTACCATCTTTCCCCTCAGGCTCCGGGCTCCAGATGAAATAGCCGAGCCTGACTGGGACTGCACCTGCACTGGATCCCAAAGGCAGATATTGCCGCCTGCTGCTCTCCGGGGGTCCCAGCACTATATCTGTGCTGCACAGGAGGAAAAGGGAAGCCTCATTAGGATCCAGAGGTTTCTCTCTCCCAAGGTAAGTATCCCCCCGGGCCTTTTTTCCCATACAGGTTCTCTTTTAGCTCCCAGATTAAAAATGAATGGCAAAATCATTTTCCCTCCATAAACAAGCCTTGCTTGTCCTTTTGACCTCAGCACTGTCCTTGGATAAAATAGTCGTTCTTGTAAATGCCCTCTTCTGTGTTTGTTTCTCTCTTATAAACCAGTGTGATGCCTGGAAACGCACCAGGCTTTCCTTTCATAGTGAGATTGTTTTGTTCTGTCACTGCAATAACCAATGTGCCCTCTTCCCTACAATAATGTGGCGAGCCTTCCAGCAAGTCACACAGGAAATGGAAGGGTTGAGGGTGTTTTGGTAACAAGTGGGTGGAGGCTCTGACAATAATATGTCAGCCCTGAGTAAGAATCTTACTTTTGTAGCTGGTATTGGGAGACATATCACGCTAGACTACAAACATGCAGCATATAAAGTTAAACGTGAGAGAACACGAGAGCCCAATATAGTGCAGTATGTACTGGATTGATGTGGAGGCAAGTATGTAAAGTTATACTCACAAACATGGGTTACTAAGGCAATAACTGCAAATGCAGACAGAGGCGTTAGGCTGAGACATAAACGCTTGTTGCTGTATGCTCCATCCCCTATTGCCTGATGAAGTGGGGCCACACCTGTGAAATGCGTTGCCATGACCCTTGGAGTGTATATATAAATAAATGTGCTTGTTGATTGATATAATATCAACCTGTTTTTGTGTCTGCTTGGAGGGAGTAAGTCAACCACTGCCTCCCCCGGTTTTTTATTTTTTAGCTACTTTTATCCTTTTGCGCCTCTGTTCATTTTCACATGAAGCATAAAGTGAACCTGAATCAGAACTCAAAGTAATCCTGTGCCCAAATCCTCTTAAAGTGAACCTGAGGTGAAAATAACCTGATGAGATAAACAATTATATTTATCATCCTACGCCTAAATATTACTTTTTTTTTTAGATATATCATGGTTTTATTTTATATTTAAACATTTACAAAGCAGGTTGAATGTTTTACTGTATCTAATCAGTGGCAGCCTATTAAGTGTCCCACAGTTAGAAAAAGGTCAATAGTTCATGTATTTTGTCTATCCCTGCCCTCAGAAGTTGTATTCTGCCAGGAAAACTTTTATGGCTACTTTACATACACATTTATCTCATCATCTCACATATCGCCTCAGTTACACTTTAAGCGAGGTAAACCTGTCCTGACCTGATGATTTGGTCGATTAGACTATCCATACATGGCCACACCATCAGGTCAGGACAGGCCTCTAGTAGGGCAGCATGCACAATGGGGGGATGGAAAAAGATGCAAGCTCTGCGCTATTGCTGCTGCACAACAACGCGGGACTGTGGATCAGGTATGTCCACCTCCCGGCCAGCTGCACACTGTCACTCGCTCTCTGTCTCTGGGATCTGCTTGTGTCTTGTGTCCATATGAAGCGGGGAGAAGTGTGCATGCCTGAAGTGGAGGCTTGCTGCCTGTCAGAGAGGAGAGGGTTAAAGGGTGATATGAAGCTTATGTCAAAGTTATACCACAACCCAACCCTGGTGCCCCTGGTGCAACAACGTTTGTATCATCTCAAATTAACAATTCATTGATCATTAGTGCATTGTTCAGCTGCAGGTGTCAGGCTCAGCAAGGTTCACTTACATCTCGAGGGTCCTAATGCCATGCATACACGGCTCGTTTTCTGCGCCGGATCGAGCCAGCGCATCCCCGCTCATCCACTCATCCACGCGTGCGCGCGTATCGATTGCTGCTCGTCCCCGCTGGCGCTTCCTTATCACCGCTCGATTCCCTGCCGGCATGATCGGGCCAGCTGAATATTATCAGCTGGCCGGATCAGCTGGTCGATACACGGTACAGAATTGTACCGTGTATCCCCAGCATAAGCCTTTTAGGACCCTCTCAGGTAGATAGCACGTCCCACCCTTGTAGTACTACACACACTCCTTGCGACCTCAGCACAGCTCTGCTCGCTTTCGTCCCGACTAGTTTCGGCCTTCCACCGTCATCAGGGATTATCAAGTAACTTAGAGCCCTCAAGATGTAAGTGAACCTTGCTGAGCATTGGCTGTCTTTTATTTAAAATAAATTGGACATTTGATTACACCCACTGAGAGTATCCCTCTGTAATTTTTGGTGCACTGAGTACATACAGGTCTGGCAGTAACCTAGAGGCAGAGACGGGACAAGGTCCTCCAGCACCCAAGGCTGAGACACCAAAGTGCACCCCTCCATCTCTGCCACCCCAGCCATCACACACTGATTGCTATTAGACTAAGAGGCGCCACAGGGCCCACAACCTCCCCAACACCTTAATATCTAGTTATCTGGCTTGCAGTCACTGCTATGTATCCCCTTTTCTTATTTCTTTCTGCTTCAAACACAATTAGGAATGACAGCCGAATGAATTGTGCGCCCCCTCCTACAGTGCGCCCTGAGGCTGGAGCCTCTCCAGCCTATGCCTTGGCCCGGCCCTGCCTAGAGGGATCTCTGGAGGTGGATTGCATCTGTATTGTGCCAAGTTTTATCACCAGCGCTGTGACGTTTCTATATCATTCCTGAAGATGTCGTTTGAAATGATCAACAATCATTGTTCTGAATGACAAACTTTGGCTTCCTGTACATAACTTTAGACTAGCCATACACAGGCCAATAGCAGCCTGCAATCATTCTTGCGGATTATAAGTAAATATGGTAGTGATCAATTGACCACTATATTGTCTGCTCAACAAGAACCGATTAGTATTTTCTCATCCCTAGGCTACCTTTCTCATTGCTCCCCATACATGTGCAGTAGCGCCTCTCCCATCCTCCCATTCTATCTGCAGCCCCTTCTTTCATGTGTAACATCCATATTGAGCAGTCCTCTCTTTCATGTACAGTTCCCTTGGGCAGCTCTTCCTTCCCTTTGGAGCTTCTTCCATATGCAGGAACACCTCACTAGGCATCTGTGGACTTTAACCACTTCGCCACCCGGGTACAGTATATCTACGCTCCTTTGAACTTCAGTTCCCCGCCCGGAGCGTAGATATACGCACCTCTGCCACTACCCATCACTGTCCGTGCTCCCGCTCGCACGTGCGTGTGCTCCCGCGCTCGTGCACGCCGCCACCCGCTCGCCCGGAGATCAATGAACGGGAAAAACTGTTCCCGTTCGTTGATCTCAGCCCTCCAGCAATAATTGGCTGCTTCTATGAGAAGCAGCGTTATCATTGTGAAAAAAAAAGTTTCCCAGCCTCCCTGTACTTCCTGTAAGCGTACTTCCTACGCTTACAGGAAGCATTCACAAAAAGTTACTGTGGCCATCTTGTAGCCAAAAATTAAAACTACACCCAAAAACATTTTTCCTATACAAATAGATTATTTTACAATATAAATTAACTCATTAACTCCCACATTCCCCAATTGTTACCATTTTTTTTTTTTGCCACAAAAAAAAAAAAATTACTATAAAAAAACATAAATAGTTACCTTAGGGACTGAAATCTTTAAATATTTATATCAAGAGGGTATAACACTGTTACTTTATAAATTATGGGCTTGTAATTAGGGATGGTTGCAAAACTGAAAAAAAAATGCACCTTTATTTGCAAATAAAATATTGGCGCCAAACATTGTGATAGGGACATAATTTAAACGGTGTAATAACCAGGATAAATGGGCAAATAAGTTACATGGATTTTAATTACAGTAGCATGCATTATTTAAAAACTATAATGGCCGAAAACTGAAAAATAATGATTTTTTTTTACAAATGTTTTCCTATTTTCCCAGAAAAACACATTTAGAATAAAATAATTCTTGGCATAATGTCCCACCTAAAGAAAGCCTAATTGGTGGTGAAAAAAACAAGATATAGTTCATTTCATTGTGATAAGTAATGATAAAGTTATAAACGAATGAATGTAAGGAGAGCTGAAAGGAGAAAATTGCTCGGATGCTGAAGGGGTAAAACCCTTCAGTTGTGAAGTGGTTAAAAAAACCTGCCCCACCACTCAATCTCAATTGAATTTCAGCATACAACTTACTGAGATTTGATTGAACTCCTAGCATTGTCCCCCCCTCTATGAAGTGCAGTGCTATGCAGTCATAGTACCTCATCTCTTCTCCCCAGCCCGGAAGCCTAGAAGCCAGGCAGTTACATTTTATACAATGCAATAAATATGGCAGCCTTCCTGTAACTGCCAATTTCCTTTAATACAAAAGGAGTGTTGAACATAGCTGAGCCAAACACAGCGTGAATCCTGCAGAGTGGGAGGATGAATAGGAGCCTATCTGTTAATCTCAAGGGGAAATGAAATGGAATTGGTTTGCCTGTCACTCGCTGTTATGTGACCCGGCTTCCCGGCCTCCAGAGATTACCATCTTCACTTATGATTTTTTGGTTCTACAGTTATTTTCCAACCGGCATTAAGTAATTTCCACTAACCACAGAGCTGAGAAATACAGCGAGCAGCAGGGGAACAGGAAGAATTTCCAGCAGAGCTGTCCACACATAGGAGGAACCGAGGCTTTCGCAATCACCACTGACTTATGACACATTGCAAAAGCTCTGCTCTCAACCTTATTCTGCATTCTTTAAACTGTCAAAAAGAGGAATCCTGGAAGACATTGGAGACCATATTAGATTCTGCAGACGTGGCTTGGATATATTGGAGATCAGGGATGAGCAAGATCATATCGCGAAAACAAAACTGTCCACATGTGTACTGGAAGCGTGGACTGTGGCAGGGAGAGCTAATTTACCCATGTCACCTCCTCTCGCTGCTGCGCTGCACACTGCACACTACCTTAACGCTTTCAGCTGTGAAGGCGGAAGTGTCGGTAGGATGAAGAGCAGCGCACATCGTAATGGTGATGACATGGCTAAGTCAATCTTCTCTACCACAGCTTACTAGGGCCCTCTGACCCACAAGCAATAACTCCCAACTGTCCCTCCCTCCTGTCCATCCCTCTTTGGGAACCAAACCCCTCTGTCCATCTTTCTCCCCAATTTATCCCTCCTTCAAGACTCAGATACAGATTTATTAATTGTTTCTAAACTTTAGTCCCAGCCTTTAAAGGGATACTGTAGGGGGTCGGGGGAAAATGAGCTGAACTTACCCAGGGCTTCTAATGGTCCCCCGCAGACATCCTGTGCCCGCGCAGCCACTCACCGATGCTCCGGCCCCGCCTCCAGTTCACTTCTGGAATTTCTGACTTTTTATGTCAGAAAACCACTGCGCCTGCGTTGCCGTGTCCTCGATCCTGCCGATGTCATCAAGAGCGCACAGCGCAGGCCCAGTATGGTCTGTGTCTGCGCAGTACACTCCTGGTGACATCAGCGGGAGCGAGGACACGGCAACGCAGGCGCAGTGGTTTTCTGACTTGAAAGTCAGAAATTCCAGAAGTGAACCTGATGCGGGGCCGGAGCATTGGGGAGTGGCTGCGCCAACACAGGATGTCTGCGGGGGACCATTAGAAGCCCCGGGTAAGTTCAGCTCATTTTCCTCCGACCCCCCTACAGTATCCCTTTAAGTTGATATTTTTCTTATTTCCAAATTTTAATAAGAAGGAAAATGAATCAGGATAGAAAAGACCAGTGTGGTTTGAATTATGTTATAAAACAGCATATTTTTCTTATGAAATCTTTATAGTATGCATGACTAGGTGTGTGTCGGGGGCATGGTTAGAGGTGTGCCTTATGTGTCCCTCTTTCTAATCTCAAAAAGTTGGGAGGTATACAGAACATGCGTCTGTACAGTGTTTGCCCTGAAATGTCACCAGAGGGATCAGCGATGTGCCTCATACATGTGTACGAGGCTTTAAAGTTTACCCGAGCTGAAACTTGGGTACAAAGTTAGATACTTACCTACAGAGCGGGAAGTCTCAGGATATGATTGAGGCTTCCGCGTAGCTCCTCTTCCTGCAGCGTGGCCATGCAAGGCCTCCCACGCGTGTGCAGTAAGCTGGAGCCGCTCATGTGAGAGCAGCCACATGATACTGTGCACTAGCAGAGGAGGAGCGCGGCCCCGATCTGGAAGGGAGTCGCTCTCGGTGACATTGGAGTAGCGAGGGAAGCCTCAATAGAATCCTGAGGCTTCCCTCTCTTATTTCTCATTTTGATCTCATTTTGATCCCAAGCTTCGGCTATGGATCACTTTAAAAGGGAAGATAATTTTTCTACGTGGTAATATATACAATATATATATATACACATACATATACACCGGGACATGAGAACCACACGCCAAATTATATGCAATACTATGCCAAGCATGCACGCAGCACTGGAGAGCCCCAGTCTCCGTAAGGCCTCGTTCACATCTGCTGCGCTGAAAAACGTGTTAAAGCGCATGGTAAAAAACGCATGCGCTTGTGCGCGCTTTAGTCCGCGTTTCTGTGCGTTGCGCTGCGCTTCTTTAAAGCACGTTTTGCTTACTGTAGCAGCAGCAGTTGTCAATAAAACTTTGTTTTTGTATGTAAATGTATTTTTTTCTCCAATTAGGGGTAAAAAACGCATGCGCTTCTATGCGCTTGTACGCGCTTCTATGCGCTAAAAAAGCGGACCCATTCACTTGCATTGTTACAATCGAAGTGTAGAGGTGGCACACCTTGCCCTGGTGTGGGTGCCGTAACCTGTAGATGCTGAGCCCAAACATCCAAAGTCATAACAAGCAAGGAAAGTCCAGGTTAGCACACCATTGGAAGATTCAAAATTTCTTCAATTTATTGCTTCATAAGCACATAGATATGACAATTGTTTCGGGGCCAACAACGGATCCCCTTCTTCAGATAGTGCAAACAAAAACGTTGTTTGCACTATCTGAAGAAGGGGATCCGTTGTTGGCCCCGAAACAATTGTCATATCTATGTGCTTATGAAGCAATAAATTGAAGAAATTTTGAATCTTCCAATGGTGTGCTAACCTGGACTTTCCTTGCTCATTCACTTGCATTGCTGTGCGCTTTCCAGCTCAACGCACAGAAATGCCTGCAACACTACGTTTCTGTAACGCTGCTCAGCGCAGCGCATAGATGTGAACCAGCTACATTTAGTTACATGGAAAAATCAATACCTTGCTGAACGCACAGGGCAGTGCGCTGTGGAAAGCGCACAGAAACGGCCCTGACGTGAACGAGGCCTAAGGAATATATAAATGCAGAGGGGCTGCAGCACATAACAGGAAAACAGTGACAGGGGCTTTTGGTTTCGCTTTAACACGCTTAAGCTCACCAACTGCGCCAAAGTGTCCCCAATCTGGTGAGTTCTACTCTAACCATGCAAAAATGCTAGTTTTTATTAGCGTTCTAGTGGGAACCATTCTAAAAGCCTAAGAGTCAACAAGAGTTGACTCTTACACGACTTGACTCTTGGACTCTTGGGCTTTTCTATGTCAAGCTGCCCAGGGGGACAGCTTGACATAGAAAAGGGACTGCTAAATATGGAGGAGAAGCCTAAAAAATGGAAAGAGAGGTTGCAGATGGAGACCAACATATGTAAGAGGAGGATGCTGTACGTGAAAGAGAGGGGCTGCTGTACATAAATTTTACACACGGAAGAGGGGGCTGCACATGGAATAAGAGAGAGACTGCTGTATATGGATAAGCAACAAGAAAGTTGGCCTAGGGCCGAAAGAGGATAATTTTGCCTGATGAGGCTGCAGTAAGGAGTAAGTGTTTGCCTCTTCGCTATGTGTGACAAGGCCCTTAATCCGTACCTTGAGGCAGGGAAATAGGGACGTGGAAATGGAGTCTGGGGAAGCACGTTTTATTGTAACATATGCTCATATTTAAAGATTGTCAAAGTACTCAGAGAATGTGTGGAATTCAATATGGCTCCCTCCATGCTTCTCTGAGAGAAAAATGTCAAAAAATGCTTTCTAACCACATCAGAAACGAGGAAGGAGAGTGGCTGATTTTACTATTGATAATAGATGTGTCAGAGTGCTGACAATGAGCACACAGAATTAAGTTCTGATTTAAAGGGAACCTTAACTGACATGAAAAACAAGGGTTTAACTTACCTAGTGCTTCTACCAGCCCCCTACAGACATCCTGTGCCTGCAACAGGACAAACCGATGCTCCAGTCTCCCTCAGCGAGCCAGTTTTGTTTTCCACTGTGACTGTGCGGCCCCGGGCTGCTCACTTCCTCGCTCACACATGACGCATGTAGCCAAGGCCGTGCAGGCGCACTAGCCCTCCGACTGATCAGTCAGCAAAAGTGAAACTGGCTCGCTGAGGGGGACCGGAGGATCGGTTTGCCCTGGTGTTGGCACAGGACATCTGCAGGGGGCCAGTAGAAGCCCCAGGTAAATTAAACTTTTTTTTGGTGTCAGCTAAGGTTCCCTTTAATCCTAAATTTACAATAAATATGTACACACATATAAATACTGTCGCTTGCAGGAACAGGCCTCCTTCTGTTGGATTATGCCCCCTTTGTACCTCATATGTCTCCCTGTGTCCTCCTCTGCCCCCCTTGTGTCCTCGTCCTCTTCTATGCCCCTGTGTCCCCTTGTGTCCTCTATGTGTCCCCCTGTGTCCTCCTCTGCATGGGCACAGTACAGGGAGTCCCTGGCATTGCAGCTGGTTGGAGTTTTGTATTGGCAAGCATTCACAAGTCAGGAACTCCCTGCATTTGGACTATAAGATGCAGTGACTTTTCCCCCCACTTTGGTGGGAGAAAAAGTGAGTCTTATTAGTCCAAAAAGTACAGTATATATATCGAGCCATATATCTGCCAAAAAACTCATGGTGTATTCCCAGCATTACAGTCTTCCTCTTTTTGAAATGTAAAGGATCTTATCAAAGCTTAGATCTATTACACACACAATATCAAATTAGGGCCCTTTTCCATTACATGCAGTGCAATGCAGTTACATAGCCGCATTGCACCCTGGCCGACCTGAAACCAATGCACGGCAATGGAACAGTTTGCATTGTGTGCTGGTTATGCGGAGCAGTGCAGAGTGATTAGAGAATCTGCAGCATGCAGGAGATTCTTTCACAGCCGCATCCAAGTCCAGTCACCACCATACACTTCTGCATCGGGAGATGCGGAAGTGATGCGATGCGGCTAGGTAGCCGCACTTGCATCACTTCGCAAATGGAAAAGGGACCTAAGCTATTTGTCAGAACGTAACTACAGGCATACACAAACTCTAATCAAATTAGCTATCAGAGAACAACAGGAAATAACAGATTGGCAAGTCTGCCCAGTGTAGCCTGGTTCTAGTGGATGCATCAAACAATGAGAATACGTCACCAATTAATATATGTAGCGGTAGGCCCTGGGGCTGCAGGAGATGGGGATGTGTGAAAGTTTGAATGTTCTTTCTGTCCGGTAGACGTTGCTACAGTTTATCATAAGGCAACTGCTTCTGAGCTTCATAACTTTTCATAGAGCTGGTGTTCCTAGGGCTCATAGTTTTCTATAAAGCCAGGTCTGATGTTGAGTCCGTATTTAAAACTCCCGAATAGTTTCAGACCGAAGGGCGCTGGAGGAAGCCCCAGGTATGTATAAAACTTTTTCCTCCATCTCAGGTTCCCTTCATCTGAGTTCAGTCTTTAAAGAACCGCACATGCACAGGAAGCTTACGGCAATCAACATGCTGACGCGATGGTGGGCAATGGCGCGCCCGAGCGACTTCACTTGAGAGTCGCTGATTACCGGAGCCGCCAGCAGGACCAGGAGATGGAAGAAGAGGATGCCGGAAGACTTGGCGGGCTACAGGGGGCTGGAGGAAGCCCCAGGTAAGCCCAAATTTCCATTTTATTTACCGCTCAGGGCCCCTTTAGGCTTGGGCTGTATGGCTGTAATCGATCACTTGTTGGATATGTTCATAGGGTCCATGCGTGGCAAGGGTGGGATGAGGACGACATGTGATGCCTCTGGACTATTCAGAGGCTTCTCTCTACCTAGATAAGTACCTTACCCACATTTTTTATGATATGATTATATACACTTTTTCTTTTGGATGCATTTAAACACATAATAATGCTGGTGTACACTTCATATTGCAAATAACAACACTTAACTTATTCTATCATTAAAGATACACACACTTATTTGCCATTTAAAGGCCCTAGCCGTTTGTTTATTGGGGATTTACCAAACATGGACCAGAATATGTTTGAGTCACATGACTCAAACATCCACCACGAGTTACCACCATAATATTCAAAAGTTCAGAACTCTGTGCCACTGGGCAGATGTGAGGGGGATATGAGGTAATTTTCAACAAATTCTGATTGTATGAACAGTTCAGAGAAAAGAATGAATCACCCAATCAGAAGTGACCACTGCTCTTCTTCCACAATAGCCCCTCCTCCTGCAGTATCTCTGGAAGGTACACCATCAGCATCTTCTAGAACAGTGTTTCTCAACATTTTATTGGTATGTACCCCTTTTAAAACCCTGTACTCATCAAGTACCCTCTAGCATAGTAAACATTATCACAAGTACCACTTGACAAATATATATTTAATCGTAGTACATGATAATTGGTTCTAAACAATTTCCAAGCATTTACTATTGCTTTTCATTAAAACACTAATTTGGTGTTGTTTAAATAAGATTTATCATTTTCTAAAACCCTAAATTTGTTATTCTTGGTTGAGTATATCAAGCCTGAGTACCCCCTGGAACCATCAGAAGTACCCCCTGGGGTATGCGTACCACACGTTGAGAACCTAGGTTCTAGAAGGTAAGGAGAATCTTCAACCTAAAATACAAAAAATAAGAGTACAAAAACAGCACAAGACCTGATCACCCTAAACTATTCAGGACCATAGTATTCCCATGTTAACTGCAGTCCTATGTGATATTGCAGTCCTTCCATTCATACAACTAATCAGATCATGGGCGTAATAATAGCCTTTCGGCCCCAGCGACCACAGGGTGGGGGTCGGGGGCTATGGTGACGACTCCGCCTTTCCTCTCCCTTCCCACATGCAGGTACAGACTAACCAGCAAGCTCATGGTGACCCAGAACTCATTGGAGTTCCCACATGCAGAGTAGCGCAGCAGAGCGCTGTGTAAATATATTTACCTGCTTTTGTCGCATCTCCTCCACGCTGCAGCCACTTGCGCTATGCTGCCCACTCTGGCTTCCAAATGCATGACATGCATGGAGAGCCAGGAATGCAGCAGAGTGAGACTGGGGACTGGGAAGGAGAAAAGGAGAGAAGGAACGGGAGCAGATAAATATTTGTACACAGGGCTTTGCTGAGTAGAGATGGGAAGTTCGGATGTTTTCAATGATTCGGGATGATTCGAATGGGATCATTGAAAAGAATCTCGGATCATTTTACTATGGAACCATTCGGGTGGCGGGGGTCGGGGGTGAAATGACTAGCAGGACAGGACTTTCCCTGCGGTGGACAGAGAAGGGGAGGGGGGTGGACACACAGAGAAGGGGAGATGGTGTACAGAGACGGGCAGGGAGTGGACAGAGAAGGGAGGAGGGACGAGCAGAGAGCAGAAATGTTTGTTTGCACACAATACCCACATGCTGCAATCATATGCTTTACATATATTTCACCTATATGTTCATCTGTATACTTTGAATGCAAACGTCGCACAGTGAAAGAAAGCATTCCCCAAAGCATTCCCAGAAGTGAAGTGCAGCTGTTTAGAGCAGTGCAGGAGGATCATATTGCACTGCAATCACAGTGCCTGCCCTGTCATTCTAGTCCAGCACGCTGTCTACAAAGTTACTGAGCTGTGCTTCTAAGCCAAAAGTTTTCCATTTGTTCACTATGCACAACTACGGAACAGACAGCCTAAAATGAGCAGCACATTACAGCCAGTATGTGTGCTCTACACATATCTGGCCGTGGTGGCACCCATGTCCCTTCTCTCATCTACCTGTCCCTGCAAGGCTGGCTCCCCTCCAACTGAGCGATCCATCTCTGCTCTGCTTCCAGGACCCCGCTGCCCGCTGAGAGGGGGGCGTGCCGCTCCTGGCCCCGCCCCCTTTGTGATCCGAAACACTCATTTTGATGATTCAACTCACAAAAGAGATTCGGATCAAAGATCCGAATCGTTCATGATCCGGACAACACTATTGCTGAGCTCATTCTGCCTCTGCCAGGGGGAGGGAGGGGGAGCGGGTCCCCATATTATACTATGGGCTATTGTCTCATCAGGGCAGCTTCTATGCTAAATCGCACCCTGGGCGAGGTAGTAAAAATTGTGCCCCCAGCGGACTCGAGAATGATAGGTAGCCAGACATACAGTAGGTGCCCCCTTTTTAGGTTACCCAGGCATAGGTGCCCCCAGTACAATGATCACAGGGCGTTCCAAATACAACACAGCTACCAGCGTGAAGGCTCAGTGATTAACATGGAAAAACATTTGAACAAACAATTCAAGGAAAACATGCATATGTAGGATGCATTCCTGTTTGACACATTGTCCACAACAATTTTCGGCCAGTCAGTCACTGATTGAATGCTAATGACCTCCCATGTAAACTGTACCTAACATAGCGTATTATAGAGTACCCAAGTAGCTCGGGGTGACCCAAAACCACTAGGAAAGTATAGGGGACTAAAAGAGACCGAAAAAGCCCTCTGTAACGATCGGTGTCAGCACACAGAGAGAATCTGATCATTGATGATCTGCAGAATCATCAATAATATAGATGTATACCTGATTATGGATGATCTGCAGGATCACCAATAATACAAGTATGACTAACCTCTGGACACCTAATAAAGTGTAAGTGTTTGGTGTAACTGTAGGCTATCTCCCGTGACGCGGGAGATACAGGCAGCTTGGCCGAGAACCACCTGAGGGGCAGGTGTCCCTGGGAAGTGCAGGAACTATCCCCTAGAGAGAGGGAATAGAGAGAACCTGGCAACCAGGGATATCTGGATATCGGATATAGACTGTACTGCAGCAAGAGGACTCCAGGGGAAGAGGCCACTGGCTGCTAACCGGCCAGACTCTCTGAGGAGCAGGAGTCCTAGTTGCAACTGACACTTGGTGGAATTGTGTCACTGCTAGTACAGATAGACTGAGCACTCAAGGGGTGAGTGACAGCCTGGAAGGTCAGTCAGGCCAGGTCGGCAACACACGAGCAGATAAGGTACAGAGACAGAAGGCTGATTCGGTAACCGGGTACAGGCAGGGTCTGGCAACAGGTAGGCAGAAATGCAGAGGTACCGAAGCAGAAAACAACAGAGAGGTCGACAGAGCAAATAGTCATAACAGAAATAGAGCAGAGTCCTAGTCTGAGGTGTGAGGTCCGTGGTCTCGACACCCAGGAACTACTCTAAAGTATAACACAGTAATGACACAGTAATCCTAAGCTTGGTTGTGAGGTCCTTGGTCACAACACCCCGGAACTGGTCTAAAGTATAACACAGCAATGACACAGTAATCCTAAGCTTGGGTGTGAGGTCCTTGGTCACAACACCCCAGAACTGGTCTAAAGTATAACACAGCAATGACACAGTAATCCTAAGCTTGGGTGTGAGGTCCTTGGTCACAACACCCCGGAACTGGTCTAAAGTATAACACAAGCGTAATCTGGCTAAGTGTGAATTCCCAGGTCCACCTGGTTCTAACACACTGTGGGATCTGACTGAGGTCTGAGTGCTCACACGTAAGTATTCGCAACGGCAGACAACCTGAGACTGACCAGTGAGATCTATATATAGTGCAGCGCTCCTCAGTGCCGCCCAGCGCCACTCAGCCAATCAACAGCTGCACTGGGATCAGCTGATCGACCTGATCAGCTGATCCCTCTCTTACTGGCATAAAGGTCCTGCCTCCCAGGTCTCCATCTGTGTGCACTAGAAGGCTCAGACAAATCAGACGCATGCTGCTGTGTGGAAACCGCTGGTCTGAACGCGGAGACAGCCGCCCCGCTGCCAGACCGCGCGGCGGCATCTCCGCAATCCATTACACCCTCCTACTAAAAAAGCAATGCTTAGTGGCCAGCACCAAGCATTGCTTTTTAGTATTAGGGTGTTTCAGTCTCTTTTTGTCCCCTATACTTTCCTAGTGGTTTTGGGTCACCCCGGTGCTCCCCCGTAGTTACACCCCTGGTCACTGCAATAACTATGGGGGGTACTTGCATATTATCCCTTCTGGAAAGTTTGGCAGCTTTTTGTTAAAGTTCAGTTTGATCCCCTAGCCAGATATAACCATTTTTGGAAAGCTGAAAGTCCTGGCTTTCCTTTGCACTGGGTCCCGAGTCAATGCGATGCCCCATTCCCAAGTTCGGGGGGGGGGGGGGGGGGGTTGTGGGACGGGTGTCTCCTGCACTTTGCTGCAGAGAGCACAGTGGAATTGAGTCTCCTGCCCATGCCAGCAAGACAGAGAGGAGAAGAGGGTGTATAGCTGCACTACTCCTTCATCTGTAGAGACCCAGGGCACTTGACATCAGTTTTGAAGACACATATTTATGCAGCGAAGGAAGAAGACGACCTGCCGGGTGTGCTGCTTATTATCATATCGGGTTTGTCCCGTACTTCTGTAATTGCACTTTCTGCAGCCAAGTTCAGGGGACATCCCTCATTCAAAACCCCATACCTTGGGAACGGAGCATTATACAGACACAGGACCCAGTGCAACAGAAAGCCGGGACTTTCAGCTTTCCAAAAATGGTCAGATCTTCCTGGGGGAGCAAACAGAACTTTAACAAAAAGGTGCCAACTTTCCAGACAGGATAATACGTAAGTACCCTATAGGGTCTACCATTTCTATATTCTGTATCGGTGTCTATATTCTGTGTATATTCTGTGTATACCATTGTCTACCACACTTTATAAATCAATAATAATAATAATCCAGCACAATTAATTTGGAGTTAATTCCAATGTTATGTAACTTGATCTACAATGAAATCAGACATAGTGACATACTTTATTTACTGTAACAAAAAAAGCATTTTGTTGAGTCCTCTTTACAATCAGAGGGTCACCAGCCAGCAAAAGCAAACTCTGGCAGATGTTACAGAACTTCACAAAACTTTTCGGTAATAGAAAAAAAAGAGGCTGGACTGTTCCAAGCGTAGATAGAGGGGAATTAGACACAAGGGGAGGGTATTGTACTGGGAAGCTCCCCCCTCCATCGCTACCTATTGCTGTGAAATGGGCTGAGCAGCTGTGACTGCTGCTGGAGGTGGGGGGTGAACAGGGAGCTCCTGTGTGAGGTTAGGAGCTGTCCTCCCCTGCCGGGTGGTTTAGTCCTCAGTGGGTCCCTTGGCTCTGCTGAGAAAGTAGCTCTTCTACCTAGAGGCTCTTGGGTGGGATCACAGCAGCAGAACTAGCGGCTCATTCTACATGGGCAATGATCTCCCTGGGCTGGAGCCCTGCACACAATGAGGAGGAGCAAAGTTATGGTCCTGGCCACTTGCCTTGGCTCCTTTATCCTGGTTATCTTCTACTTCCAGAGCAGTCTGAGCTCAGGTAAGTGTCTGTGCCCCCCTACCAAGTGTGCAGCACCCTGGCAGGGCTCCCTGTGCTGTAGAGTGCAAGCTCTGCGTCTCAGAGGGTCTGCTGCCTATCTCATGGGCTTAGAAACTTCTCTAGCCGTACTTGATGTCATACAGATATTCTATTATTAAGATCTAAGGGGCAGCAAAGACCAGCAAGGTACAGTATCATGGTACTCAGATCTTCCCAGACTGTCCTCTAAGAATCCATGACCCTTCCCTCATTTCCAGGGACCGTCCCAGGCTGTTTTCGGGGGTCCCTGGGAATGCTAATTCTTAGGGCTCTTTGTGTATGTTGCAGTGAGATTGCAATGGTGTGACTATACAGTGAAGCATACAGTACAATGAAAGTATGCTTTGTGGCCACTGTAAACGTGCACGTTGCCCGGTAAACGCAGAGCATGCTGTGTGTAACTCCGTGGGAACCCGCTTCTCTCAATATATTCTGTAGGTTTAGCACACTGGCGTAGTGGATAGCACTCTCGCCTTGCAGCACTGGGTCCCCGGTTACAATACCAGCTGGGCACTATCTGCATGGAGTTTGTTCTCCCTATGTCTGCGTGGGTTTTTTCCGGGCACTCCAGTTTCTTCTCACACCCCCAAAAACATACAGATAAGTTAATTAGCTTTCCCCCCAAAAATTGGCCTTAGACTATGATGGGCATATGACTATGATAGGGATTCGATGGTGAGCCCATGTGTGTTACAGTTAGTAACAAGACACACTGTGTAAAATGTCGGCACTATATAAATACTAAATAATAATCATCATTGCATTTAGATGCGATGATATTGTCAGTGGCAACAGAATGCATTCCATGTGAGAGGACATTTAGAAATGTTACTTGTTTTTAATCGTTGATGAATTGTATTTGAAATCCTTTCTTTCATTCTTGCAGTTTTATGTGTTCAAAATATCTTTCTAATGGAAAACTGCATTGTGAAAGCAAATAGATCAGTGATGGCTAACCTTGGCACTCCAGTTGTGGTGGAACTACAAGTCCCATGAGGCATTGCAATACTCTGACAGCTCTAAGCATAACTCGGGGAGGCAGAGGCATGATGGGATTTGTAGTTTTGTCACAGCTGGAGTGCCAAGGTTAGCCATCACTGATCTAGATAGCAATGAGTGTGTGCATAATATTCAGGGACACCCCCCCTCCCCCAAAGACCCCCACCCCCTTCCCCCCAAAGTCTGGATATTTGTTGTATTATATGTATTTGGAAGCAGGGTTCCCTGAAGTTATTTTTAAATGTTGGTAGCTATGCCTTGTGATTTATTGTATGTAAATCATTTACACCAGTTGTTCTGTTCAACAGAGCTTGCAATCTCATTTCTACCATTCTTGCCTGTAAAGAATTTACAAACATGGGGTAGGATATCATATGCACTCCCTTGCATGTGGCTTTAGTGGTGGGGAGTAGATTTGGAACCCCGGTGCTGCAAATGAGTGTTCAGCCACAGTGCTACACATGAGCTGTTATAATGGCTGTTGGTCTGCGGCTCAGACATTTTCCAGCATGTTGGAGGACATCCTCTGCCTTCAGCGTCCTGCTTTTAAGCTTGTGATAGCTGTAAGATATATACCTGCGATTTTTCAAGCGACTTTTCCATGACCGGTGATATATTTGCACGACAAGTGACCGTTTCAGCGATTTTGCAGCGATTACAAGTGTCACGGCGGATCAGATCTTTAAGATCCCTGACAACTCCAGCGCAAACTGTTGCGAACATTTGAACTCTTGTTCACGCCTGTTGTGTGGCGTTGCGCACTCCCGCGGGTGGGAACATGGATCAGGAAATGCTTGTTCTTCGGGTTGCGATGCTGAAGGTTCCCGGATCCATCTTCCAGTGAGTATGGGCCTTAAAGGAAATGTCTGAGCTCCTAAAAAAATGACATCTACTTACCCGGGGCTTCCTCCAGCCCCGGGCAGCTGATATGTCCCTCGACGCAGCTCAGCTTAAAGAGGATCTGTAACATGAAAAGATCCCCTGGGGGGTACTCACCTCGGGTGGGGGAAGCCTCCGGATCCTAATGAGGCTTCCCACGCCGTCCTCCATCCGTCAGGGGTCTCGCTGCAGCCCTCCGTGGAGTCCGTGCAGCGGTGACGTCAATATTTACCTTCCTGGCTCCTGCGCAGACGCTCTGACGGCTGTCGGCTCCGAACTACACGGAAATACCCGATCGCCGTCGGATCTGCTCTACTGCGCAGGCGCAAGTTTCCTACGCCTGCGCAGTAGAGCGGACCCGAATGAGATCGGGTATTTCCGTGTAGTTCGGAACGGAAAGCCGCCACAGCGCCCCCGCTGGAGCCAGCAAAGGTAAATATTGAACTGACAGTCGGCACAGTCGCCGGCTGTTCGGAGGACTGCCCCCGTGGGACAGAGGACGGCGTGGGAAGCCTCATTAGGATCCGGAGGCTTCCCCCACCCGAGGTGAGTACCCCCCAGGGGATCTTTTTAATGTTACAGAGTCTCTTTAAAGCCGGTGGCCCGGGGTCCCCTTTGTTCGCGATGGCGACCTCACCAGGTCGGGATCCTCTGCGCCTGCACGAGAGCCGGTCTGGAGTGTACTGCGCAGACGCAGCAGTTCTCCGCCTGCACAGTACACTCCAGAGCACATAGACAAGACGTAGATGTCATTTTTTTTAGGGGAGCTCGGACATTTCCTTTAAGTGTCACAGTAGCTCCTCTGACCTGCCTCTTTCACTTTGTTGCGGATTGTGCCATCATTGATGCCTGGTGAAATGATGACTGGCTAGAAATGTATTCATTGCTTAGTGCATTTTCTATGGTTACAGTATGCATCGCTAGCATATTACGTAGAGTAGTACAGAACTGTTCACACTACTCATTGACCCACAGAGGAGATCACAGTCACCATGCCATTATTATTTATGCCGTATTCATATAGCGCTGACAGTTTCTGAAGCACTTTACAGAGTACACAGTCAAGTCACTTAGGGTGCATTCGCAGTCTATGCGCTGCTGTGCATTCTAATGTAAGGGCGCTGCTTTGCTCCCATAGTTGGCTGCAGTGGACCCACAATGGGTGCGTTCACATCTATGCGTTACCTCCGTGGAGCGTTGGGTTCCGTTATAAAAACGTGATCTGAGCAGTGCGCTACTGGACACCGCGTCACACGGGGCTGTGGATTCGGTACAAAAAACATTGCTCCGCCTCCTCAACTCGACTACGCAGCCCTGGCGTCACGGGCACAAATGTATGTTGATGAGGTGCCATGCGATGCCTGTGTTGCTGGAAGTGCCCGCTTCTGAGATCCGTTGCCATGTGCTGTATGGGCACTGTGACAGAATATTATCCTCATTATTATTCATATTTGGTATTAATATGGTGCTGACATCTTCCACAGCGCCTTATGCAGTATATGTCGCCATTGTTTCCTTGTCACCAACTGTCCCTCAGAGGGGCTCACAATCAAATTCAGTGTGAACTGACCCTGTCTCTGAGAGGTGCTCACAATCCAATCCCTACCACAGTCATTGTCTAAGGCCTAGTGCACACCAGAGCGGTTCGGCTGCGTTTTGCGATCCGCTTGCGGCTGCGGATACGCTTGGTCAATGTATCTCAATGGGGTGGTTCACACCAGAGCGGGAGGCGTTTTGCAGAAACGCATGCTCCCGGGGTGAGGCATTTTTTGGATTGTGGATGCGTTTCTGCCTCAATGTTAAGTATAGGAAAAGCGCAAACCGCTCTGAAAAACGCCTGTTCAGAGCGGTTTTGCCGGCGTTTTTGTTACAGAAGCTGTTCAGTAACAGCTTTACTGTAACAATATATTAAATCTTCTACACCAAAACCGCTTCACAAAACCGCAAAACGCTAGCTGAAACGCTACAGAAAAAAAAGAAAAAGCATTTCAAAATCTGCTAGCATTTTGCGGATCTGCTAGCGGTTTTTGGTGTGCACCAGGCCATAGTGTCCCTATTTAAGGGCAGTTTTGGGAGAAGCCAATTAACAAACCTGCATGTTTTTTTGGTTTGTTTTGTACAAACTCCATGCAGATATCATCGTGGCCCAGTTTCAAACATATCCCACCAATGCAAGGCAGGTGCCCTATCCACTACTTTACACCATGCAACCCAATGACATTTTTTTTAAAATCTATATCACATTTGGTACTTTTTTTTAAATTAAGGACAAATCAGAAAGCATTTCATTCAGTGAGGCCTAGTGCACACCAGAGCATTTCGGCTGCGGTTTGCGATCTGCTTGCAGGTGCGGATCCGCTTGGGTAATGTATTTCAATGGGCTGGTGCACACCAGAGCGGGAGGCATTTTGCAGAAACGCATACTCCCGGGCTGCTGCAGATTTTGGATTGCGGATGCGTTTCTGCCTCAATGTTAAGTATAGGCAAAACGCAAACCGCTCTGAAAAACGGCACTTCAGAGCGGTTTGCCAGGCGTTTTTTGTTACAGTAGCTGTTCAGTAACAGCTTTACTGTAACAATATGTTAAATCTACGACACCAAAACCGTTACACAAAACCGCAAAACGCTAGCTGAAACGCTACAGAAAAAGAAGAAAAAGCGTTTCAAAATCTGCTAGCGTTTTGCGGATCTGCTAGCGGTTTTTGGTGTGCACCAGGCCTGACTGAGGATGGAGAAGGGAAGCATTTCCTTGCAGGGGAAGAGTTAATGGGAGTACAGGCTCAGCTGTGTAGACACAGTATAAATTACATAGATTTCCCCCTCCTCTGCTAGCTGCTGTGTGTGATGGCTATGAAATATTCTCTTTATACCTTGCCTGTGCTGCAGGAGAGCTGTGAGAGGCCTGATGAATGGGACCTCTCAGCAAGTCCTCCTGCAGCAGAGCCTTGACCCACAGGCACAGTAGTTAATGCTTCCCCTGTTGCTCAAACCTTTTCCAAAGTGTCAGAAGCTTTGGCCTTCAGAAACGCAAGAATTGGTGTAAAGCTGATCTGCAGTAGATCAAGACGGCCCACAATGAACAGATGTTTAAAGCAGATCTCTAATTGGCTGCCCAGTGAACCAGTTAGAATTGGCCAACAAGATGGCAGCTTGTGCGCAAACGTGATGCAGATTATATATCGCTCGGGAATTGGGCCAATCGAAATCAATCAGCATCAGAAACTCTTCCTATATCTATATATTGCTGTATATTGTTATGTAGTCCTGCCCTCCCAGTGATGTTTAGCTTAGGCTATTTAGCAATGATGTGTAATTCTCACCCCTAGAGCATTCTGGGAGACCAAGTATACATTCTGCTGGCTTTAGAACTCTCAGTAAATGAACTTCCTGCAGAGATTACCTGAAAGGACTAAATATTTCACCCCCAGTGATGCATTTCAGAATGTAAATCAGGGAGAGGAAAGATTTTACAGATGGGCAAACACTGACTAAATCATTTATAAATGAGTATTGTAAAAAAAAAAAAAAGTTCTTTTACCCATTACGTTGTTTTCAATATAGTTCCTCTTTAAGTGCCCTTGATATAAATAGTATATACTAAACGGTAACTCTAAAACTGCACAATTTTGTATTTTATTATCACCAATTGTGATATTCAAGGGAAGTACAGCAAAGTAGCTTTGAAGACATACATGTAAAAAAGACACCTGGAAAAAAGGGCAGAATTTGCAGCTAGTAGAATATCGGTACAATTACCGATATTCTACTACTTAATTCCAATAGTACAATATCGGTAGTCTTTACTGATATTTGCATTCAAATATATCCTGCTGCTCTTCAATGCAATCACATGTAGAAAGGGATCTCGATTTCGCTTCTTATTAGCATCCAGTGAAGCATATGTAAGGGAAGCATAAACAAAATGCAAAACCATAGGGTGTATCATACGCACAACGTTCACCCTTAGTATTCACACACTTCAAGGAATAGGTGCACCCTGTGCACCATGTAGAAAGGGATTTTCTACATGTGATTGCATTGAAGTGCAGCAGGATATATTTGAATGCTATTATCACCTTTGACAAGAGGACACTGCTTACAGCTACTAAGGACTTAAAGGGTACCTTAACTCTAAAAAAAAATAAAAAAAAGAGTTTCAATCACCCGGGGCATCTACCAACCCCCTGCAGCCATCCTGTGCCCTCGCAGTCACTCATGGCTCCTCTGGTCCCCGCTGCCAGCTAGTTTTTTGTTTGCTGACTCGGAGTCGGCGGGCCGCCATGCGTACCTTTGCATGCATTCCTACTGGTGCAGGAAGCCACCGAGGACATTAACATGGACATTTTTATGCGTTGCAGGTCCAACACATATATTTTAAAATGTACGCGTTAATGTCCGCAATAGCTTCCAGCACCAGCGGGAATGCGTGCAAAGGTACGCATGGCGGCCCGCCGACTCCGAGTCAGCAAAAACAAAACTAGCTGGTGGCAAGGGACTAGAGCAGCAGTGAGTGACTATGAGGGCACAGGATGGCTGCAGGGGGCTGGTAGAAGCCCCAGGTAAGTGAAACTCATTTTTTTTTTTAGAGTTAAGGGTCCCTTAATAAGTATTTTATACCTATTGAGCAAAGCTACATTAGAGAGACTGTTTTTTACTGATATTTACTATGGCTTAACCTAACCCAACTCTCACACAGAATCTTCCCTCTACTGATGTCTAACCCTAAGACCTCCATCTATCGATTCCTAACCCTAAGACCTCTCTTTACCGATGC
Source organism: Hyperolius riggenbachi (assembly GCF_040937935.1). NCBI lineage: Eukaryota > Metazoa > Chordata > Amphibia > Anura > Hyperoliidae > Hyperolius > Hyperolius riggenbachi. The sequence continues at coordinate 74,941,015 of NC_090654.1, read as the reverse complement.
CTAACCCTAAGACCTCTCTACCGATGCCTAACCCTAAGACCTCCCTCTACTGCTGCTGAACCCTAAGACCTTCCTCTACTGCTGACTAACCCTAAGACCTTCCTCTACCGATGCCTAATCCTAAAACCTCTCTCTACCGATGCCTAATCCTAAGGCCTCTCTCTACCGCTGCGTAACCCTAAGACCTCCCTCTATCGATGCCTAACCCTAAGACCTATCTACCAATGCCTAACCCTAAGACCTCTCTCTACCAATGCCTAACCCTAGGACCTCCCTCTACCAATACCTAACTCTAAGACCTCCCTTCAACCGATGCCTAACCCTAAAACCTCTCTACCGATGCCTAACCCTAAGACCTCCCTCTACTGCTGCTGAACCCTAGGACCTTACTCTACTGCTGACTTACCCTAAGACCTTCCTCTACTGATGCCTAATCCTAACACCTCTCTCTACCGATGCCTAACCCTAAGACCTTCCTCTACCGATGCCTAATCCTAAGACCTCTCTCTACCGATGCCTAACCCTCAGACCTCCCTCTAAAGATGCCTAACCCTAAGACCTCTCTACTACTGCCTAACCCTAAGACCTCCTTCTACAGATTCCTAATCCTAACACCTCCGTCTACCTATGCATAACCCTATGTCCTCCCTCTATTGATGCCTACCCTGAGACCACCTTCTACCGATGCCTAATCCTAAGACCTCCATCTACCTATGCTGAGTCATTACCCTCCCTCTATCTATGTGGAACTCTTAACCATCCCCCCCGCCCCCGGTGGAGCCTAACACTTAACCCACCAACCTTAACCTGTCAGCCACCCCCCCCCCCCCCCTCCTGGCACAGAGGGTCTGTGCCCGCTATGTAATGCCACAATTTGCATATTGGCATGCCTCGGCAGGCACCAACAGGCGCTCAAATTTCCCTTCTTTGCTGTAAATCACGCTTTTATAATGAGCACCTACTTTTTTCATGTTCAGGCTTTGAAGACAGTATTGTAGATTTGTTCTCGTATGTCTATGATCAGGTCAGAATAACTTACTGTAAGTTGGATGCTGGCGGTCTGTTCAGCATAGACAGAGAGCTCCTTGCTATCTAAGAAAACCAGGCGTCATATTCCGTGCCTTGAAAGCGTTCAGCGCCTGGAGGGAGGTGGGCGGGGTTTTATTTGACAGTTAAGACATGCTTAAAAAGTTACAGCGTTCACACTATAAACAGATGTAGAGCTGTTTGTATTGGATTTACAGAAAGTGTCAGGGGGGTAGGGGGTAGATTACGTATGTGGATTGCATCCGAGAGACATACAGCCATTTGATTGGGCCTTAATAATACATATTTGGGGAAAGATGCATTTAAATGCCACGGTACATAAACTGTATAATGTTCATTGTTTATGATGAAGAGATGTGTTCCAAGAAACGCATAGATTGAATTGGAAGCAGATGTCCGACAATTGTTCTGTTCCGTGCAGCAGGAAACAATGTACTTCTCATTAATTTGATCAACATTTTGTGTTGCATTACCATTGCAGTTTGTTCCCTTCAAAACCATCTATGAGGCACGGTTTGTGGAATATATCCTATTTGCAATGTGCAGTTTTCAGCATTGTACGTAAATCAGTTTTGTATTATTCATTTTTTTTTTGTGCAAAACTGACGGGACCTGTGGGAATGTCAGTTGCAGCTCGGACTGAATTGGCCAAACTCCTCCCAGTATCCCTGCATCCCCCATGTGAGGGCCAGTGCACACCTAAAACCGCTAGCGGATCCGCAAACGCTAGCAGTTTTTGAAGTGGTTTTTCTAATCTAGGCATGTTCGATTCGATTAGATTCTAGGCATGTTTAGAGCAATTTTCTAAACATGCCTAGCGTTTTTCAGAGCGTTTTTTCCACTTTCCTATACTTTACATTGAGGCTGAATCGCCTCAGAAATCAGCAAAAATGCTGCAGGACCTGCGTTTGGGGAAAAAACGAACCACTCTGGTGTGCACCATTCCATTGCAATACATTGGCCAGGCAGTTTTCAGCCCGCAAGCGTCTTTAAAAATGCTCAGAGCTTCTCTTGGTGTGCACCAGCACTGAGGTAGCCAGGGAGGAGCTGACAAGGGAGACCAGCTGGTCGGCACCTCTGATCCAAGAGAGCCCTGTTGTAGCTGCAACCTCTTCATCCTCTATTGCTATACCACTGCACACATGAAATACACGTATTGCCATGCCCCCAGCAAGGATAGGCATGTCCCATCACATTTATTGTCAAGATCCCTGCCCCCCAGTATTGCTCCCTCCTACCACAGGTGAAGCACTCCCTGAGGAGAGCCTGCAGCTCTAGACATTTGAGCTTCAGACATTAAAGAAAATCTGAAGTGAAAAAAGTATGATATAATGAATTATATATGCAGTACAGATAATGAATAGAACATTATTTTCAATTATATAGCTTTTTTTTAATGTTTTTATAACATTGCATCATTCTGTCACATTTGCAGTTTTAAAACCTTTGAACTTTCCTGCAGTAAAACCTTGTCGCAAGCTGTCTCTGGCCCAGTGCACACCAAAAAGCGCTAGCGTAATCACAAATGCTTAGCGCTTTTTAAAGTGATTTTTCTAGGCAGGTGCCTAGCGATTTTCTAATCATGCCTAGCGATTTTTGGAGCGTTATGGTGCAGCTTTTTTTTTTATTTCTTGTTACAGTAGTGGTATAACTTAACAGCTTCTGTAAGGAAAATGCTTGGAAAAACGCTCTGATCGGCCTGGTGCACACCAAAAAACGCTAGCAGATCCGCAAAATGCTAGCAGATTTTGAAACGCTTTTTCTTATTTTTCTGTAGCGTTTCAGCTAGCATTTTGCGGTTTTGTGAAGAGTTTTTGGTGTAGTAGATTTCATGTATTGTTACAGTAGAGCTGTTACTGAACAGCTACTGTAACAAAAACCGCCTGGCAAACCGCTCTGAAGTGCCGTTTTTCAGAGCGGTTTGCGTTTTTTTCCCTATACTTAACATTGAGGCAGAAACGCCTCTGCAATCCAAAATCTGCAGCAGCCCGGGAGTATGCGTTTCTGCAAAACGCCTCCCGCTCTGGTGTGCACCAGCCCATTGAAATACATTACCCAAGCGGATCCGCACCCGCAAGCGGATCGCAAACCGCAGCCGAACCGCTCTGGTGTGCACTAGGCCATCCAGCACTTTCTAGTGATTTTCCACTTTCCTATACTTAACATTGCGGCAGAATCTCCTCAGAAATCGGCAGTAAATGCTGTAGGACCCGTGTTTGCGTTTGGGGAACAAGCTCATCACTGCTGTGCTCCATCCCATTCAAATACATTAGCCAGGCGCTTTTCAAACCGCTCAGAAGCGCTCTTGGTGTGCACCAGCCCCTCACTGTTTCTTTGCTGATAAAGTGTTTCAGAAAACAGGACTATATGTATAATATAGTAATAATGTATAATTTTACGGATATGGCACAGAGAGGCTACTCAGGACTAGGTAAACAATTTTGCTTGGACTTGAACTTGAAAAATAATATAATTCACATTATGGGTGTATTTATAGTGCGCAGTGCTTCAGTTATAATTGCCATGCAACGCCCTGCAATGGTTCCACTAGGCCCTAGTGACTAGGGCATAATCCTATCAGTGTATCGATGCAGTGCATCAGGCTCTGGTGTAATAGTGTGAGCCGAACTGCCCATGTATGGACATCGCACCGTTGCAAATAAACAGGCGCTTGTTACAAATAAATTGTGACTAGGTACCATCCGCTGTGCGTTGCCAAGAGACACCAGTTTTAAAATCAGTTGTGTGAACTTACCCTAATGTGACGTTCACAGTGCGGCGGGTGCATTGCGGTACAACAGAGTGCAGCATGTACCGCACTGCAGTTACAGCAAAATGTGCACGTTAATGGTTACAGTAAAGCATACTTTTCATTGACTGTTTGCTTCACTGTATTTGATGTAACGCCCAAATAATTCCACTGTGTGAACCTACCCTAATGCGATATTCACAGTGCGGTGGGGTGTGTTGCGGTACAGCGGAGTGCTGCATGTACTGCACTGCATGCAGTGCTTTACCGCAAAATGTGCATGTTAATGGTTACGGTAAAGCATACTTTTCATTGGCTGTATGCTTCACTGTATTCGACGCAATGCACAAATTCCGTTGTGTAAGCCTACCCTAATACAACATTCACAGTGTAGCGGGTGCGTTGCTGTACAACAGAGTGCGCCATGTACTGTTACCACAAAATTCACATGTTAATGGTTACAGTAAAGCATACTTTTCATTGACTGTATGCTTCACTGTAGTTGAGGCAATGCACGACTAACACGCGGCGCCATTTTCCCAATCCAATGCTGCAGGGAGCGCAACGTTCACTGTGAAGGTGGTCTCAGCCAATCTGTTGCACGCTTAATTGTAAAAACGACGGGAGTGCGCCAGATTGTATTGTTTAGCAGCCTGGAGGGACCCGGCACAAAAGCGTTCATTCATTCTGTGCTGCAGACCTTCCCTCCTAACCGCAGTAATGCTAAAATTAGCCCAGCTTGTGTGGTGGGCTCGACACATGGTTGTGAATGGGTTAATTGTTTAGGCTGTAAGTTGTGGCCCCTCCCAGGATCTGTACCAAAGTGGCAGCCGCAAAAGCAGTCTCCCCCCCATCCCAAGCACACACTCTCCTTGTGTCTGGATTGCATTGTGAAAGCTCATTTCAAGAATCAACATTCTGTTTCAGAGACCCCTGTCTTATAAAAACACTAAAATATTTCACAGCTGACATCACCCTTTAAAAGGACCCCTTCCCCACATTCCTGTCTTTGGTACAGGATAGGCATGTTTCACAGGGAGTTGTGAAGTCACTCTGAGGTGGATTGCTGCTGTATTCACAGCTGTTGACGTTTTTTACATTACCTGACTGAAAGTATCCATAGACATCCCGGCTTCCTGAACTGGCCAATATACTTAAGGTGGCCACTAACTGTCCAATCTTTTTCATCCAATCTTACCATTTTTATGTAATATAAGAGAACTGCCTATAGTATTCATTCAATATATTTACTCAATTTACCTGTATACTACAAAGATTTGGTAAGATTGGAAGAAAAAGATTGGATCATTAGTGGCCACCATTAGACCATTTGACGTGCCAATATTTTCTCCCTCACACCAGCCCCCAAAACAGTGATTTTCGGTTCCACATGTCCACAGATATATGAGTGGGCCATTCTCATGCTGAAGTCTCTGTACTAGCAGTCGATGCCACACAATAAATGCTTCCCTAAAGTGTACCTGAGACTTAAAGAAAATATTGATTCTTACCTTGGGCTTCCTTCAGCCTCCTTCAGGCTGACCGGTCCCTTGACATCTTCCCAGGCTGCCAGGATCCTCCGCTAGGCAGCCCAGTAATTCCGCCAGTTGGCACAGTCGCAGCCCGTCCGTGCGAGCTCTCGTCATGCTCCCGTCAAGCATTTTTCCATGCTTCCATTTACTCCTATGGACCTTCATAAGCATACATGCAAAAACAGCACTGGTAAATTTGGGTGCAGGGTGAAGCCCAAAAAAATGGCACACCTCGCTCCTGCAAAAGTACCGGCAGCGTAAATTACTGTTCCCCCTCCAGGCTGAAATGGACTCGGGAGAAGACGTAATTCGTCCCCCAGCTATTGCCGAAATTACGCTATTTTGAAAATAAATTGGCATCTGTTTTTTAACCGTGCCTAAATTACTGTCTCAGGCTAGGAACACACTTAGCAGAATCGCTAATTTTGCGGAAAACTTAACGTTTTTGCCGCTAATGGAAGTCTATGGGCCGCATGAAAAACGCATATAAAAAAAACGCATATGCGTTTTTAAAAACACTGGTTTTGTTGCATAATATTCAAAAATGCACATATTGAAAGTCAATGGGAACGCAATGTATTGCACTTTGTATGCGTTTTTGATTGATTGTTTTGTGATGTATTTCTGCTTCCTGTTATCTTCCTAGTGATTTCCATAAAACACAATGTAAAAACACATTAAAAATGCACACAAAACGCACAGGCGTTTTGTATATGTGAACCGCAAATGCATAAAAACGCACGCGAAATGCTTGAAAAACGTATATGCAAGAAAAACACTAACGCAAACGCACTAAAAACGCACACACAAAAAAACCCGCACACAACCTACAACTCAACCTTTCACGCACAGCCATGTGTGCACCCAGCCTGAGAGCCACTAGAGCAGGCATGGGCAAACTTGGCCCTCCAGCTGTTAAGGAACTACAAATCCCACAATGCATTTGCCTTTATGAGTCATGACTGTGGCTGTCAGACACCTGCAATGCATTGTGGAACTTGTAGTTCCTCAACAGTTGGAGGGCCAAGTTTGCCCATGCCTGCACTAGAGCCATACTTTACATTACAGCCTTTGGCAGCCCATGGTGCACCCACATTTCTCGCAGCAGTGGATGCAGAGGATGCTCTCATAGCTTAAAGAGAACCCGAGGTGTGTTTAAAGAATGTTATCTGCATACAGAGGCTGGATCTGCCTATACAGCCCAGCCTCTGTTGCTATCCCAAACTCCACTAAGGTCTCCCTGCACTCTGCAATCCCTCATAAATCAGAGCCATGCTGTGAGGCTGTGTTTACATCTGTAGTGTCAGTCTCAGCTGCTCCCCCGCCTCCTGCATAGCTCCGGTCCCTGCCCCTGTCCCTTCCCTCCAATCAGCAGGGAGGGAAGGGATGCAGGCAGGGACTGGAGTTCTGCAGGAGGCGGGGAGAGCAGCAGACTGACACTATAGAGATAAACACAACCCGCTCTGACAAGCTGTTTGTCAGCAGCACGGCTGTGATTTATGAGGGATTGCAGAGTGCAGGGGGACCTTAGTGGAGTTTGGGATAGCAACAGAGGCTGGGCTGTATAGGCAGATCCAGCCTCTGTATGCAGATAATATTCTTTAAACCCACCTCGGGTTCTCTTTAAGTAGGATGTATTTGCATCTATCACTAGGGCAGGTACTCCAGAATGGAATTGGACCTCACCCTTATTTATGGTTATGTAGATCCAACAATCTCTGGTTATCAGCTATACTGCCCATGTGGTATGATTGTGAGCGATAATCTTCTGCTTTTTAATTGGATTATAATTTGCCTACACTGTGAAGCTAGGAGGGTGACATCAGTGTTTCCTGTTTCAGCTTTGCAGCTTCCTGTGTCACTGGAAAATGCAGGAAATGGAGGATGATGTTGGTTGGTTGTCCAGTGAGGAGGTAGCGGATTGCAAAGCTTAAATATTCTGCTTGATGTTAAAATGTAGAAGAAATTTGCAAATCACAAAAATAGCTGAACCAACAAATGCAGTTAATGCAGGTAAATTGGCTTATGTATACAGTATTGGCCACATGTTTTGGCAATGGCATGAATGTGCTCTGCAAACATTTCTGTATGCCATGCAGCATTTTTATATTCAGCTTTGTTTGCCAATTGTCTTAGGCAGGCTGGACATCAGCTTCTCAGCCAAATCCCGACTGATTGTGATCTATTCTTGCCTTGTTAGTGATTGGAGTTCATCTCAATTTGTCCATCCACTGCACTTTTTGAAAACTGACCACAAGTTCTCAGTGGGATTTAAGAGAACCTGAGACGTAAATAAGTTTAAAAAGCAAATACTTACCTAAGAAGGGGAAAGCCTCTGGATCTTCCTTAAAGAGACTCTGTAACAAAATTTTCAGCCTTATTTCTTCTATCCTATAAGTTCATATACCTGTTCTAATGTGGTCTGTCTTACTGCAGCCTTTCCTAGTTGCACAGTGGCTGTATTATCTCAGTTATATAATCTAATCTTCTTTCTTCTGTCATCTTTGTCAGGCTCAGGCACTCAGGCTGGAATGTGCTGCTCTGTGATAGGATAGAAGCTATACACACCCTCTCTACGCCTCCTGCAGCTTTGTGTGAGTCACAGAGTGAGTTCCTCTGAGCCTGTCACAAGCTGGTAACAGCCATGTCTTTTGTTTGTAAACACTGCCTAAAACTGGCAACTACAAGCCAGGATTGCAGCAGGGAGTGGCAGAAACGGCACAGAGGGGCCCGGGAGAACATAATGAATAGACTGGTATGCTTTTTATTGTAAGACTTTTAGAGTACAGATTCTCTTTAACATCCGGCCGCGCTCCTCTTCAGGTACAAGCGTGGCCGTGCTGCACCCAACGTGATTACCAATAAGCCCTTGTCGGTAATCTTAAGGGGGTCCGTGCTTGGTGATAGGGGACCAGAAGATGGCGGAAAAGCCCCTAAAGGATCCAGAGGCTTCCCACTACTTATGTAGGTATTTACTTTTTTTTACCTTTTTTCAGCCTTGGGTACACTTCAAAATCCAAGGAGTTTCCATGCAATGGATCCAAAATTTTGGAGCTCTATCATGCTGGAAACTGCACAGATCATCACCAGATTGCTCCTGCATTGTTGAGACAAGTTGTTTTTGGAGGACATTTTTATACCTGTCTATATATATGGCAGGGATCTTGGGCAGAACTGAGAGTGAGGTCACTCCCTTGGATGAGAGGCACTCCCACACATGAATGGTGTCAGGATGCTTTAATATTGTCATGCCACAATAGTACTCATGATAGCATTCTCTTTTCCTCCTCTGTACAGTCAATTTTTCAGATGCTGTCCGAAACAGTTGAAAAAAGGATTCATCAGAGAAAATAATTGAACCCATTTTTATCTGTTCTATCAATTTTTTTTTTGGGGGGGGGGGGGGGGGGGGAAGAAGAAGGCAGCTTCTTTTCTGCCCATCGTGGGGAAAAGGCCGTTGTCCAAGTATGCAGATGTCCTCACACCCACCTGCTTCCGATACTGGTGGCACCACAATTCTGTAGCTAATTCCTAGGCAGTAGACGGTCCTTGCCCTTGCTGGGCATTCCTTCTCCACCATAATTTAACCTCTCATTTTGCAGTTCTTGATTATACAGTAAATGGTTCTTTCACTTGCTATATCCTTAGCTGCAATTTCCTTGCAAATTGTAATGCAACACAATGATAGCTGCCTAGGTTTAATATGAGGTAACTATTGCTAAGAGAAGAAGATAATGTTTTCAGACTCATCTAACCCTCTTTTTAGTTTTAAAAGAGTTTTATTGAACATTTTCCAATTTGTTCAAACAATTTTGTCAGATGGTACCTTCTACAGTAAAAAACATTGATAACAGCTTAACAAAACCAGAACAGAGAAACTAGTCACAGTTAACATCAAAATCGTATAGGGAGACAATACAAGTAAAACCATTCAAGTCGCCCCTATGGTAAGGGATGTCAAGGAGAAAGGTCCCATTTAAGTAGACCTAGTCAAATTGGTACCCAGGATCACACCGACAGGACAAAGGAGCGAAGGCCATTGATGTTGGTGCATGCGAGCCAGGGATGCCATGCCTTGGTAAATACCTCCATGGTGTCATTGACTATTGCTAGAAGATGCTCGGAGATGCGGATATTAGTAAGAACAGAGATTGATTTAACCCTCTTTTCCAGCAACCAGTCTGCCGTTAGGCAGGGCTCACACATATTAAAATTCAAGTGCGTTTTGTAAAATGTATTTGCTGCAAATCTATTGAAATTTAATAGAGAACTTCTACTAAAATTCACATTTTTGCTGGAGCGGAAAAAAAAAACCCTTACTTCTTGCAACATAAATTCACACATTGGATGTGATTTCCATCAACTTTAATTATCCACGGTAAAAAATTGTGCATGAAAATTTGCATATAAACGCACATTTTTATGCAAAAATCTCGTGAAAAAATGCACACTGCCTTTTAGTTCAATCACAAGGTTTTGAGCTGTTTTTGTTCACTCCTTCACCTGTGCTAATGATATAACTATAGTGAAATGAATTTACCAGTTGTGCTATTATTATAATTTAATATTTATGGTACATAGCGCTGACATCTTCCGTCTCGCCGTACAGAGTATATGGTCTTGTCACTAATTGTCCCTCAGAGGGGCTCACAATGTAATCCCTACCATAGTCATGTGTCCATCATAGGTCTAGGGCCAATTTTACAGGGAAGCCAATTAACATATCTCAGTCCATCAATCTGCTTTGAGCACCAGCAGGAAACCCGTAACAGGATAGGTTCCTCAGAGTAATAGCCACCACCTCACCCTCACAAAAGGACACTCACTCTTTGAAATTGACCCTCAGCTAGATGGGTCTACAGTGCCTCTGTGCTTTAAGGCAATCCCCAGACTGCCAACAATCTACTGTATCACTCAGCAACCACAGAAACATTATTTTAAAATAAACACATGATGTAATTGCAAATGAATATTACATATTTACCTCAATGTCAGTTCCTCTCAGAAGCTCACCATTTTCTTCTATCAATGATTCTGTCTAGTTCTGACAAGATTTTGTCAGAACTGAAATATATCAGTTGCTGTCCATTATAACTGAAAGGGCAACTGATGAGCAAGGTAATGTCCATTTCCCTATTCCCTATATGAACCTAAACTGAGAGGGATATGGCTATTTCCTTTTAAACAATACGAGTTTCCTGACTCTCCTGCTGATCAATTTGCTGCAGTAGTATCTGGATCTCACACCTGAAACAAGCATGCAGCTAATCCAGTCTGACTTCAGTCAGATCACCTGATCTGCAAGCTTGTTCAGGGGCTGTGGCTAAAAGTATTAGAGACACAGGATTAGCAAAAGAGTCAGGCAACTGGTATTATTTTAATAGGAAAAATCCATATCCTTCTCAGTTTAGGTTCCCTTTAAGTGGTTAAAGGACACCTGAACCGAGAAGAGTGAGGTGTGGGGCATGAGGTGTGGGGCACACTTTAAAAGAAGAGGATACCAAATAGCGCAATATGTAAAAGTTGTGTGGAAAAGTGAAAGAGCAAAAATTGTACTGACAAAAGTGGGTTGCAGTAAGGTCAACCAACCCTGTAACCAAGAAAACCTCCCCTGGGGGTACTTACCTCAGGTGGGGGAAGCCTCCGGATCCTAATGAGGCTTCCCCAGTCCTCCTCGGTCCCTTGGCGGCGGAGATAAAGCTCCCCGAACAGCGGGGATGTAAATGCTTACCTTCCCGGCTCCAGCATCTACATGTATGCTTCACTGTAAGCAATGCAATGTGAGCATAACGTGCAGCGCTGCTGTCCCGGTCTGTCGTGTTGCTTTCCTGCTGTCACAGGGGACACAACGCAATGGCCGCTGTGAAAGAGGTGTCGTATTCATTGGAAAATTATTGGACAGATTTACATCAGGAGCCTTGAACTGCAACGTAAGTGTGCTGGCCACCTCTTTTGTCTTGCCATCTTGGCCTTGTCCACTTGGCCTTGCCCCCCCATCCACTGCTTGGTGTGCTTGCACTCAGCATCTTTGAGCCACACTAACATCACCATCTCCACATCGTAGAGGGCTGTATGGACAGGCTGGGTGGGTTTGCCCATCGGGCTCTTTGTACTCCAGGGGTGGTGGTACAAGCGCTGCTCGCAGGTTTGTGAATCAGTGACAGCCACCTCTCAGTACAGTAGCCCCTTTAGGCTCATGCCTAGTTGGTCAAGCGTTGAGTTTGACTCTGAGAGCAGAAGCGGATATTAGCCATTTCTTTTGGAGAACATTCTTAATGAAAGTGAAGACCGGCACCATCCATTTGTATTTATACTCTTTATTAAATAAAAAGACACATAGCCATGTCAACACAACGTTTTGAAGCAGACTCCTCCTTTCTCAAGCTAATGTCTGTGTGCTGCCTGACTCATTGACTGTGGCACATCGCCTGAAAGTTACAAGAGTGCTGTCCACCAGTACCTTTGAAGGTGAACATTCTTAAGACTGGTACACACATCCAATTTTGATTGGCCAATTCTACCATTTCCGTGTATTATGAGAGCTTACCTACACAATCTGTTCATAGCATTTAACATTTGTTGGCCCTCATGCTACAGGTGGTATAATTGGGCAGTGTAACGATTGGTGTCAGCAAGAGGCACAAATATCTGATTAAGTGGTGATATACAGAATCACCACCAATGCAGATATGTTAGAGTGAAATAGTCAGTATCTTCCTGATGGTAAATCAGCGGAAGGCTCACTAACACGGTAAGTGCCTGAAATGATCTACTCAGACCAGTGTCACACCCCGAACCTTGATTATTGGGGATCCGCAGTATCGCCAATAATACAAGGATAGACCCGATTATATAGCAATCTGCGGAATTGCTAATAATGCGGGTAGAAGTAAAGCAGTGGACACACGAACAACATGGAAATAAACAAAGCAGTAAATATTCACAAGGTTGTGGAAATATCCACCACACGGCAATTCCTCAGAGGTGTGGTTACCTCTGAATGGGAACCCCGTGTGTGAGATCCCCCAAAGTGGCAGTGGAGGAATCTCAGCCTCTGGCAGTAACGGTCTGCTAGGGCCGGCGTCTCAGGGAGGCAAGCCTCAGATAATAACCCAACAGTGGGAGACGTTCCACTGAAGGGAGCAAGGTCAGACAGAAAGAGGTTCGGCAACAGTACAGGCGGCAACAGTACAGAGACGTGAGACGAGAGAATAGTCAGGAACCAAGCCAATAGTCGTTAACGGTACGGGCTGGCAGAGTACAGAATCAGGAAGCAGAAGAGAAGTCAAGACAGGCACAGAATCATACACAGAGAATCAATAACAATAATAATCTCCTAGTCTAGGTGTGAAGTCCTTGGTTTCAACACCTGGGATCTAGTCTAAGGTCTGAGTGCTGACACAGGGTATCGCAAACACAGACGAAGTGTGACTGAAAAGCACTTCCTTATATACTGCCTGGGAGAGAAGTCTCCACCCCAGGCAGCAACCAATCAGAGCAGGCTAAAATGTCAGCTGACCTCCAGGTCAGCTGACACGCTTTCTAAGAGTATAAAGGCGTGTCTGGCGTGCGGCCGCACCCCCTAGAGGCAAGATGGCAGAACCCTGGTGAACAGCATGTTGGTGAGTTTGGAGCAGAGTGCTCGGACGGGTGTGCGCAGCGGATGCGGACGAATTTCCGCATCCCGCGTTGGAAGGTGATGCAATGCGACCATATTTCCGCAATCCATCCGGCGTTGCAGATTTTTCGTTACAGGCAGTCATTGGCCTATCAAAATCGGATGTGTGTACCAGGCTTAAAGCAAACTGAGCACCTGAAATTACATTTGTTTACATGAACCTCGCCATAATGGAGGTTTGTAATAGGATGTCATTTGGGTTGGGGTGAGAAACACTACTTACCTATGGGGGGCCTACTCCTGTGGCCTCTTAGCCATATGGATACAGAAGAGGGAAACCGAGAGCCCAATATAGTGTAGTAAGTACTGCAAAAATGGCTATATGTAAAGAGTAGAAGACAGGGTTACCTCCAGGCAACCACTGTATAGGCAGGTGAGGAGATTAGCCTGTCCCCACTCAGGAATAAGAAGTCGCTCTCTGTAGACAGGAAAAAAGAGGTATCCCCCTCCACCAAGGGTGGATGATAAATATTATGTAGAAACTCCAAGCAGGGACCCCTTGGAGTATGCCAATAAAATTTATTTAGATTTGAACTGACAGTTTATAGTGTCTGCTTACAGGAGGTAAGTCCACCGCTGCCTCCAAAGCACTTTTAAACGTTTTATTACCTGATTTTATCCTGCTGGCGCCTCTGTTCTTTCTACATAATATTTATCCATATGAAGATCGCCATTGTCTCCACAGAGAGCATGCGCAGTGCATGTTGGGAGATGCAGTTTGTGGATGCGAGTACAGAGATGTACATGCATCAACAGACTACATCCCACAGTATGCACTGTGGTGGGCGCGCGCTTACTAGGGTTGCCACCTCATCCCTTTAAATACCGGCACTTATGAATTATACATGCCTTGTGGCTAGTTAGATGCAGTTTAGGCATTGATTATGTGCAAGCAGCCCCAGAACCTGTATAACTTAGATGTGTCGGTATTTAAAGGGATAAGGTGGCAACCCTGGCGCTTACCTATACTGGGAAAATGAAAATGTGTCACTGTGTGAGCTCTCCATTGAGTAGACGTGACCTCCATATGGGCAAGAGGCCAAAGAAGCAGTCCCCCGGTAAGTTATGCCGCTCACCCCAACCCTGCCCCCCGCTCCCTCCCAAGGCACACAATTACGAGGTTCATTTTAAAAGAAGATGAAATTACAGGTGCTCAGCTCACTTTAAAGGATACCACAACTGAAATGTGACATAATGAGATAGACATGTGTATGTACAGTGCCTAGCACACAGATAACTATGTTGTGTTCCTTTTTTTCTTTCTCTGCCTGAAAGAGTTAAATATCAGGTATGTAAGTGGCTGACTCAGTCCTGACTCAGACAGGAAGTGACTACAGTGTGACCCTCACTGATAAGAAATTCCCCTTTTTTTACCTCTTTCTTGCTCTCAGAAGCCATTTTCTGCTAGGAAAGTGTTTTATAGTTGGAATTTCTTATCAGTGAGGGTCACACTGTAGTCACTTCCTGTCTGAGTCAGGACTGAGTCAGCCACTTACATACCTGATATTTAACTCTTTCAGGCAGAGAAAGAAAAAAAGGAACACAGCATAGTTATCTGTGTGCTAGGCACTGTACATACACATGTCTATCTCATTATGTCACATTTCAGTTGTGGTATCCTTTAAAGGGGTTCTGTGGAGTCTGCAATAACCATAAACAGACACTTACCTGGGCCATCTAACAGTCCCCTGTAGCTGTTATGTCCTCCTTCAATCACTTGTTCCCTGTCCCTGGCAACGGGCAATTATTCGTCTAACAAGACAAATAATGCGTGCTCCCGTTCGTGTCTCTGGGAGCTTACTGCGCAGGTGGAGACGCGAGCAGGAGCACGCGTGCGGCCATGGCCACACAGCCGCAGGCGCGTGACATGCGTAATCAGACCAGGACCGGCGGCTGGGAACGAATGATCGGAGGAGGATGGCGCAGGACGTTACAGCTACAGGGGGCTGATTGAAGCCCCAGGTAAGTGTCTGTTTATGTTTATTGCACTCCACAGAACCCCTTTAACAGCTAAATGGAGAATGTTGCCTTTGTGTACAGGAGGTACTCAGCAGTCTGCCATCCGCAAGCACAAGTTTCAAGTCTATGGGCTCTATTCATAAAAAACTTGTGGCGTAAATACTCGTAGAGGTAAAATACCGCAGCGGTATTTTACACTTCTGGGTGGTCATTCAAAAAAATCTTGAAAGCTGCGATGCAAGAGCGGAGATCTCCCGCTGAAAGCTGGCGGTAAGCTGTCGGAAGGCATGCGGAAACACTTCAGCCGGCAGAGTCCCTCCGTGCACTGCTCTCTCTGGGAGGTCTGTCCCATTCACTTGTATGTAATCCGCAAAATCAAAGGAAGCGGTATTTCCCGTCCACATACCGCTTCCTCTAATCTTTATGAATGGCCATTTTGTTACTTTTTTCTAGATAAATCTAGAAAAACACTGGAGAAGGCGGAAATTTCTTGCTTTGCTGGGGGATTGTAGATTTTCATGCGGGAACAGCTTTTATGAATGCCCACTTTGCTAAATGGACGGGAAAATCCGCTGTTTTGAGCGGAAAACTTGCGGTAACCTTTTATGAATAGAGCCCTATGTCAGCCTTTACTTAAAGGGAACCTAAAGTGAGAGGGATATGAATGTTTCCTTTTAAACAATACCAGTTGCTTGGCATCCTGCTGATCTCTTTGGCTGTATCACACACCTGAAACAAGCATGCTGCTAATCCTGTCTGACTTCAGTCAGAGCACCTGATATGCATGCTTGTTGAGGGGCTGTGGCTAAATAATTGGCTCCTGACCGGCTCACAGGGCTCTGCCGTCATAGAAACAGAGCAAGTGAGCTGTGACGGGAATGGTGGAGATTCAACGGCGAGATCGACAAAAACGGCTGATGCACGCTGCGGCAGTGATTGAAATCTATGCCCTGCCAGCCAGGTAACCACCAAAACAAAGTGTAGATTTCAATCACCTTGGTCCTTAAGTAGTTAAGGGGCTGTGGCTAAAAGTATTAGAGACACAAGATCAGCATGAGAGTGGGCAACTGGCATTGTTTTAAAAGGAAAACTCCATATCCTTCTCAGTTTAGGTTCCCTTCAGTGTTGGACTGGGAGGTGGAAAAACTGAGGAAAACCCCCTGCTGGCCAAGCAGCAGTAAACCTGTGTTATCACTCCCAATACAAGCCTGTAGCAAGTCTTCACTGTGAGCAGCAACACATGAATACTGCTGCTTGGCCAGCAAGTGGATTTCCTCAGCTCTCCCAGCTCCCAGTCAGACACTGGTTCCCTTTAAAGGACATCTGAGAGGAATAGGGAGGCTGCCATATTTGTTTCCTTTTAAACAATACCAGTTGACTGCCTGTCCTGCTGATCTATTTGGCTGCAGTAGTGTCTGAATCACATCAGAAACAAGCATGCAGCTAATCTTGTCAGATCTGACAATTTCAGAAACACCTGAGCTGCTGCATGCTTGTTCAGGGTCTATGGCTAAAAGTATTAGAGGCAGGTGATCAGCAGGACAGCCAGGGAACTAGTATTGTTTAAAAGAAAATAAATAAGGCAGCCTCCATATCACTCTTACTTAAGCTGTCTTTTAATTGGTCAGTGAAGTAACTAATGCACTGTCAGTTCAGTTACCTTATCTTTGGTCTGATATGATCCAGGCAAGGTATGTAAACATTTGCAACTTATCGTAATAGCAGAAACCAGGTCGGGTTTTAGAGTTATTTCTGTTATACCATTTCCTAATGTGAGAAAACCTTAGTAATTCTGGTCCACAGTATTGAAAATCTCTCACTAAGGTTTTTCCACTTTAGCCCGCTCCTCCAGGCTTGCGGCTTGTCAGTAACAGAGACGCTAATCTAGCTGAACTCTCCTTCGCTCTCTGCCCCCTGCTTTGCCTCAGAGACATTAAAGGAATTGTTATAATTTGCTCCCTTGCTGACCCAGGGATGTGAAAACTGATCTGCCTGCAATCAGTGCTCGATAGTACTTGGTGACTGCAGGGGATTCTGGGTAATGCTCCTCTTCAGTATGACAACGAAGGGTCCAAATAAGGCCCGCCAGATGTTGTGGTGGTACAGGTTTCTGCTTGTGTTTCTTGCTCGAGCAGCAGAGCATCCTGAGGTGTAGTTCCACAAGCTTTGTTAAAGAATCGGTAAACGTCAAATAAGTCATGTGGCAGTGCGCATGCGCGGTATGACCATGCACGTGCCCACATCGCGCTCCTGTGGCCCGGGAGCATTCTGCACCTGCGCAGTTAGTACTGCACAGACCGTTACATGCCACTGGAGCAGGATGGGGACGTGCACAGCCAGACTGTGCAGGCGAACTGCGGCACAACTGAAGGGGACTGGAGATATTACCGGGCAAGATTAGCGAAGAACGGGGAAGGCGAGAGAGGTAATAGAGTACATGGGCCGGAGGAATCCCAAAGTAAATATAAATGCAGCATATTTTACATCTCAGGTTTCCTTTAAGGGACAACGATTGCTAAAAATGTAAAATTCATTAATACTGTATAAGAACTTCCAGAGTAAAATACACTATAAATTACTTTTTTCCTTTGTCTCTGTCACAATTGGTAGGAAAAATCAGACAGATCTGCCAGGTTTTGAATTGATACATATCCTCATGGGGATTCTCAGGTATTTATTTATTTCCAAGACCACTACTGAATAGCAGTTACTCAGTCCTACTGCCAAAATGTAGAAGGAGTTCGGTGGTTCTTGTAGGGACCAAGAACACCTAATGAGAAGTAGAGAGAGACCAGGAGGCACCTACACTCTGTTCCTTATGCTGCTAAGGGATTTTTGTATTGACCTGAGGAAGTGGACCATGATCCTCGAAACGCGTTGTCAATTTTTTAAATAAATATTGTTCTAGTTGAAATGCTGTCTGTATCTTCTGGAGAGGTAAGCAATTACCTCAATTACCTCTTATTTACACATTCAGCTTGATTCACTAACTGGCGCTAAGCGGGGCATCGGGTGCCCTTGAAACGGCACATCACTGCACCGCTTTGGGAGCACTCGATGCGCCGTTTTCGGCGCACCGGGTGCAGCCTTTACAGGGCAGCGGGTGCGACGTTATCGTCGCACCGCGCACTATTACCGGCTGCGCTGTAGCTTTGCGGGGCTATTAGTACCCCCTGCAAAGCTACTTATGTGGCACTAAGTGGCTGTTCACTCCGGCGCTATCACTTAGCGCCGGTTAGTGAATCAAGCCATTATGTTTTAAAGTTTTAACACCCATATATTCTGGGTGCCTCCACCCCACCCTTCTACTGCCAAAACAGTGAGCAAAAGGGGAATCCGGCTGACATCTTTGTATAGATCCTTTCCAGGGAATGTTTTTCAAAAGAATTAGGACCCATTTGTACTGCACTGTATTGTAACCAATGCATGGCAATAAAACCATTGCATGCTGGTTTTGCGGAGTGGTGCAATCCAAGAATCTGCAGCACGCTGCAGATTCTCGCACAGCCGCATCCGCCTCCTGGGGAGTCCAAAATCTGCTGGATCAGTCAGTTTTTTGCTACCTACTGCAAGTGACAGCAACATAGGGAAAAAGTAATTTATATTGCATTTTACTCTTAAAGAAATGAAGATTTTATATGTACTGTAAAGTAATTTATATTGCATTTTACTCTTGAAGAAATGAAGATTTTATATGTACTGTGTGTGTTTACAATTTTACAATTTTTTAACCTTAATTAGGATTCGGATTAAAAATGAAATACTTACCATAGTAGACTGAGGCCTCTGGATAGCCCAGAGGCTCCCCCAATGTCCTTGACCCCGCACATACAGCACTGGGACCCTCTAAGCAAGCGTATCCGCCAAGAGTTATTTTTATTTAGTAGTTATATAGCAGTATAGGCATCAGCCTATGAGAGCCGATTGCTCTGTGACCCTCTCTAAGGGACAGCCGAGTGTCACAGCTTTCCCCAGTACATCGCTGCTATAAATTGCAGTGCTGTACGTTGTAAATAGAGGACGTCTAACAGTAAACAGCATCTACAATGTAAATAGTTTTGCCGTCTAACAGTCTGATAGCGCCGCTCAGAGCCGGGACAAGGTCCTCCAGCACCCAAGGCTGCAACACCAAAGTGCGCCCCTCCATCCCTCCCACTCCAGCTGTCACACAATGATTGCTATTAGACTAAGAGGGCCACAGGGCCCACAACCTACCCAACACCTTAATATCTAGTTATCTGGCTTTTAGTCTCTGCTATGTATCCCCTTTTCTTATTTCTTTCTGCTTAATACACAATTAGGAATGACAGCTGAATGAATTGTGCGCCCCCTCCTACACTGTGCCCTGAGGCTGGAGCCTCTCCAGCCTATGCCTCGGCCCGGCCCTGGCGCCACTGGGGGACTGGCCGATGATCGCCGATGGGGGACTGTTGACGGAGCTGAGCTCAATCACTTACGCGGGGATGCGTGCGCATCGGCGTGCGCAATTCCCTGCGATCTCCGCCCCCAGGACTTGAAGCCAGTCGGCGTTACGCCATCGAGGGGGAGCCACCTTGCGGCCGCAGATCGGTGTTAGGCGGTCATAAGGTGGTTACTCTGTAACAAAAAACGACCCCGCGGGATACTTACCTCAGGAGGGGGAAGCCTCTGGATCTTAATGAGCTTCCCCCATCTTCCTAAGCCTAAGGGATCCAGCGCTGACTCTCTCAAAACTACAGCCGACAGCGGGACCTGATCGGGATTGGCTATTTCTGCCTGAGCCCAATCGGAAAGCTGCTACGGCGCCTGCGCAGGATCGTGGTAGGTAAATATTTACCTCGCCGGTGTTCTGAACTGGATGCCGGAGGGTGAAGAGGAGGATAGGTATCCTCATTAGGATCCAAAGGCTTTCCCATCCGGAGGCAAGTATCCCCCAGGTTCTCTTTAATGATCCAGCATGTTTGTATGTTGCTCTATTGTCTGGCAGATAGGATTGTCTGGTGATGTAAACTGAATGACCGCCTTTTACCTATCTGGAACTTTTCTGGCACTTGGCTGGATAGTGTGCTGGTTAAGAGCTCTGCCTCTGACACAGGTGACCTGGGTTTGAACCTTGGCTCTTCTTTTTTACTAAGCCAACACCTATTCAGTAAGGAGATCTTGGGCAATATTCCTAACATTGCTAGTGCCTATAGAGCGCGCCCTAGTGGCTGCAGCTCTGGCACTTTGCGTCCACCAGGAGAAAAGCATGATATAAGTGTTCTTTGTCTTGTCTTCTGTGTCTAGATCCATCCCGTCATATGCACTGTTGGCAGGTTTTCAGTCTGATCCATGTAAATGCCACAGTCTGTGTGATTGGCAGATTCCTCTATCAGTGATTGGTGCCTGCAGCTTGCGCTGTCATTTTCCATCCTCTCCTATGGCCCATCTGTGCTTCTTTCTGTTCCTTGTGCCACCTGTAGTGTCCCCTGTCCCACCTTTAGTGTCCCTTGTGCCTCTTTCTATCCTATCCCACCTTTAGTGTCCCTTGTGCCTCTTTCTGTCCTGTGCCACCTTTAGTGTCCCTTGTGCCTCTTTCTGTCCTGTGCCACCTTTAGTGTCCCCTGTGCCTCTTTCTGACTCCTGTTCCCTGTGTCCCCTGTGACACCTATAGTGTCCCCTGTGACACCTATAGTGTTCCCGTACCTCTTTCTGTCCCCTGTGCCACCTATAGTGTCCCCTGTGACACCTTTAGTATCCCCTGTACCTCTTTCTGAACCCTGTTCCACCTATAGTGTCCCCTCTGCCACTGTTAGTGTTCCCTGTGGCTGTGGCTTATACATGATGTGTACCAGGCATAAGGCCAATTGCACACATAATGTGGTGTAATTGTTCTGTGGCAGGAGAGCCCACCACAGAACAATTGCACCGCACCATTTTGTATTTTAAACACCCTGTGGCAGAGTGCACTGACAGGGTAATTTGTTTAACTCCGCCCCCTGCTCGGTGACATACGCCCTGCTGGACGGGAAGTGCGTCACTGGATTTTGTACTATCCATGCATACACGTCGCACAGCTACCGCAACAGTAACGCGATTGCATTGACTCCAATAAAATCACGTGCCGAGTGGTACCGCTTCTAGCATTCAGGCAGGGAACACACTTCGTGCGCGTTTTCTGCACAGAAAAACTAAGAACTCATGTTAATCAATGGGCTAGTCCACACTTAATATGTTGTACGCGCGTAGAAAAAAAGCTGACATTCTGCATCCTGATTCTGCACATTTTGTTAGTTTTCTCTATCAACTACATCAGCTGCTGTGAAAAAAACGCGCGCGTTTTCCTGCATAGAAACACACTTGGTGTGCAGAAAAAGTATTCAGGAAAACGCGCGCAGAAAACTGAAAGACAAGTGTGTTCCCTGCCTCAGCAGTGCACTTCGCAGTCTGCGTCATCCAAAGCACTTCCGCGCCACAACGCGGGTACAGTGGCCAGTCTCATAGAGACTAATGGACTCTGATGTGGAAGTGGTGGGGCAGATTCCCGTGACGAGATGCGATAGTGTGCGGGGGCCTCAATGGTAGTAGTGTTTCAGAAACTGCCTAGGAGTATGTATGAGCAGCCAATACGCTGATTCAGTGTCTGTGACTTGTGTGCCTGGGAGGTGTTCTGGCAGATCAGTACATGAAATATACATATGACTCCTAGCAGAGCTCTGACTTTTACCCTGTGTGTTGCGGAAAATGGTAAATATCACACAGTATCCATAGCAGACTCTGTAAACACGGCTCCCCTGGACAGGCTGATTCTGCTGTAACCCTTTTGTCTGCAGAAACTATAGTGCTGCCAGTGAATCCATCCACTGCAGAAGACAGTTTGGACTTGGTCTTCAGTTTGCAGGTATTTTAACTGTTCTTTCGTGGTGGCATTATATTCCCATCCTACCTAATAATCCTCAAGTGTCTCTGCGTCCTGTCCGTGTGTCAGTGCTTTTGCGCTACTGCGCATGTCAAGCACTGACAGCCGTTAGGACAGGACGCAGGGCGGACGGGTGGCCAGCCACGCGGCATGGTAATGGCAGACCTAGAGCCCGTTTTCAAATGGGCTAAGTTCACTAGTCCTATATAATAAAACCCCTGTCCTTGCGTCCTTCTGTGTCCCTGTGTCTGTGCGTCTGGTCCTGACGATTTGCTGTCTGTGAACCTCGTTGCATTGTGGGAAATAATGGCTTTTCCAAACTGCCAAGCAAGCAATATCTCCCACTGTGCATAGAACTCTCAGTAACGAACATTACATACAGATCACCTGGCAGGACTAAAGATGTCACTACCAGTGATAAATTTCCGAATGTAAATCAGGGAGAAGAGAGATTTCACAATGGGCAAACGCTGACTACATTCCTATATATTGAAACCCCTGTTCCTGTGTCCTCCTGTGTCTGTGCATCCATTGTACCTGGCGCACATGCACAGCATGCGGGCAGATATCAGTGGGGGACTGGCATGCTTGGCTGTGCATGCGCAAGGTTCGCATCTGTGGTGTGGGATAAGTCTGTGCGCGTGTTGCGAAGAGGAGAGGTAACGGCCGTGACCTAGCGCCCATTTTTTAACGGACGGGTCTTTTTTACTAGTAAAAGTATTAAAACACTGCCAGATTTGTAATATTGGAGCACATTCACCATTGGGGTAAAATTTCTGTTTGCAGGGAGTACACAGCAATTTTACTGGTACTTTTCGCTAGTTATGTGCGCAATAATTACAACCTGCATTAAAGTGGATCCGAGATGAACTTTTACTCATTGCATAATTGTGTTCCTTTCCTATAGTTTATAGGGCATACCTCAAGCCAAATACGTTTTTGTTTTTGTTTTAATACTCTAATTCCCTATAAACTAAACAAGCCTCACCCACAGTTTTTCAGAGAGCCTTGGCAGTAGCAAGGGCTCATGGGAGCTCAGTCTGGGCAGGAAGAGGGGGAGGTATTACTAGCCAGAGATTTCAGAGGCAGAGGGGAGGAGGGGGGATTAGGTTTTTTTTTCACAGAAGGTGCAGATAAGCCTGCCTCTGTGTAATGTTTACAAACAACATGGCTGCTGAAATAATCATATTCTATTGAAGCTGTCTGCAGTTAGATTTGCTGTGTAAACCATCTAAACTTTACGTAATATATATAGACAAGTTACTTGTTATAGTTAGTTTTTCATCTCGGATCCTAGGCTACACAGGTCCTGCAGTGTAATTGCAGTAAGTACCAGTAGAATTGCTGGGCACTACAATTTTACCACAATTTAGTAAACATGACCCATTGATACCAGAATTGCATTGCGCAGGTGCACGGACGGCCACGTCTGCACAGTAGTACAGAGCCACTTGTGCATGCTCTTTTCTCTGTGCAGGAGTGGCTTCATGGTGCTGTGTGGGCGTGGTGGTCTGCACGCCTGCACAGTGTGACCGCGCTCATACACAGAGGGGAGCGCGGCCATGAAGAGGAAGGGGGTTGCAGCTGGCAGCAGAGGTGTCCTGGACATCATCGGGGTTACTTTATATAAGCAGATGGTTTCTACATACTGTTAGGTAATTTTTGTTATCAAACAGCTATATTGACAGCATAAAAGAAAACAATACATGAAAGTTAGAGCTTTATGTCAAGCATAAAACAACTGACTGAGTAAATATAACACAATAATAAGATCTACCGGTAATAACCCACAGTAATAGACTAGGTCACAAAACGTTTTTCTGTTAGTTATATAACATGGTCGAGGAAACATTGTCCTTGTTGAGGCTTTGAACAACTAAATGAATATTAGTTTCATATGTAAAAAGATAAATGAGAACCATATGAGGAATTGAGCCAGGGTTTCCAGATCTTAAAGGGCACCCAAAGTGACATGTGACATGATGAGATAGACATGTCTATGTACAGTGCCTAGCACACAAATAACTATGCTGTGTTCCTTTTTTTCTTTCTCTGCCTGAAAGAGTTAAACACCGGGCCTATATGCAATTCACTTTTTCACCTGAGTTTTCTCCTAGGTGAAATTTTCAAACTTGACAATAAAATGCCTTTTAAACCACCAGCAAGTAAACAAATACTCAAAATATTTTTGATAGTACTTTTTCACCTACTTCTTGGTACTTTTTCCATTGAAAAGTGGTAAAAAGTTATTATAAATCGAAGATGAAAAATGATTTCCTAAGAGAAAACTCAAAAGAAAAAGTGAATTGCATATGGGCCCAGGTATGTAAGTGGCAGTTCCTGTCTGAGTCAGGACTGGGGCAGACTACAGCGTGACCCTCACTGATAAGAAGTTACAACTATAAAACACTTTCCTAGCAGAAAATGGCTTCTGAGAGCAGGAAAGAGATAGAGAAGGATCAATAGTTCATAGACTTTAGCTCTGGCATACTTCTATGAATGTGTCCTTGAGCAAAAAACAATAAAACAGTAAACATTTAAAAAGTAGATTTAAATATAAAATAAAACTGTGGAATATCTTTAACCACTTGATGACCCAGCCTTTACCCCCCCCCCCCCTTAAGGACCAGCGATGATTTCGCTGATCTGTGCTGGGTGGGCTCTACAGCCTCCAGCACAGATCAAACACCAGGCAGAGCGACCAGATCGCCCCCCTTTTTTCCCCACTAGGGGGATGATGTGCTGGGGGGGTCTGATCGCTCCTGCCTGCATGTGGCTGGCGGGGGCACCTCAAAGCCCCCTCCACCGCAGGATTCCCCCTCTCCCTCTCCTCCCTCCCTTCCCCGGAGATCGGAGGCTGCACAGGAACGGATCTGTCCTGTGCAGCCTCTAACAGGCTCCTGTCTGTCATGTGATAGCGATCCCCGGCCGCTGATTGGCCGGGGATCGCTTATCTAGTACAACGCTGCTACTGTTAGCAGCGTTGTACAAATGTAAACAAAGCGGATTATTTCCGCTTGTGTTTACATTTAGCCTGCGAGCCGCGATCGGCGGCCCGCAGGCTATTCACGGAGCCCCCTGCCATGAATTGACAGGAAGCAGCCGCTCGCGCGAGCGGCTGTTTCCTGATTAATTAGCCTACAGCCGGCGACGCAGATGTGCGTCGCTGGTCCTGCAGCTGCCACTTTGCCGACGCGCGTTATGAGTGCGCGGTCGGCAAGTGGTTAAAAAAATCATTTTTAGGAGAAGGAGGATAGATACAATAGTTTATTTCATTCGTTTATTTTCACCTCGGGTGTCCTTTAAGTAATGCGTTTATTGGGCAAGGGGAGATGGGTTTATTAAATGGTGTACTAGCAACTTGTATGTGATTATATAATTTTTAAATGTATTTTTTATTTTTAAGTGTTGAGTGTCCCTTTAGAAGGCTGTGTCCACTGTAAGCTGATGGCACACATTTTACAGTCGGCCTGCCAGGAGTTTGGAAGCACAGTGGGGAAATCTTGGCAGGCCATCGGAATAGTAATCTGTGCACATCGGATGACTAGTCACTCGTCCCTCAGTGGCGTATTGTCTGTCCGGCCCTCGGGGGAGATTTCGCTTCTTGTGTGCAAGATGCCAGGGCCACAGGTTTGGTAGTTTTCCACCCTGGCTGGCATGAATGACGCAGAACGGTAAACGCAAATTCCGGTAAAGTTACACAAATCTGGCATAAAATTTGGACACCTATTTGTTTCTTTATTTGTGACTTGGTTTTGGACGCACAAATGGGCAGCAGAAAAAAAAAATAGTTCCAGCTTCTTTCCAGCCTGTACCAGTTCCAAAGCGCCCTCGTTGGCGACATGCTGTGTACCTTGCCATAGCGAGCTTTAGAGACATTGGCGCCTTATGCGAACGCATTAAAAAGCAGAGCGGTGCAGAAGCCAATCAGATTCTTTCTTGTATTTTCCTCCCCAAAGACCTCAAAAGTACACAACTTGCTAAAACTTTGGAAACACCAAGTCGTTTAAAATGTCTGAGGCCTACTGTAAGGCTTAGTTAATTCACAATGATGGTTTTGCAAACACCTGGAAACCCGCTATGTGGAAGCCAGCTATCAGTGGCCGTGAGGTGACTAAACCAGACAGTTAGCAACTGTCATAACCGCTATTTCCACAGCACACTGTGGAAAATACCGCCACTGCTTGTGCACACAGCTGAGCATGGCGGCCCTAACCCGCATGCTGCTTTTTCTGTTAACCCTCCTCAAGTGTTACCCCCTAACTGCATAAATACTGTAAGTGCAGGTCGTGTGGTTTTACAATGTGGATTACAATCATTCTGACTTTGGCCTAAAGGTAGGCTGTGTCTCTTTGTTGTTTGCTTGCAATGATCTAAGTAATTACAGGGAAAACGGATGTATTCTGACAAGGAACAAAGTTGAGAGAAAAAAGAGGAAGTCTTACAAAACCCCTGTGCACGCTCTTAGCAGTCCTCTGATTAGGTTCCCTTTAAAATAAAAGTAAATAAAGTGAGAGGGATATGGAGGCTGCCATATTTAGTTTTTTTAAACAATACCAGTTGCCTGGCAGTGTTGCTGATTTTTCTGGCTTCAGTAGTATCTGAGTCAAACACCTGAAACAAGCATGTGGCTAAACCACTCATCTGATCTGCATATTATTGTTCAGGGTCTATGGCTAAAAGCATTAAAGAGAGCCTGTAACAAAAGTTCCCCTGGGGGTACTCACCTCGGGTAGGGGAAGCCTCAGGGTCCCATTGAGGCTCCCCCCACCCCTGTAGCTGCAGGCAGTCCAGCGCTGGCTCCCCCGAAGTGTCCGGCAATCCTCCCTCGACAAGCCTGACAAGTACTGATTTATTTACCTTTCCTGGCTCCAGCGGGGGCGCTGTTGCAGCTCTCTGCACGGAGATAGGCAAAAATAGCTGCTCTCTGTTGGGTCCGCTCTACTGAGCAGGCGCAGGAGACTCGCTCCTGCGCAGTAGAGCGGCCCAACAGCGATCGTCTATTTCCACCTATCTCCGAGCGGAGAGCCGATACTGTGGCTGCGCTGGAGCCAGGAAGGTAAATATTTACATCCCCGCCGTTCGGGGAGCCTTATCGCCGCCGCCGTGGGACCGAGGAGGACGGGGAAGCCTCAATAGGATCCGGAGGCTTCCCCCACCCGAGGTGAGTACCCCCCAGGGGAGGTTTTTTTAGTTAAAGGTTTGCTTTAAGAGGCAGAATATCAGAATATCAGAAGAACAGCCAGGGAATCTGCATTACTTAAAAGGAAATAAATATGTCAGCCTCCATATTCCTCTCATATCAAGTCTATATTTATTGAAAAACACTTCTCCCAGTCCAAACTGTCTGTCTAACACTTTAAGACATGACCACTCCCCCCCCCCCCCCCCCCCTCCTGCTGTTGTGACATTTCTGTGGGACTTGGTGACTTAGTACATTCCAAAGAACTCAGAGTGATTCCAGTCATGTGACTTTTAGTACCTTCCAAAGAACTCAGAGTGATTCAAGTCATGTGACTGGGCTTGTGATTCCATGACAGATAGGGCTCCAGATGACTGATTTGCTCCAGATATGCTTTTAAGGAGCATAAAGGCCCGTGCACACCCTCAGGGCCTGAGCCCACTAACGCAGTTGTGTCTGCTTTTCAGTTACACATCAATGTTACAGATTCTGAGAGGCAGACACAACTGCGTTAGAGGGCTCAAGCCCTCAGCCCTCAGCGTGCATCACCCTTAAGCCGAAGCTCTAGTTCTGAAACACATACTTACCTAAGGAGAGAGAAGCTTCTGGAACCTCCAGAGGCTTCCCACTCTATTCTCTGGTCCTCCTCTGCCGCCCGGAGCCGCTCTCCTCTCCTGCCACAGGTGCGGCCGTGCTGTAGCCATGCAGGTAGCATGAGTTGCTCATGCGCAAGCAGCTCCGGCTTACTACGCAGGCACGGCCGTCCTGGCACAAACTAAGTATGGCCGTGCTCGTGCTTGAAGAGCGCGGTAACCTTTGGAGGGTCCGCTATTGGAAACGGGGGACTGGAGCCTCATTAGGATCCAGAGGCTTCCCTCTCTTTAGGTAAGTATGTGATTTTGTACCCGAGCCTTGGCTCAGGTACCCTTAAAAGATCATTGCTTGACCATTGAAATTGCTGTGTAATGCTGGGAATACACAGGTCGATCCGGCAGCCGATTAGCCGCCGGATCTACCCCAGCCGCATCCCCGCTCGTCCACGCAAGCGCGCGGATTGATTACCGCTCGTCTCCACCGGCGCTCCTTATCAGCCGCTCGATTCCATGCCATTGTCTGCCGGCGGGGATCGAGTGGGCGGGGGTCGAGCAGCTTGATCGGACCAGCTGAATATTATCAGCTGGCCGGATCAGCTGCTCGATACACGGTACAGAAACGTACCGTGTATCCCCAGCATTAGAGTGCTGTACAGGTACACTTCTCAGCTATAGATAAGCAATGTGTACAAGTCAATGGAAAGGGGAGAGGAAGTGCAGTGTACCAGTGAGCTGCTTTAGGTAGGGAAGGAGGAGGACCGTCATTTTTGGAGCGTTTTGTGAAAATACGTTTTGTTATTCCCTTTTGCCTTCAGTGTACCTTGCAAACATATTACATTTCACAAAAATGCAATTTCGTGACTATTGATTTTCCACCATTTTATCAGTGTATTTTTTTTTAACATACTATCCTTTTCAGTTTTCTTTTTAAATGTGTTGGGAGGAAATTCCTCAGTGTCAGGAGAGAAGTCTGCCTGTTTTGACCTTTCTAGCCTCCCTCTTGGTCTTTCAGTATAATAGATGACTTCACTGTTTAAATAGGATTTTTTTTACAGACATACAGGATCACTTTAAAGAGGAACTGTAGTGGAATAAAATAAAATTGCTTATTTTTTACAATATTCACTTATAAGTTATTTAATCAGTGTTTGCCCATTGTAAAATCTTACCTTTCCCTGATTTGCATTCTGAAATTTATCACTGGTGGTGACATCTTTAGTCCTGCCAGGTGGTCTGTACGGAATGTTTGTTACTGAGAGTTCTATGCACAAAAGGAGATAGTGCTTACACATCACACTGTGAGAGGAGTTTCACCACATCAGCCATACAGACCCCAGATGATCTATTTGAGAAAAGGTAAAGATTTATTGTGGGAAAGGGGGTATCAGCTACTGATTGGAGTGAAGTTCAATCCTTGGTTAAAGGTCCTCTTTAAACAGGGAAGGAATTTGAACAAGGCAGGAAAAAGCCTAGTTTCAGATCAGCTGTTTCTACAGAAAGCAGAAGCTTCAAAACAACCAGATTTTCTGTATCTGAAAATGTCCAGTGATAGATTATACTAGTTTGGTTTACTGCTAATGTACTGTGAATGCTTTTCATTCAATCTTTTTATTGAATACATCTTTTGAACTGTATGCAGCGGATGTAAATAGAATGCAGCAGCTCTGTGCACACTTCCAGCTGTTACGCAGTCTCCTTCCTTAAACAGCAAAATGGAAGAATGTTAATTGTTAACCATATACAAAAAGACACTCAGTTAAGCTTTAACAGAAGTTAATCAAATCATGCATAACCTATGGTTCTACTAATCACTTCCTCAACGGTATCAATCCAGCAGCCAGGCGACCGCTTCTGTCTATAATTACTGTGCGAACCTACCACCACTTAAGGTGGCCATACACGGGTCGATTTGCCATCAGATTCGACCAACAGATAGATCCCTCTCTGATCGAATCTGATCAGAGAGGGATCATATGGCTGCCTTTACTGCAAACAGATTGTGAATCGATTTCAGCATGAAACCGATCACAATCTGTGGTGGTGCTGCCTCTGCTCCCCCCCCCCCCCCCCTCGCATACATTACCTGCTGCGGCCGGCGCGTGTCCCCGCTGTCTTCTTCTCTGCTGGGCTCCGGACCGGCTGGCTTCACTGCTTTCTGTCCAGGGAAGTTTAAACAGTAGAGGGCGCTCTAATGTTTAAAGTTCCTGCCGGGACAGGAAGTTCAGTGAAGCTGCAGCCCTGGAGCCCAGCGGAGAAGTGACAGCGGTGACCGGGAGGACTCGCGCCGGTGTTATGTCAGAATGGGCAGCCCAGCACGCTGAAGGGAAACGTCATCACGTACTAGAGCATCGGGCTACACGTCGTCGTCATCAGAACGTGACAATGTGGTACACATGCCCGTGTTTCTGCTGCTGCTGCCTCCGCCCATCACCAGCACTGTCATCAGCATAATAATAGCCTCCTACTGCCCTCCCCGATATCCTCCGCATCATTTTCTGAATTGAATTAGAGAGGTGCTGATTGTGTGTTATCCTTGTATTGCCTGATAGAGGATGGTGGGAGGGGGATGTGGTGTTGCTGCGCCCAACCAACTATTTCAATTCGGCGGCGAGGGGCGGAGCAGAGCAGCACTAAAATTATACTCTTTACCTAAGTTCCTTCACGCTGCAGCGAGGGGGTTGACTCAGCACGCACGTACTACATCCGCATGCGCAGAACCAACAGAGCTGCCCAATCTGCGGGGCTGCCCATTCTGACATTACACCAGCCGGAGCAGGTAATGTATTGCCGCTGTATTGCGTCGGTCGTTGGGCATTCGAACACCGCTATCGACGCACTCCCGACCCGCCGGCGATCGCGCAAAATCTTCCGCACGGAGGGCTCGATGGGAATCGACGGGAACGATTGATTTCGGACGTAAATCAACCGTTTGCGTTTGTGCAACGATTTCACAGCAGATTCGATCACAGTGATCGGATCTGCTGTATATCGGCGGGAAAATCGTTAGGTGTATGGGCCCCTTTACTTACCACCTTTGCTGAAAATCAAGCAATCGAGCATGTGTACAGGTGTCCCCTGAACTCCTTCAAAGATCACCTGGCATGCCGGCTCTTTAGGCATTGTTGAGGAGATGGGGTAGTCCAAGATCTGTCAGCTTTTAACTACCTATTGTAAGTGACAGCAACGTAGGAAAAATGTAATATGCAGTGTATTTTACTCTGGGAGAAATGTACATTTCATATGTAAGAAATTTAGATTTTACAAAATTTAGCTATAGTGGCCTTTTAACCTCCTTAGCGGTAACCCCGAGTCAGGCTCGGGCCAGAAATTCACAGCTCAGAGTGGTAACCCCCGAGTCTGACTCAGGGTAGCCGCTGGGAGGTATGTACAGAGCCACACAGCGGGCATTTGTAACTAACCTCTCCTGGGATCCAGACGTAGGCAGTCATTCTTCCAATCCACAAAGGCTCTCAATCCCTCTGGTGAGCTTGTCGTCTGTCGTCATGACGAGATCTCACTATAGGGGTAAGGCATGCCTGCCGCAGATCTATCTAGCAGTATGATTTTTTTTTTCCTGCTTTTAGGGTCTAAAAGCTTGTGAAAAAATTGCATCGCTTTTAGACCCTAAAATCCAGAAGTAATCATATTGCCAGCGCCAGGGAGGTTCAATGGCAACTGTACATAGATTCTTGTCCGAGAATGACCCCCAACAATTGTCTTGGCCGAGTTTGTTTGTTTTGTAAGACACATTTCAAGGGGCAGCCATGGAAATCAGGAACAGTCGTCAACTACGGAGACAGTAAAATAAGAAAACAGCTGACAGGGTTGGAAATGTTTGGCCATATTTTGACAGAATGTTCCACAAATGTACGCTGAAGAGTGGGGAGGGATGTGCAATCCATTATGAAATATCTTGTTGGGGGGGTGGACAGCATTTCTTAATACATTCCCCAGAACTGCACAGAGATTCAGACATCTGCCCATCCAGACATCCCGCTGTCAGCTTCAGTCTTCAGTCCTTTCACTTGTCAGACGGAACGCATGGTATGGCTCCCGCAGGGCAATAAATTCCTCAATTCAACCTACTCATTGTCGTAACTTGTCTGACCCTCAGCATAAATGTCCTGGCCTCAGACCTGCTGAGTCTTCTGCTGGGGAAGAACAGCAGCTCATTTAATGCAGAGCCGCAAGTCCTCATACTTAGCTTTGTCTCATTTCCCAGTGATGATACAGTGGTTTGCAAAAGTATTCGGCCCCCTTGAAGTTTTCCACATTTTGTCACAATACTGCCAGAAACATGAATCAATTGTATTGAAATTCCACATGAAAGACCAATACAAAGTGGTGTACATGTGAGAAGTGGATCGAAAATCATACATGATTCCAAACATTTTTTTACAAATAAATAACTGTAAAGTGGGGCGTGCGTAATTATTCAGCCCCCTGAGTCAATACTTTGTAGAACCACCTTTTGCTGTAATTACAGCTGCCAGTCTTTTAGGGTATGTCTCTACCAGCTTTGCACATCTAGAGACTGAAATCCTTGCCCATTCCTCTTTGCAAAACAGCTCCAGCTCAGTCAGATTAGATGGACAGCATTTGTGAACAGCAGTATTCAGATCTTGCCACAGATTCTCTATTGAATTTAGATCTGGACTTTGACTGGGCCATTCTAACACATAGATATGTTTTGTTTTAAACCATTCCATTGTTGCCCTGGCTTTATGTTTAGGGTCGTTGTCCTGCTGGAAGGTGAACCTCCGCCCGGGTCTCAAGTCTTTTGCAGACTCCAAGAGGTTTTCTTCCAAGATTGTGCTGTATTTGACTCCATCCATCTTCCCATCAACTCTGACCAGCGTCCCTGTCCCTGCTGAAGAGAAGCACCACCAGAGCATGATGCTGCCACCACCATATTTGACAGTGGGGATGGTGTGTTCAGAGTGATGTGCAGTGTTGGTTTTCCGCCACACATAGCGTTTTGCATTTTGGCCAAAAAGTTCAATTTTGGTCTCATCTGACCAGAGCACCTTCTTCCACATGTTTGTTGTGTCCCCCACATGACTTGTGGCAAACTGCAAACGGGACTTCTTATGCTTTTCTGTTAACAATGGCTTTCTTCTTGCCATTCTTCCATAAAAGGCCAACTTTTTGCAGTGCACGACTAATAGTTGTCCTATGGACAGATTCCCCCACCTGAGCTGTAGATCCCTGACCTGTCTGGTGTGTTCTTTGGACTTCACGGTGTTGTTGCTCCCAAGATTCTCTTAGACAACCTCTGAGGCCATCACAGAGCAGCTGTATTTGTACTGGCATTAGATTACAGACAGGTGCACTCTATTTAGTCATTAGCACTCATCAGGCAATGTCTATGGGCAACTGACTGCACTCAGACCAAAGGGGGCTGAATAATTACGCACACCCCACTTTGCAGTTATTTATTTTTATTTCTGTTTCATGTTTGTGGCAGTAATATGACAAATGTGGAAAACTTCAAGGGGGCTGAATACTTTTGTAAGCCACTGTAAATTAATAAAAATTAATCAGGCAAATCTCTACTGACAAAAAGTTAGATACTAACTCACCTATATAGAGGGAAGGCTCTGGATCCCATAGAGCCTTCACAGGTCCACTCTCGGTCCCCTCATTCCACCTCTGTTCCCCATTGAAGTTATGCGACCTGCAGGTTGAATATCTCTTCAGGACTCCTCACACAGGCTTCCGAAGTACTTGCGTTTCAAATTTTTTAAAAAGCTGTGTCGCCATAGACTTACATGACTGTGGTCACCGCGCATGGTGGGCTCTAATGCGTGGATGTTCCAGCATTACCCGCAAGTCAGATTGAGGATTTCCGGCGCATCGCACCGCGCCAGGTATGAATGCAAAACAGGGTAACGCATCATGCAAGTGTGAAAGGGACTTGAGCCTCTGGATCTCACAGCTGGCGCAGGCTACAATTAGCGGCTCGATATGACAAACCGATTGATCTCTCCTCAGCTGGAGATTGATTGGAGAGTGATTAATATCTCCCACACTGCACATGTGATCTCTGTTCAGTTTCACCAGAAAACGAGTGAACATTGATTGAACTGCTCGCTTTGTAACAATAAATGCAGAGCAACGCTATGCGGCCATGAATTGCCTGTCACTTCTTCCCCAGCCGCTCGTACAGAGATTTTCCAACATGTAACCATGATCGATCAACCTAATGCCTAAAAATGAACCAAAAGTAAGCCGATTGGCTATTTTGGAGGCAATACCTTTCCAACAGATTTGATCGAAGTGTTTGATCATGCCGTAAAATCAATACATCTACTGTATGCCTAGCTGCAAGCTTGAAGTGAACATGAACTGATAACCAACTGTATTTATAGTAGAAATCCTAAGTAGGACTTTCCTGGAATCCCACATTAGTATTTTGGTTGCCTCAAGTGCATGACTACATGCTTTTTTTCAGTTATTCAGTTCCCATACAGACAAATACTGAACTATTAAACATTTTATCTGTTCCCTGCACTCAAATATGTTTTTCTCTGCCACGCAGGAGTTTTATGACCTCAAATTAATTATTAGTGAGGGTTACACTACAGTTCAACTGTCATTTTGAGCCAAGCAATTTTATCCCTTAGGTCCTGTTTCCACTAGGTGCAAATTCGTGCGTTTTTTTTTCGTCACACAAATTTGCACAGCAATTAATTGCTATGGGTATGGAAAAACTGCATCTGGAAAAAAACGGACAAATTTTATCCCTTAGGTCCTGTTTCCACTAGGTGCAAATTCGTGCGTTTTTTTTTCATCACACAAATTTGCACAGCAATTAAATACTATGGGTATGGTAAAACTGCATCTGGAAAAAAACTGACTATCTGTTACTATGGTAATTTTCGAACGTCACATGCTCTCAATAATGACAATAGGACTTCCAAAGATTCACATGTAATTTGCATGCCTCTAATGGAAATGTAGCCTTTCAGCGTACAAAACAAGAAAAAGGAACTCAGCCTAGTTCTTAAGCTGAATGATCACCTGGCGATGGATCGGGGAACCTCACAGCAACACCTCCCGACGAACAAGGTTCCTGCCTGTGGAAACATGGGACGGCACAAAACGAGCGCGAACAAGAGTTCAAACCATCGCGGCACTTTATGCGAGAGTGGTCGGGGATCTTGGATCCAATCTGCCATGATGGTCATAATTGCCACGTGCTGCAAAGCACCATTTGCTTAATGGCGCCTGTACCCATCACAAGATCATGGAAACTATTGCTCGTCGCTAAAATAATGCAGTTGTCTGAAGAATCTCGGACAAATCGTGAGGTGGGTACAGCCTTTGAAGAGGAACTCCAGCCTAAACAAACATACTGTCATTAAGTTACATTAGTTATGTTAATTAAAATAGATAGGTAATATATTCTCTTACCCACCCTGTTTTAAAAGAACAGGCAAATGTTTGATTTCATGAGGGCAGCCATCTTTTTGGGTGGTAGGAGGTGACAGGGCGCATGAGACACAGTTCCAACTGTCCTGTGTGCTGATCAATCCTCCCAGTTGCTAGGCAACGTGAATAACAACATAGGAAATCCCATCATGCTTTGCACAGCATCAGGGAAAAACCGCCCGGCAGTTTTCTTTGATGGGTGGAGCTTAGCTAAAAATGCAGCTAAAAATGATGCTTTGGTAAGAAAAACAAAGTTCTGATGCTGTGAAACTGTTAAAGAAACACCAAGCCTTTTCAGTTCTGTTGAGTAGATGTTTAGTCCGGAGGTTCACTTTAAGCAGGATTAGGTCTGTATATACACATGTTTATCTCATCATGTCACTTGTCACTTCAGGATCCTTTTGAGTCAGCAGTCGTGCCTTCCATATATTTCACTCACTTCAGGCTGCATTTTAAATCATCCCCACAAAGCCATGGGGCTTTTTTTTCTTTTTTTTTGCTGCTCTCAACAGAAAATCTGCATGAGGCAGTGCAGGACAATGGAAATACCTTCCTCTCTGATGAAGTATGGAAATTCTTACACACGCTTTTGTGGAACTCTCAACAAAATCTTGTATTGCTTTCCATCCCCCCCATGCTTAAAACATTGCTTCTTCATTAAATAGACAGAAACCAGAGAGAACCCGAGACAACAGGCAAAGTCATGTAGGTGTCAGACACTGGATGGAGATTGAGGAGACACGCTGAAATCTGAGCAGGCCACAGAAGAGAGCTTGTGGCTTTATGGATAATGGAAAAACCACTTCTGAGATTATACAAGGGTAGCGGATAGTCAACGAGGGGGAAACACTGCATAGGCTGCAGACAGGCTTTATGTCATCCCACTTTGTTCTGCATGATACTTCTACAGACGACCTTACGTAAAAAGATCTTTCACTGGCGAGGCAGCAAGAGCTCTACATCCCTCAGAACTCCATCTGGAACAGTGCTGAAGCATATTCCCCAGCCCACTGGAATATGTTTCTACCTGAGTGGTGACTAATGCTTTGAATTAGGATTTGGTTTTGGTGAGATGTTGTGATGTCATTACTTAAGTCGGTTCTTTTAACTGCAGTGATGTCATTGCATGCGTAGCCCACCAAGTCATTCTTCATCCAGCACTCAAAACTTGTGAGGTAATCTGAAGCAGATGGGAGTCTGAATTCCTGACTGACCACTGGAGATCCTTAGGAAGGCTCCATCCCCCCTTTCTCTGTAGATTAAATCCTGATGGTGCCAATTCTCGGCTGCAAGGTCTCATGCCATAGTGGGGAGACTCATACGATGATCTTAGAGCTGCAGAGTGGCCCAATCATGCTCAAAAGTGAATGAAAGAATTTAGCTAACAGTGAAATAACCAGATCTGGGCTTTATCATTACTAGGGATCGGTTTTATGATAACTAAAGCAAGCACTGAGCTGTTGCTCACAGCAGCCAAATTTGTCACAGCTTTTAGCTGTCTTTATGGCTTGCTACGGGCAATTATTCTATATTTGTTTCAGTTTTTCTAAGGTTGGGACATGTATCAACATTGTCACCAAGCAGGTAGTTTATTTCAGGGCTGTGGAGTCGGAGTCAAGGAGTCGGAGCAATTTTGGGCACCCGTCGTCAGAGGTTTCGTAAGCTAAGGAGTCGGAGTTGGAGTCGGAAGATTTTTGTACCGACTCCACATCCCTGGTTTATTTGTGTTGACGTGATCATCTTTCCCCCTTTGGCCCTTATCCAAATCACTTTTTCTCCCATGTTTTTTCTTAGATGTTATTTTCACACCACCGTGTGCTTGGTTTGCTCATAAAAAGGTGTCCAGTCTTGTCAGTTTTCGACTGTTGGCATCAGTTTTGTATTCGGTTCTATGGCTGTGTTCACACATAATTTGTACATTTCTGGTCTGGTCCTGTCAGTTTTGTATGAGTTCTATGGCTGCGTTCACACATTAAAGGTGTACATTTCTGGTCCAGTCAGGTAAAACTGATAGAATATGATGCAAAATTGACAGGACCAGAACGTACTGGATCAGACCAGAAATGTGCGGATTTATGTTTGAACCAGGCCTAGTGATGCAAGCTTTGGGTTGGGGGCAAAGGTTTAATTACTGGTTGTAAGTGTGGCCCCATCTTCAACAAAGCAGTTGTTGTCATGTTCCCGAAGTCTTCCAAAGCTCTTCTGAAACCTCCGCTTGTGTTTCCGTGGCCCACCCCCCAAATCAGCAGCCACCGAATATACTACAGGTTCCAGGCTTGGGGCTTTCAGAACCCCTTTTGTACTGTAGTACTATTGTACTCTTTAAGCCACGAGCAAGCAAGAAAACACTCAGTTCACGCTAGGTCGGTTGGCTGCCCTGAATGTTGGTAGAGTGGGCAGCAGAATCAGGTGGAGCCTGGGAATCATTTTCTGTGGGATGGTATCCATTTTTGTCCATTAATTCAGACAAACCCGACCAATGTGATTTTTTTTTTTCAGACAGTAGATTGCGTTGTCATTCATTCAATGACTGGGACCCATCTGCTCTGGACTCACGCCATGGCAACGAGTCCTAAATCACAGTAACCAATCAGAAATCATCTTGTTACTAACAAGACTACAGTATACTGGAAAAGAATGCCTGTGATTTTCTTTTTTAAATTTTTTGCATGACTGCTTATTCTGCTTTGTATAATGAGCCAGTTTGAGTAGGAAAGAATGTAGAAATAGCCTAAAATACAAAATAATTGCAGTCTCTTTTCATCTCAAATCCTCCATTTTATGAGGTAAAGTTTTATGTTGAACACTGAAAGCTTTAATGGAGAAACTCCCAGTCTTGTCTTCAGGATCCTCCGATGTTTTATGAGCATCTTGTGAAATCCCGCTACGGATGCCTTTGTCTAATTTTTCTTCCATGCCACTAAGCCATTCCTGAGTCCCATCAGGCCAGACAGTTGCCTGAATGACCTAAGTTGAAATCACATCAACCAACAGAACTTTAAACCAAGTGAACAACCCCCCTCACTTTGCTCACGTTTCTAAACAATAGATTTGGGTCTTTGTCAAGTCCCAAGTATCTGAGGGAGTGAATCCCGAGCATCTGAAAGACGTCAGACAGATATTTGGAGGTGTGCAAGGTTTTTCCATGCTGGCAAATGTTCCATGCTGGCGTCTGTTTTATTTCTCTCTGATACAAAGAGTTAAAACTGACAGGATGGAATTAATGCTCATTGTGATAAAATGGGGTTCATTCAGAATTAGAATCGTTTTATTTCGCCAAGCATGACTGGGTCATGCCTGGAATTAGGTTTGGCACAATACCGAGCGGTACATAGACAGAAAGGCAGGAAAAGGAAAAAAGTGACAGAATACAAAAGAACATGACAGTAATACATCATTCTCAAGTATATACATACACAAGTATACATTCAGCATCAATATACATTCAACATCAGTATGCATCTTTCAAAAACGCTGCCGAAGTCTACCAAAAGTGCGGGAAAAGTCTGATCAGTTTAAATATGATGACTGGTTGCTCGGAAAAAAAAACAAAAAAAACCCCAAAACTTATTTTTCCAGTCCGCTACTAGGCCAGTGGTAGGGCACTGATAGAGGGTGGGAGAATGTTAAGGGAGTTCAGGAGGCTAACGGCCGTAGGGAAGAAAGAGCTCCTGTGTCTGGTGGTCTTGGTGGGGATGGCCCAGGGTCTCCGGCCCAATGGAAGTGGGGTGAAAAAACAGTGGCCTGGGTGTGAGGGGTCACTTGCGATCTTCAGTGCCCTGGCACAAAGTCTTGTGTTATACAGGAGATCAAGTGGAGGCAGAGGTCTCCCAATGACCCTCTCCGCCGACATGATGACCCTCTGTAGCTTATGCCTGTCACCGATGGTGACTCCCGCATTCCAGACCAAGATGGCGGAGCAGAGGATCGATTCAATGGTGGTAGAGTAGAAACTTGTTAGAATATCCTGCGCCATGCCGAAATTCCGCAGTTGGCGGAGGAAGAAGAGTCTGCTGGGCTTTCCGCTGGGTTGACGTGATGTTGACCCTCCAACTGAGATCGCTGGAGATGGTGGTGCCCAGAAGGCGAGCGCAGGGCAATCTGGCCACCTCAG
This sequence comes from Hyperolius riggenbachi, assembly GCF_040937935.1. Lineage (NCBI taxonomy): Eukaryota > Metazoa > Chordata > Amphibia > Anura > Hyperoliidae > Hyperolius > Hyperolius riggenbachi. The sequence continues at coordinate 74,901,850 of NC_090654.1, read as the reverse complement.
TGCCATCGATGTAGATGGGAGGCGGGGTGGGAGCAGACTTCTTAAGGTCAATTATTAGCTCGACGGTTTTGGCCGTGTTGAGCACCAGACTGTTCTCCTTGTACCATTGGCATAATCTCTCCACCTGCTGCTGGTAATCCTGCATGTTGTCCTTGGTGACGAGGCCGACAATGGTGGTGTCATCTGCAAATTTTATGACTTTGACGGAGTCTACCGTGGATCTACAGTTATTTGTGTAGAGGGAGAAGAGCAGCGGGGACAGGACGCAGCCCTGGGGTGCCCCTGTATTGGTTATCATTTCTCGCGAGTAGATGTCCCTCAGCCTGACAACTTGGGATCTGTTAGAGAAGAAGTCCGTGATCCATAGGCGTAGGGTGAAGTGGATCCCAAGTGTGGCCAGAACATTCTGGAGGATGCGTGGGCATATAGTATTGAATGCTGAGCTGAAGTCAAGTAGCGGTACTCTGGCATACGCATCTGTTCTGTCAAGATGGTTGTAGATGAATTCCAGACAAATGTTTAGAGTATCATCGGTGGACCTATTTGCCCTGTAGGCGAACTGGAGTGGGTCTAGTAGGGGCAAGGCGGATAGCTTGAGGATGGATAAGACCACTCTCTCTAGGGACTTCATGATGACAGATGTCAGGGCCACAGTCCTAAAGTTGTTGAGGTCGGAGATGCCTTGTTTCTTAGGAACAGGAATGATGGTGGACCTCTTGAAGCAGGGACTCTGCCCTCTGTCAGTGACTTGCTGAAGATGGCAGAGAGGATGGGGGCAAGTTGCCCCGAACAGGTTTTGAGGCAGGCTGGGGACACGCCGTACTAAATATAATTTAATATAACCATTTTATCTGTATGCTATAAGGATGTGGGAGTGAATCGGAGTGATCAGGGAAAGCATCCTCCATGTGTGTAACTAGTGTCCTCTCTCTACTGCGTCCTGCCCCTTTCCATGTACTCACCATCCTCCATGTGTGTAACTAGTTCCCTCTCTCCTGTGTCATGCCCCTTTCCATGTACTCACCATCCTCCATGTGTGTAACTAGTTCCCTCTCTCCTGTGTCATGCCCCTTTCCATGTACTCACCTTCCTCCATGTGTGTAACTAGTCCCCTCTCTCCTGCGTCCTGCCCCTTTCCATGTACTCACCTTCCTCCATGTGTGTAACTAGTCCCCTCTCTCCTGCGTCCTGCCCCTTTCCATGTACTCACCATCCTCCATGTGTGTAACTAGTTCCCTCTCTCCTGCGTCCTGCCCCTTTCCATGTACTCACCATCCTCCATGTGTGTAACTAGTTCCCTCTCTCCTGCGTCCTGCCCCTTTCCATGACTCACCATCCTCCATGTGTGTAACTAGTTCCCTCTCTCCTGTGTCCTGCCCCTTTCCATGTACTCACCTTCTTCCATGTGTGTTACTAGTCCCCTGTCTCCTGCGTCCTGCCCCTTTCCATGTACTCACCTTCCTCCATGTGTATAACTAGTCCCCTCTCACCTATGTCCTGCCCCTTTCCATGTACTCACCTTCCTCCATGTGTGTAACTGGTCCCCTCTCTGCTGCGTCCTGCCCCTTTCCATGTACTCACCTTCTTCCATGTGTGTTACTAGTCCCCTGTCTCCTGCATCCTGCCCCTTTCCATGTACTCACCTTCCTCCATGTGTGTAACTAGTCCTCTCTCTCCTGCATATGGGCCATTATGTACAATGTTAAGCCTGATTCATATACTGCTGCAATAACACAATCAATACTAAATCATTCTTCCTTTAATATAGTATTTCTTTCTTCTTGTGTTTAGGTGAGGAACATTTTACTGCTGGAATCTGGAAAGGGAAGCCAAGGAGAAGCCCTTTACAAGTGTTATACGACAGTGAACAGGTAGGCTAGGAGCAAGAGTTTTCCTCATTTTTTAATGAAGAACTCAGATGATAAATACCAGGAAGGTCATAATATCCAGCTACGGGTCCATGACACATACACACTCATGGCGCCTGGTAATATCCAGAATAATGGCCTTTGATAGTACGAACAAGGAGCCCGGTGCTGTGGGGGTGACTTAATAAGATTCTGGTTGGTTGCTAGAGGTATCTAGAGCCATGCAGACAAGGCCAAATGTATACTTTTTTCACCCTTAGACCAAGTATATTGGGGCTCCCCTTTCATGTGTCGCAGCGCCCCACCCATGCTATGTGCAGCCCCCTCTTCCATATGTAACATACATGTACGGCAGAGTTAAAGGGAAAGAGGCGCCCTGGTATTTATAAAATGGATTAAAACCAGTGTAAAACGAAAAAGGTGAGCTGGCTTACCTCAATAACAAAATTCTTGTATGAACCAAAAATTTTATTAAGCACAGGCAATGCGTTTCGTGGGTCTCATCCCGCTTCCTCAGGAGGAAGCGGGCTGAGACCCGCGAAACGCATTGCCTGTGCTTAATAAAATTATTTGTTCATGCAAGAATTTCGTTATTGAGGTAAGCCACCTCACCTATTTTGTTTTAATCCATTTTATACATACCAGGGCTCCTCTTTCCCTTCAACTATGCTTAACTTACCCCCCCAACGTCCCCTGTTGTAGGGGTTGAGACAGAACACCTGTAGTCCTTACCACAGAGGTTTACTGTCCTTTTTCATAAGGAGAGCGACTACATCCATGTCTGGCAGGACCACCCCGAGTGGAGTCGGGTTCATTGTCTCCAATTTGCCTCCTTGCAACCCGCCGTTGTGAGTAGTATTTCGAATTTCCTTTCTTCACGCTTTTTTTATCTACCAAACTACACTATTTGGGATCCCGTTTTTGTCTCCTGTACCTTTTTGCATAGGGTGCTGCAACACCCCTCCAACTATGTACTGTAGACCTTCTCTTTCATGTACAGCTCACTCAGCTTCCATTTTCATGTGTTGTTTCCCATTTGCAGACTTTTCTTTCAATATATAGCAACCCCTATTTCATGTCCAGGTGCCCTATTAGGCTGAAGCCTCCCAAGGCCTTGGCCTTTGAGGCCTTTCCAGAAATCCAACCCTGCATGCGGACACTGTTCAGAGAACAGTAGTGTTTGACACACATCTGGAAGCCAACTGGTTAATCGCAAAGTGCTAATTGGGCCACACTAGTCTGTACAGCCACGTTCACCTCCCACATGGATGGTTCATCCTGCCCCTTAGTTACCATGTTGGTTCATCAAAAAGGTCACATTCATCCATTCATTCTATACTTTAACTACAGCAACTACTGTACATTTCAAAAATTCTACCTCTTCTGAAATCCTCCCACCCTTTGCCCGGTAGCTGATAGTCATGCCCTTTTCTGTGCCTGATAAAATCATGTTTTTTCCCAATGACAGCCAGGATTACTGTGTTTTAATCTTATACACATCCCACCAATTACCCCACACATATTGCAGGTAAAACCAGCTTCATAAGAGGCCGCTGATGGAGTAGGTTTGTCCAGCAATACACATTTGGTCTGAGGGATTTCTAGCCTGTAGCTGGGGAAGACTGTGCTACAAGAAGTAAATAGCAGTTTATTCCAAATGGTCATAAAAGCAAGTAAAACAAGTACAAGGTGATAAGAAAAGTGCCCACTCTCCGTATCCCGACCGGTTTCGGTGTTCCACCGTCATCAGGGGGTGATTACTCCTGACAATGGAGGGACGCCGAAACCGGTTGGGAACGGAGAGTGGACACTTCTCTAATCTACTTGTACACCAAGTTGTGTGTTTAAAGGGACACTTAAGCCAGAAAAAAATGAGTTTTACTCACCTGGGGCTTCTACCAGCCCCCTGCAGCAGTCCTGTGCCCTCGCAGCCACTCACTAATCCTCTGATCCCCCGCTGCCAGCTAGTTTAGTTTTTGCCGACAGGACTGGCCACACGTAGCTTTTTCCGCATTCCCAACTGTAATTAGCGCTATTGCAAAGGTACGCGTCGCCGCATATCTATGTGTAGGTAATGCGTACCTTTGTACGCGTTACGGTCCGCAATATCCCTAATTACAGTTCGGGAATGCGGAGAAAGCTACGCGTGGCCAGTCCTGTCGGCAAAAACGAAACTAGCTGGCAGCGGGGGACCAGAGGATTAGTGAGTGGCTGCGAGGGCACAGGACTGCTGTAGGGGGCTGGTAGAAGCACCAGGTGAGTAAAACTCATTTTTTTTCTGGCTTAAGTGTCCCTTTAAGGCGAATTGATGCATCTGAGTATCTGTTTACTTGCTTTTATAACCATTCGGAATAAACTGCTTTTATTTTGCACCACAACATTGACCTGCATATCTATTGTGTGTGGTTGTGGTCACCAGTTGTCTGTTGAGCACGAAGGTGACTGCAGGTTTTTAAAGTGCCAAGAGCACTGAGATTTTGTATACTATCTTGCAGGTTTTTAAAGTGCCAAGAGCACTGAGATTTTGTATACTATCTTGTTACCTATTGCTGTGGAATAGGCTCTCTGGCTGCCTTCAAGCACTGGTCTACTTGTGTGACTGAAGAGGAGTGCGCAAATATATTGTATTATTACGGGTTATAGATTTGGTACTTTAACCTCCTTGGCGGTAATCCCGAGCTAGGGTCGGGTCGGAAAACCGCAGCTAAGAGCGGTAATCCCGACCTCTGCTCGGGGTAGCCGCCGAGGGCTGTATGCAGAGCAATGTGCGCAGTGGGAGCGTTTCTACATACCTCCCAGGGGATCCCGACGTCGGCTGGCATTCTTCTTCCTCTCCCCTGGAACTCTTCCTGCCAGTGAGATCGCCAGCTGTCGTCATGACGAGAGCCGGCAATTTCACTTCAGAGTTGCAGCGCCACCCCGAGGATGGAGGCATAACTGCAGCGCTGGAGCCAGGGAGGTAAGTTATGGAAAAACTTTTGCAGATCTCCCTGGCAGCATTACTTTTTCCAGGTTTTAGGGTCTGAAAGGGTGCAAAAAAATTGCACCGCTTTTATACCCTAAAATCTGGAAAGAATCATAACGCCAAGGAGGTTAAGAGAGATATTTCATATAAGCTGCTCAAGAAAGTCATGAGATCTTTTGCTTAAAGAGACACTGAAGCGAAAAAAAAATTATGATATTATGATTTGTATGTGTAGTACAGCTAAGAAATAAAACATTAAGATCAGATACATCAGTCTAATTGTTTCCAGTACAGGAAGAGTTGAGAAAATCCAGTTGTTATCTCTATGCAAACAAGCCTTTAAGCTCTCCGACTAAGTTAGTCGTGGAGAGGGCTGTTATCTGACTTTTATTATCTCAACTGTAAGTGAACTGTTTACTTTTTCTCTGCTAGAGGAGAGGTCATTACTTCACAGACTGCTCTGAAAGACTCATTTTGAATGCTGAGTGTTGTGTAATCTGCACATATTATAGAATGATGCAATGTTAGAAAAAACACTATATACCTGAAAATAAAAGTATGAGAATATTTTCTTTGCTGCTAATCTTCTAGTAATTATTCACAGTACACAACCAATTCACTATATCATATTTGTTTTTCAGTGTCTCTTTAAGATGCATACACACATCCACATTTGATTGGCTAATTTTGCCACATCCGTATTGTACTAGAGCCAAGATATTTTGGATACTATAAAAAGATTGCGTAGGTAATATCTCATTCTACATGAAAGTGGCAAAATCAGACAATCAAAATTTGATGTGGAAAAGCAATTCTGCAGAGGAATGCATGACGGCATGGTGATGGCAGGACTGTATACAATACAGCTATCTAAGCAATGCAGCCTACAGACCCTAATTATTGGGCCTGGGTGAGTTCCAGAGTTCAGCTGGGCTTACTGGTTGAGGTCAGCTTCTCCTGGGCCTAAAATGGCTAACTAGAAAAAACAATTGTACACAGTTAAATGGTGATCTTTTTCAGTAAACATGTTTTTGATTACCTTTTTAATATCTTTTCCCAGTTTGAACCTTCATCAATCCAAGCTTCACACCAAGAGCGCAGAGAGCTGCTGGCCAGTTCCTGCAAGGCCTACACACGGAAACGCCGTGTCTTGACTGCTGATGATCTCAAACACCTTATTGTGGATGATACCCATGGGTTGTTGTACTGCTATGTGCCTAAGGTGGCTTGCACCAACTGGAAGAGGGTGATGATGGTGCTCACAGGCCAAGGCAAATACAAGGACCCTAACCTCATTCCAGCCAATGAGGCCCACGTTCCATCGAACCTTCGAACCCTCTCTGAGTTCAGCACCCCTGAGATCAACTATAGGCTCCGAAACTACCTCAAGTTCATCTTTGTCAGGGAACCTTTCGAGAGGCTAGTTTCAGCCTATCGGAACAAGTTCACCCGCACGTACAACACAGCCTTCCACAAGCGATATGGCACGAAAATCATAGAGCGCCACCGTAGAGACCCTACTCTTGAGGCACTTGAACGGGGAGATGATGTTACTTTTGAAGAGTTCCTTTATTATCTGGTGGACCCCCAAACTCAGAGGGAAGAACCATTTAATGAGCACTGGGAACGGGTACACTCCTTGTGCCACCCATGCATTGTCCAGTATGATGTGGTAGGTAAATATGAAACCTTAGAGGAGGATTCCAATTATCTCCTTCAACTCATTGGAGTAGGAGACTCCATAAAACTTCCTTCATCCTCCAAAAGCACACGGACCACCGACGGCATGACAGCTGAGTTCTTCAAGGGCATCAACCGTTTCTACCAACGCCGACTCTTCAACTTATACAAGATGGACTTTTTGCTCTTCAACTACAGTATTCCATATTACCTGCAGATACATTAAGCAACAATGAGAAGGTGGCTGGGCCTGGTGCTTCAAACGCCTTTTCATGGGAGGAACCAAACACGGGAACTGTACACTTCCTGTTTTTTTAATTTATTGCTAAAACTGAGCGCTGTGAACCTTGGATATTCTAATGACTGGCCACGTCATGGCACTATGTAGTGATTGTTCTTGAACACCATTTTTTTTATAAGAAAGAGGACCAGTCTGCTTTGGCAGTAGCTACATTTGTCAGATGCCTTGCCACTGATTAACTTCGGTACAATATGCGGCTGCGGGAATCAGCCATATTGCTATTGTAGCTTATTGCCCCAGGGGCCTTGAGCCATCACGTGTGTCTAGGTCTGTCAGCTCTGGGGTTGCCATAAACATTATGAATGGACATTACTTGGCGTGATGGCTGAAAAAAGCGCTCCTGTGATAGTAGCGATAGGACTTTTTTTTAAAATAAAGACCAAATTTTCTGTTTGTTTACATGGAAATCCAGTGTGTGTCCTTTATTTCACACCAATTTTTCCAAAATGTAAAAAAAATCGTTTAGATTTAATTAAATTAGAACCGCTCATATAAAACTTGAAATCCACACATCCTTGTACTGTATATCTGTAGTTCTGAAGAAGGAGCCCCTGAACTTGGTGTATGCGTGGCTCTAGCTCGCATCCTGTTGGGTAATACACATTTGTAATTGATAGCCAGCACCATCTATAGATCTATCACTTTTATTGCATGGACATTGTCAATACAATGTTTCTGAGCATATGCTCTTTTATAAAGAGACACAGTCCTAAATGCATATAGGTAGAAAAAACGTTTTGTAAAAAAATAATACCTTTTATTGGCTAACTGATAGAGTTAAATGATGCAAGCTTTCTGGGATCTACTCCCCTTCTTCAGGCATAATTCCAGATGTTAGCTGAAATAAAACACGGATGCAGGTAAATAGTAAACACGAAGATGACAGTTGTGCTTTCTTTTTTTTCCAATTCAATTTTTTATTGAAAAGATTTAGCTGGTTTTTACAAAATTATAACAGCAATGAACAGTTAAACAGTTCTGTACATTTTAGTTTTGACCGTATTGGGGAACTTATATCCCCATGTGACCATAACAGGCTTTACTCTACTAATTGCACTCCACTTACAGGCACAGGTATTTGCAGGCACGGGTACTTGCAGGAATACCCCCTCTAGTAGCTGTTTAGTAGTAGGAAAGATGTATTAGATATAATAACTAGGTAATAGGAGGTTTTTATATATTTTGAAGCTAGTGTAAAGTAACTTCTGGCAGCATGAAATATGCTGGGATAGTTCTAGATGAGAGGTTAGTTTAGGCCCCGGTGGGGCTGAAGGTGGCGGAAGTTCTTAAGGTGGCCATACACTGGTCGATTTGCCATCAGATTCGACCAACAGATAGATCCCTCTCTGATCGAATCTGATCAGAGAGGGATCGTATGGCCACCTTTACTGCAAACAGATTGTGAACTGATTTCAGCCTGAAACCGTTCACAATCTGTGGTGGTGGCTGTTCATGAAATAATCAATAAATAGTATGTCCCAAACATATTCATATGTCAGACCAACCATGAAAACAGTGTATGAATATATAATAGCTCCCTCATTGCAGCAAATCAATGTAATGTGCAGTGTTCTCCACAGAGGTGGCATGAAAAAGTAGCCGGGTGGGATGCAACAGGGGAATGCAAGGCCGTTGCAGCTCTGCTTACAAAAAAGAAGGACGAGGAGAAGGTGAGCCAATGACAGCCGGGTGCTCACCAAAACTAGCTGGGTGGAGCACTCGGCTAAAAGAGCCTGGGGAGAATACTGATGTGTACATATAAGTATCTGTAACAGGTAATATTAAAAGTGCCTGGTGCATAAAGAGGTGTGTACCAATAACAAAAAATGGAAAAAAGTATAGGCTTGCTGATGAAAGAGGCAAGCAGAGTGTAAACCACAGTGAGGAACTGTAAACAGATGCAGAATAAGCCACCCAGACAGGATGGATAAAGGATGTGGCTAACAATGTGATGTGAACGTAATAGAAACCTGTAACAGAATTAATAATTTTTCCACCGTCTCTGTCCACCTCCCTGCCTGAAGTAACAATAAATGTTAATAACACTCCCATAACTTCAGTTCCCAAAGCTCGGTGCTTGGGGGTAATATTCGACTCATCTCTCTCTTTTATTCCTCATGTTCACTCCATAACCAGCTCCTGCCATCTCCAACTCAAAAACATATCTTGCACCCGTCCTTTTCTCACTCAGGACACTACTAAAATGTTAATACATGCTCTTATAATTTCTCGTCTGGACTACTGCAACATACTACTTTGTAGACTACCTTCTAACAAACTGGCCCAGCTCCAGTCGCTACTGAACTCAGCTGCTCGTCTCATTCATCTTTCTTCTCGATCTTCCTCTGCCGACCCTCTTTGTCAAGCTCTTCACTGGCTGCTAATTAACCAGAGGATTCAGTTCAAACTCCTAACCCTAACCTACAAAGCGCTCCACAATCTCTCTCCCCGGTACATATCCTCACTAATTTCCAGATACAAACCCAATCGCAATCTCAGATCGGCACATGATCTTCTGTTGTCCTCTAGAATCAACTCCTCACATTCACGTTTACAAGACTTCGCACGCGCTTCACCCCTCCTCTGGAATGCCCTCCCACAACACATCCGTCACTCGCCAACCTTTGTTACCTTTAAACGCTCTCTAAAAAGACACTTGTTCCGACAAGCGTATGCGCTACCTTAGGCCACTTCCTTTTGTCCTAAGACCAAATTGCACTCCTACTAGGTATCCTAAAACACACAGGCTCTATATATTTATCACATACTACCCTTCCTCCAGTCCCCCCCCCCCCCCCATTCCCTTTAGATTGTAAGCTCGCAAGGGCAGGGCTCTCTCCCCCGTTTGTGTCTTGGTAACCATTATACATTTTATTCATCATGTTATTTTTATCACTGTCATTACCAATTCTGTTTTGTATTTTGTATCATTCTTTGTATTTTGTCACTAATTATGTATCTTGTATTTTGGTGTACACCATTGTCTGTATTATTATGTACCCCATGTTTGTTTCTTACTTTGTACAGCGCCACAGAATATGTTGGTGCTTTATAAATCAATAATAATGACAGAGAAATAGTTCAGTGCAGAGAGTGCCAAGTGGTATGGGCTGACCGGAGAGAGCAGAAGGAATGGCGTTCATCAGCAAGCCTATATTTTTCTCCTTTTTTTGTTATTGGTACACACCTCTTTATACACCAGGCACTTTATTATTACCTGTTACAGATACTTTTATATACACATTTTGTAAGATCTGTTGGTCACTCATGGCGGCGGAACGCAGAGACTCACGCTGAGGCGCAAGCCTCTGGGTCTCGGCAATCATCTGACATCACTGGAATACAAAGATGCTTTTTAGCACTAGCTATACTCACTATACTCCGCGGGGAAGCGGTGGTGTGACAACGATGAAAAAAGTATTTTATTATTCCTAATTAACCAGAAATACTTACCTGTACCTTTAAAAAAATGTTCCCACGCCAATATCCTCGGAAATAATCCCACGACAGTATCCTCTAATGTTGCGACCTTGATTGAAGATCTCCGCTGACACGCGCCCCCGCCGCCACACACTGCCGCTCCCCTGTGCTGCTCTAGCTATACTGAGTATAGCTAGAGATAAAAAGCATCTTTGAATTTGGCTCCAAGGAGCCCCATTGGTCTATTAACAGACCAGTGGGGTTCCTCCTGATACCCATTGGTCTGTTATTAGACCAATGGGGAGCCTTGGAGCCAAAATTTAAAGATCATTTGTAGCTCTAGCTATACAGAGTATAGCTAGAGCCGCTCCGTCGTCCCTCCTGCGCGGCTTTCCGCACTTCTCCCCGCATACCAAGTCTATAGTGCCCACCCACCCTATCACTCTGGGTGCTATAGGGTGACAGCGTGGGAGGGCGCTATGGATTCAGTATGCGGGAAGAAGTGCGGAAAGCCGGCAGGAGGGACGACGGAGCGGCTCTAGCTATACTCTGTATAGCTAGAGCTACAAAGCATCTTTAAATTTTGGCTCCAAGGCTCCCCATTGGTCTAATAACAGACCAATGGGTATCAGGAGGAACCCCACTGGTCTGTTAATAGACCAATGGGGCTCCTTGGAGCCAAATTCAAAGATGCTTTTCATCTCTAGCTATACTCAGTATAGCTAGAGCAGCACAGGGGAGCGGCAGTGTGTGGCGGCGGGGGCGCGTGTCAGCGGAGATCTTCAATCAAGGTCGCAACATTAGAGGATACTGTCGTGGGATTATTTCTGAGGATATTGGCGTGGGAACATTTTTTAAAGGTACAGGTAAGTATTTCTGGTTAATTAGGAATAATAAAATACTTTTTTCATCATTGTGTTTTTATTTCATATAACCCTTTGTGGAAATCGGTAAGGAGTACTTTGTACCCCTATACTCATCTCTCCTGGTAGGGGGGGTGGGCATCTGGGGGTCCCCTTCTTAAAGGGGACTCCCAGATGCCACCATGAACCCCCCCCCCAGGAGTCGTCGTCCCCGCCTCCACCTGGGGCAAGGGAGACGGGGAATAGCCCCTTGTTCATGGATTGGACAAGGGCTCCTGGGGGGAGGGGGAGGCTTGGCCGCCCCTACCTCCCAGAGCCCCCCCATACCGTGGACCATGCGGGCTGGTATAGCTCAGGGTGCGAAGCCCCACTCGGCCGGGGCTCCGCGTTCTGGCTATCCCAGTCTGCATGGGGGACAAGGGGTTATAGAAGCTCGAGAGGGGGACCCCACGTCGTTTTTTTAAAAAAAATTCAAACAATAAGCAAAAAAACCCAAAAACGACATTTATATACATGTTAATACATGTATTAACATATATATATATATATATATATATGCACACACATTATTTATATTTTTTATTTTATTTTTTATTTATGTACAAATAACAAATGGGGCACAGAGCCGCCACTACAGTGTTTAAAACGCTATTTTGCGTTTTAATGTTAAAACACTAAATAGCATTTTAACACTAAAATGCAAAATAGCGTTTTACACACTAGCGGCGGCTCCGTGCGCCATTTTTTCCCCGCACCATTTTTTCCTTCTCCCATAGGCACAGATGTCCTGGCACGCTAAACTTCATCCTCCAGAAACCCACAAACCCCCGCTGAACCGCATCGCAAGTGTGCTGGCTGACCCAGCTGTTACTTCTCCATTCTTCGTCATAGGTAGCTACGGGTGTCCCTTAGCATTAGGTAGTTAGTGGTGCCCCCGACTGAAGGGAGATCTTGTCAGTGGAATGCCAAGAGCCAGGTGACTAAACTTTAATTTACGCTCTGCTCAGCACCCTGCATAGGGAAGGAGGGAGGCACTAGGGGAGGGGAGTGAGCCGCTTCTCCATCATTAGGCGCCTGTAGGCGCATGCCTACAGTGCCTTATGGTAAATCCGGCCCTGCCTGTGGCTTCTTCCAGACCCCTGTAATCTGTCAGCTACCTTGTTGTCCTCCCAGGCTGCTCTACTGCTGGTTGGGTTTCGGACTACTGCACATGCACTGTTCCAGGCCGTGCAGCCTTCTCGATCGCACTCCCATCCTAGCAAACACGATTCGAGAGGTTGCTTGGCTGGGTCAGCGCATATATACGCAGTAGCCCATGACTGATACTATGCATGCACTGTCCTGGCCACGCCTCCTTGATCGCTTGTTGATTACGCTCCTGAGGCCGGGAACATGCACGTGGGAGCGCCACAGAGGAGGCTCACGGCTTGGAACAGCACATGGGCATAGCCCATGTCCCGACCAGTCAGCAGACTTTAATTTAACTGACAGCAGCATAGCGGAGGGGACTGGGAGGACACCGACCAAGCTGACAGAGTACAGGGGGCTGGAAGAAGTCCCAGATAAGTTAAAATCTTCTTGTTCCCTTCATCTCAGGTTTACTATAATAAACTATTTCTTACTCTCTCTAACGCACTGGTTGTCCTTGAGTTTGGTGTTCTGTATCATGGGATTATCCAGTCCTGAAAGCAGTGGGGGCTCATCATAAAATCTGCACCAGGCCTTTTGCTTCGATGTTACACCACTGACTCAAATGTAATGCACCATGCTAGGATGACTCACTTTTATAGTACTTTTAACTCTTAAAGTGGATCTAAATTCAGAACTTCCTCTCTGATCTAAAAGATTAGCCACAGCATGATAACATTTATGGAAACAATTGTCTTCATTACAACCTATGGAAAAGTTTTACTTGGTTTCACTTTTGCAGGGAGTATCGAAAGGGTTAAGCTATAGTGTTTACTGTATACGGGGAGCTGCCTAGGCAGAGATTTTCTGCAGTCACAGTTTTTTTCCTACCTACATGATCTGCCTAAACAGAACAGAAGTGTACTTCAGCAACTATATGTGGAATAAAGACATTTCATTGCGTGCTGTACATGAGTTTGGGTCCACTTTAAAGGGACCTTGAGCAGGACCATAAAATGGGCAAATAAACTTACCTGAGGCTTCCTCCAGCCCCTCGAAATCGGTGAGGTCCCTCTGCGTCCTCCGTGCTCCCTCTGTTCTTCCCCAGTGGCTCCGTTAGAGTGGTGACTTTGGCCAAAGTTGTGAGCCACTGCTCGCGGCCTCTCCGCGTGTCCGTCTCTCTCAAGCGCCCGTTGGTGCATGCGCAGTTCTCGGAAGAATGAACCACGCATGCGCAGAACGTTTACAGCAGCGGCGCGCAGGATGGGCACGCAGAGGGGTCACACATGCGCAGTGGCTCACGATTCTGGCCCGAAATCACCACTCTAATAGAGCCGCTGGGGCAGAATGGAGGGAGCACGGAGGACGCCGAGGGACCTTAGCGACTACGAGGGGCAAAAGGGAGCCCCAGGTAAGTTAATTTGCCCATTTTTTGGTCCTGCGCAGGGTCCCTTAGACGTAAAGCAACACAGTCGTTTTTATATTTTAAATACTGTGCATAAATGGATGTTAATATATAGGATTACTATCATCTCCAGACAGACCAGCATGTGGTAAGACTTCCTCTGAGATGGAGGAATGAGGTGTGGTCTGGGTTGGCAATGTGTGTGCTGCGTGCTACAGCTTGTCAGTATGCAGGCAGATGTCTCTCTACAGTGTGTGCATGATGGGAAAAGTACAGTCAGGATTATGCAGAAGTCCGCTTTCAATGAAGGTGGATTTGTTGTATTAAGTGCAGATGTTGCTGATATCAGGCTGGGGAAAGCGAAGAGGGAAAAGGAAAAACTCATGGCTTATTGCAATGTAGGGCACATCAGGATTCCAGGATATTCTTACAATGCTTTATGAGGTACACGGTTGCGGAACCCCACAACTTCTGATATAGAAAGCTACTTTTCCTGGTCCCTTGGAGTTCACTATAAAAGTGTAATAGAACTTCTGTTATCGTAAACCTGTTTTATGTGCTTGAGTATGACAATTTCTGATATAGTAAACTTCTGATATAATAAACCACTTTTCTCAGTCCCTTGGAGCTATAAAGGGATTCTACTGTATTATGCATAATGTTTATTGCTTTTAAAGAGGTTCATACAAATAAAATCCATATTTAAGGGCTTGTTCACATCTAGGGCGTTTTTAAGCGCCGACGATTATCAAAATCGCCCAAAGGCACCCTGCACACTGCATGCGATTCCGATTTTTAATAGTTTTTTACATGCAATTACGATTTTTAAATCGTTACTGCATGCAGTTTTTTTTGTTGACAGCATTCAGGGAAAATCGGAATCGGATTTTGAAAAGCGGAATCGCAAATCAGATTTGCAGTGTGCAGGGAGCCTAAAAGCGCTTGTGCAATGATTCCCTATGAGAGAATTCATATCTGAGCGGTTCGTTTCTGATCCACTCAGCAAAACGCTGCCTGTACCATTTTTAGGGCGATTTTGCTACAATGGAAGGTATAGGATAAGCGCAAAATGATCACAAAATCACTTATTGCGGCGATTGCATTTGCACTTTTAAGAATAAGTACATTGGCCTCAATTCACTAAGCTTTATCAAACACTTTATCAAACGTTTGATAATTTACCTCATGGGTAAAATCTAATTTTGAATTCACTAAGGAGATTTATTGCACGTTTTATCGAAAAAACATTCGATAAATATATAACACCTTAGTGAATTCAAAATTAGTTTTTACCCATGAGGTAAATTATCAAACGTTTGATAAAGCTTAGTGAATTGAGATCTGATGAAGGCGTATGTACGCCGAAACGCGTCATGATGCTGCAGGCACTGTAAAAGAGGACCCGACGACCCCACCCCTTGGGTCTGAAATCCAACTCGACATCCCTGCTACTGGCCACAGCAATTGGAAATTGGAGGAAGGAGAGGGAGAAAGGGAATCCTCAACAGCCCAGATGTGGGGCGATATATGCTTTTATAGCATTTACATCTTGTAAGTGCAATTTTAATTCTTTTTAACAGCAATAAAACGTTAATGCACCATAGAGCGCTCCTGTTTTATCTTGTTTTCTTAGTGAATTGAGGCCTTCGTATTTATTCTTTTCCAGGTCAAAGAGTTGAAAGTCCAGGTCAAAGAGAAGTCAAAGAGAAAAAATGAATCGCTCTGCAAAAGCGCATTGAAAAGCTCTTTACACAAAATCATAGCGCACAGGTAAGCTCCGGGAAGGGGAAAAAAATTTACTCTCAAAATCGCAAAACGCATCTGTCAGCGATTTCGATTTTAGATGTGAACAACGCCTACAAGTGTATTGTTTTCTACAATGTCTTACTTTCATATCTCTCAAGAGCTGTGAAGATGTGGAAGCAACATTGGTTCAGTCCCACTGCTTCCACGGCTCCCATGCAGGCACCACAGGCAGCAGATATCTTTATTTAGCTAGCTACATTGCTCTTACGGCACATCGGGGCCCCTCACAACACTCCCAACAGGCTGTGCCACACACATCTGTGTGCCCAACCTGAGTGTTCTGTACTGCTCATGTGCCTCAGACTGTTGTACTGAAACATTTCTTCCACATCCTCAAAGGGAGAGTTCTGTAGCAGCATAAGGACACATTTAGACTCCTGCCTTGAAAGGATGAACTGATCTGCAGTTCCATTGGGGAGATATGAAAGTAAGAAATTACAGAAAACTATACAAAATGAAATCCCAAAGTAACCCATATTTGGCAAGAGCAAGCAGGACTGTTTCTTGGAACAGGGCACCCAGGCAAAGGTGTAGAGTGCCCTCTAGTGTACAGAACCAAATACTGCACCCTCTGTATTTACTCTGTTTCTGGAAGTTTAAAGAGAATCCGAGGTGTGTTTAAAGAATGTTATCTGCATACAGAGGCTGGATCTGCCTATACAGCCCAGCCTCTGTTGCTATCCCAAACCCCACTAAGGTCCCCCTGCACTCTGCAATCCCTCATAAATCACAGCCGTGCTGTGAGGCTGTGTTTACATCTGTAGTGTCAGTCTCAGCTGCTCCCCCGCCTCCTGCATAGCTCCGGTCCCTGCCCCCGTCCCTTCCCTCCAATCAGCAGGCAGGGAAGGGATGCAGGCGGGGACTGGAGTTCTGCAGGAGGCGGGGAGAGCAGCAGACTGACACTATAGAGATAAACACAGCCAGCTCTGACAAGCTGTTTGTCAGCAGCGTGGCTGTGATTTATGAGGGATTGCAGAGTGCAGGGGGACCTTAGGGGGGTTTGGGATAGCAACAGAGGCTGGGCTGTATAGGCAGATCCAGCCTCTGTATGCAGATAATATTCTTCAAACCAACCTCGGGTTCTCTTTAAAGGGGAACTGAAGTAAGAAGTATACGGAGGCTGCCATAGTTATTTCTTTTTAATTAATACCAGTTGCCTGGCAGCCCTGCTGGTCTATTTCTCTGCAGTAGTATCTGAATAACACCAGAAACAAGCATGCAGCTAACACCTGATCTGCTGCATGCTTGTTCAGGGGCTATGGCTAATAGTATTAGAGGCAGAGGATCAGCAGGGCTGCCAGGCAACTGGTATTGCTTAAAGAGAATCTGTATTGTTAAAATCGCACAAAAGTAAACATACCAGTGCGTTAGGGGACATCTCCTATCACCCCCTGACACAATTTCGCCGCTCCTCGCCGCATTAAAAGTGGTTAAAAACAGTTTTAAAAAGTTTGTTTATAAACAAACAAAATGGCCACCAAAACAGGAAGTAGGTTGATGTACAGTATGTCCACACATAGAAAATACATCCATACACAAGCAAGCTGTATACAGCCTTCCTTTTGAATCTCAAGAGATCATTTGTGTGTTTCTTTCCCCCTGTTCTCATGCACTGAAGTTTCAGGCTGCTTGTTTCTTTCTGCAAACAGCTTTGCCCTTGTCTGTAATTCTTCAGTATGTGAAAGCCCAGCCAGCTCAGAGGACGATTTATCCAGCTTGTAAAAGAGAAGAGAGAAGCTGCTCTAATCCTAAATAACACACAGGCAGTGTGCATAGAGGGGCCTGGAAGGGGGAGTTCATAGCAGAACCACAACACTGAAGAACTTGGCAGCCTTCCAGACACAGGCTGACAAGTCTGACAGGGGAAAGATACATTGATTTATTACAGAGACAGTGATAGTATAAAGTGCTGCAGTAAGCCAGAACACATTAGAATAGCTTTTTGAACTTGTAGGATGATAAAAAACAGGATGCAATTTTTGTTACGGAGTCTCTTTAAAAGGAAATAAACATGGCAGCCTCCATATACCTCTCTCTTCAGTTCCCCTTTAAGTGCACACTTCCAGCTTTTGTTTTGTGAATCCATTTTTAATAGGCCTCAAGCAGCTGAAAACCCTCATTAATTAATGTAATGTTTCCTACAGGTAAGAGCAAGTTCCTTAAGGGCTCATTTCCACTGTCACGCAATTTCAGTACAGTTGTGGACATGCGTTTTTAATGCAAATGTGTGAAATTGCTTGCATTTTTAGGCCTTGTTCACATCTAAAATCACAATCGCTGACGCCAGCGTTTTGAGATATTGTGCGAGATTATTTTTAGCTTACCTGCTATTTTTTATAAAGTGCTTTCCTAAGCTCTTTTGCAAAGCAATTTGTTTTCTCACTTCCTGACGCAAGTCAGGAAGTGAACTCTTTGACCCGGTAATGAATAAACACAATGGGCTTGATTCACTAAAGCGTAATAACACAGTTATCACGTGTTAAAGCTTTTCATGCGCAAATGCGCGTGCAATCCATTGTGCGCACGTGTTGCGCGTGAAGAGTTTAGCGTTCACGTGATAATTTTTATTGCACATACGGCGTTGCTGTTCGCGCAATAAGCACGCTTTTCACTTGATAATTACAGCGCTTTACGCGTTAAGCAGATAGAGTTTGGTACTGAAAGCAGCAATGGTGCTGTGAAACATGTGAGTTAATTCAATTACGGCATAATTCATTGCGTATATTCTTTACGTACAGTGTGTAATTTAATTTCCTGCTGTTTTAATTGGACAATTTAGTGTGTGTATATAAAAGGTGTTTTTTGAGGGGGGGTTTTGTTCTACGCTGACCGCGCAAAGTTTGAAGTGGATCGCGTGATCTGCATTCCGTTTGCGTAATCTGCAGTGATATCATGTGATACTGATGTTTATCACGTGATATCCCGCATTTGCGCACAAAGTCATTAGTTATCGCGCGCAAACCTTTACGCGCATGAAATCGCACGCAAAAGCGTTTATCACAGCCATTATAAGTGTTATCACGCTTTAGTGAAACGAGCCCAATGTATTTATTCTTAAAAGCGCTGGGGAAATCGCTATACAAAGCACTTTTTCAAGCTTTTTTGCGATTTCCCTATACCTTCCATTGAGGCAAATTGCCCCAAAAATGGTACAGGCAGCGCTTTGGTGAATGGATCGGAATCGAACCTCTCAGATGTGATCACTTTCATAGGGAATCATTGCACAAGTGCTCTTAGGGCAATTTTCAAAATCAAATTCAAAAAAACAGAAAAAGCCCTTAGGGTGAACAAGCCCTTATAGACGTTTTGAATGTGAATTTTCACATGCGTTTTTAATCTCCATAGCAATGTGACATCACTGTCACTACATAGGAAACAGAAAGAAACTTGTTACATGGGAAAATGAATGTGAAAATGTGCATTGAAAATGTGCATTCACATATGGGACCATTGACTTTCATTACATGCAATTCACAATCTGCAGCAAGCAGTCCATTCTTACCCCATAGGATTGGATTTAAAAAAAAATGCTTTCAATGGAAACTACTTCACTGAAATTGCATTGGTGTTAGTGCTAATGTGAATTTTCACAATGCGAATTCACACTCAAGAAAAGGTGCCTTTAGGAAAAAGCAAGTAATGCTAGGTACACACGAAACAATTTTCTGGCAGCTATACCTGCCAGATCGTTTTTTTCCAACATGTCCGATCTGAATTTCGATCGATTTTTTGATCGATTTGGCGCAGTAGTTCTGTGTCTGCGCAGCATACTCCACACCACGTGCGAGTGATTGACAGTGGCACTCGTGCAGGCGCAGTGGACCTGCAGAGGAGGGGACTGAGAGCCAGCGGCTGAGTGCAGAGCTGCGGCGAGGGACATAGCAGCTGCTTGGGGCTGGAGGAAGCCCCAGGTAAGTAAATTGCTCTTTTTTTTTTAAGCTGCTCGGACCTTTCCTTTAAGTGCACAAGGTATAGGGACTGATGGCAGAAGTACCACCAAAACCCCAGTAGACTAGATATAGGCAAGAGGAATAGTCAAGCAATCCAAGTTGGCATCAGGAAATCTTGGAGGAAAGTGTAGTGCCAAATCTGTTGGGCAAGAGAAGTCCAACACGCCAGAGTGTTGAACGAGAGATCTGAGGTAATGGTATCCAAGGAGCTAGGCAAGAATTGGACATGTCGAGGTACACAAGCAAGGTCGGTGCAGGTGGCAATCAAACACAACATCAGGCAAGGTCGTACACAAGAGCAGCCCGATAATCACTCCCAGCAGAGTAGCACACAACCAACTAAACACTTTATTGGGGCAGTGACGAATCAGGTAGGACAAAAATTCCTGGCAGTTCATTGGCTGCATCAGAGCATGGTAAACGATTATAAATTACAAATGCTGTTTTATTCAGATACAAAGTAAAATTGTGGAGTGTGCTTTTGATTACATGCTGGCTGTCCTACACTCTGTCTCTCTCTGATTTTCTCCTTTAACTCTAAAGGTCCATACACATGACTGACTTAAGTTGGCTGAGATGGCTGATAACGACCACCTCAGCCGATAATCAGGTGTGTTTACGGCAGCCTCCGAACCGTGAGTGATCTGCCCGGTGGATCTACTCACCTCCAGCGACGCCGATCACATTGTTCGCGACACTCCTCTGTCCACCACGTGACATCACAGACGCACAGCTCGTCGTCTGTCCACTGTCCCCCCACATAGTAACACAGCGCATTATCGTCGACACAGCTGACATGCGTGTGTGCAGCACTGCCAAGCAATGTCCCCAAGGGGATCAGATCCTGATCCCCGACAGGCGACATCCGTCCACTCTATTCTCACTCAGGGCGTTTCTGGGCACATGCAATCAAGGCAAATACCTGGGGTGCCCTCTAGTGTACAGGGCACACCACTGTGTACATATTTCCAGTGTACCCTGTAGTTTAATCCTAGGTTGATATTTTTCCATCCAGTCTTTTCCCTTCCCTCTTCATGGAGTGTGTGTATGTGGGGGGTTGTTGTGCAGGGGCACCAAATAGGTCAGGACTGGCCCTTCTCTTCCCCATGCTATTGCTTGCTCATGCTGTCTTGCAGGATTTCTCCCTATTCCTTCCGCCTCTGTGGTCTCTCTCTTTTTCCTTTGTCCCTTTTTTTCTCCCCAACTTTCACAGTAAACAAAGGGACCCAGTTCTGCTTGTCTCGTTCTGTGCTGTAGATCTACAGCAAATCTCTTATGCAAATCTTTTTTCCTGTAACTTGTGTGAGTCTTTCCTCTCTCTGTGAATGGCACAGCTCTGGGATTTTACAGTGGAGCAGCAGGAGAGGTATCGGAAAAGCCAGAGAGTCAGTAAATAGGGGAAGCTAGTGCAGAATAAGCCTCTTTTGACTGGAGAACAGGCAGTGCGGTTGTCCTGTCAGAGCTGTGGTTCAGACTGTTTACCCACTGGCAGTCACTTAGGCTAGAACAAGCCCATTATCCCCCAGTGGGCCCGGATGGCAGAGGAAAGGTTAAGTCCAGTGGGTGCATTCCAGACCCAGGACACAAGAGGAAGGGGGTTAAGCTCCCCTATAAAAACACAAAAAGGAGGGGGGGGGGGGGGTAGAAATCTCCGCGCCAGGAATAAAAATAACTTCAGACTCATCTATTTGATTTCTAGTTAGTAAGAACAAGGACTTGTCTATTCATGACTAACTATGTATCCTGTTCCCAACGCGACACATGGGCGTTACAGGGTCTTAAAGTGAGTCTGAGACTGAAGCTAAATATAAAAACAAAACCCAGATACTCCCCTAAGGAGAGGGAATGCTCTGGGTCCTATAGACTTCTTGTTTCTCCTACGGTCCCTTCGTTCTAGCGCTGTGTCCCTCGTTAGCAGTCTTAGACCTGGCTGGAGACTGCTCTCTGCCGCTGCGGGAGGCATAGGAAGTCTTAGGAGCCCAAGTGCTCCTGATGACAGGCGGATCCGTACCGTGAATGTGCAAGCACGCGTTCTCGCACACTCGCGCCACCCGTCTTCTGGAGCCAGGGCCGCCATCAGAAATTTTGGGGCCCCTCACACATCATCAGGCCTGGGCCCACCAACTGGTTGCTGTGCCGGCCCACTAGCCACCCCACCCCTGTGTACATGCGCGAAGTGCGCTGCGGCAAAAAATGTGCATAGCTCCGACACTGAACCAAGCGGCATGCACAGCGTGATGCAGCAAAAAGTGGGTGTGGCAATGGCATGTTGTGGGTGGAGCCAAATACTAGCAAAATACAGGTAGTCCCCAGTTAACAAATTAGATAGGGACTTGTGAGTCTGTTCTTATCCTTTATCCATTCTCTTTTGTCCCCCTCTTTTCCAGGTATCCAGGCATAGGCGCCCCCAGTATAGATAGCCAGGTATAGGTTCCCCCAGTATAAGTACCCAGCTATAGATGGTGCCCCAGTATAGGTAGCCTGGTGTAGATGCCCCCAGTATAGGTAGCCTGGTATAGTTGGTGCCCCAGTATAGGTATTCAACTATAGGTGGTGCCCCGGTATAGGTTAGTCAGGTACAGGTGCCCCCAGTATGGGTAGCAAGCTATAGGCACCCCAGTATAGGCGGCCAAGTATAGGTGGTGCCCCAGTATAGTTAGCTAGTACAGGTGGTGCCCTCAGTATATGTAGCCAATTATAGGTGGTGCCCCAGTATGGGTAGCCAGGTATAGGTGGTGCCCCAGTATAGGTAGCTAGGTATAGGTGGTTCCAGCCACAGTATAGGTAGCCTGTAGCCAGATATAGGTGGGGCCCCAGTATAGAAAGTCCACTGTAGCAGGCCCACTCATCTGCTCCCCACATTCAAGCGCTGATGTCACTCTTCTCTCAGTGCTGGAACGCAGTGTGCTGGTTAGTGAGCCACAGGCCTGCAGCCAGCATATGCGGCACTTCCAGCGCTTTGGGGGGCCCAGGCCCCCCAGAAGCCCTGGGCCCCTCACTGCAGTGTCAGTTGTTCCCCCCTGATGGCTGCCCTGTCTGGAGCACTCGGGTTCCTGAAGTTTCCTGAAACCTCCCACGGCGGGGGATTTGAATTGGGGAGCCAGAGCTGAAGCATGGTGGAGGTTGTTAGCAGATTTGATTGAGTCTGCAGTTCTGGACATAGAATTGCATATTTTGACAGAATTCATTTTTCTCCTTAATGTTGATGCTGTCAGGGAGGCATCTGCTCCCTGACAGCATCAACAGTTGATGCTGTTAAAAAATTCATTCTGCAACAGGACGATGCCCCCAGATATGCAGCCAAAGTTATAAAGGACTATCCTTTTAGCAAACAGTCCAAGAAGCCTGGAAGAGATGATATGATCTGCACAGAGCCCTGATCTCAATGTTACAGAGTTTGTCTTTGATCAAGGCCGGATTTATAGTTTTACCGCTGTAGGCCAATTTTCTTGTGGTTTCCCTTCCATGTGCAGTAGCTTCCCTCCTCCCATGACATATGCAGCCCACTCTTCCTGGTCTTACATCCATGTGAAGCATCCCCCATAATTCATGTACAGCTTCTTTGTCAGTAGCTCCCATCTTCTGTGTGTTTCTCCATATTTGCAGCTTTGTTTTTCCAGTACTGTCCTCTTTGATCCGTAGCAACCCCTTTTCCATGTCTAGTCAAACTTCATGGCAGCAGCCGCCCAAGTCCTGGGCCTTTGTGGTCTTTCCAGAACTCTGGCCCTGTCTGGGATTACATAAAGAGACAGAGCAACTGTGAGATCCTAAATCTAACAAAGAACTCTGATAGGATGCTTGGAACAACCTTACCCAGAGTTCCTTTAAAACTTGTGTGTGAGTGTGGATCCTGATTTCCCTTGTTGTGGAAAATCCATCAGTTCTTCTGGGAGTGACAAATAAAGTCAGAGTGAAGGTCATCTGTCGCTGGTGCTGCATGTACTGTGACTATTTTATATCTTGTTCCTATTGTTTTCCATGTTTGTATTTCCAGTTATCACCTATCTCTTGGTGCTGCCCTGATGTAACAGGACATGCTGGTAGCAGAGCGTTGCTATGGCGTGCCACGTCACTGATAAGCAAAGATTGAGCAAGGGGGAGACAAAATACCCACGCGCTGTCTATAACAAAACAAGCCAAGCTAAAAGACAGATAACAGGTTCTCTTGGTGTGGATGTCTCTGAGCTTGTATTTACTGATGCCTCCCCCTAGTGGGCCCACCTGCCCAGGAGGCCGCTTAATACTCAGGCCACATTGCAAACTTCAAATATAGGCGCCGGGTGGACTTCAAATCCAGAGTGTCGAAATCTAGAGATGATTCTTTTTTTCATATTTTCATTACACATAAGAACAGAGTGTTTCTTTTGAAGTCTTATAGTCTTATCATAGCACATCTGCTGAACAGATATTTCATAATCTCATGGCAATCTGTGCAGAATAAGCGTTCTACACCACAACGAAATCCCTGCTCCGCCTTTAACTTTAAATTATAGCATTTAAAGCGTTGGTGCTTAAAGAGGGACTCTAGTGTACACTTAGTAGAATGCAGTAAATTATTCAGGACACCCACTTTTAATGTAATTTAGTTTCAGCATCAGAAACACTTCCTTTCTCTATAAAATGCTGTATATTGAATGTGGCCCCGCCATCCCAATGATGATTAGTGCTCTGCAGCCTTAAAAGCTTGCTGCAAAGCCATACAACTAAGCACACAAATGAATTCCCCGCCCCCTTTTCTTGCCACCAACAGAGCTTTCTGTTGGTGGCATCTGATTGCTGCTGCCAGGTTTATTTTATTTTTTATAAATTTGTAAAGACTTTTTTAAATTAAATGTATGTATATTTTTTTATTATTTAATTCCCCCTCCGCGAACCAATCGGTGATTGATGCCTATAAGAGGGGATCACATTGTGGGTCACTCAAGGGGACAGTTTCGTCACAAAGCTGACCCCTTACAACGCTGGGCAACAATTGCAGCGCTGTTTATATAAACAAAAAATTCTTTTGACAGCCTGCTAGCCGCGATCTCGGGCTAGCAGGCTGTTTACGCGGTCATGGGGGAGCCACCCTGCGGCCACCGATCGGCGTTAGGCGGTCGTAAGGGGGTTAACCTAGAGTGTTTAGATATGCAGAATTTTCCTCCCAGAGCATCCTGGGAAATCAGATATATTTTGTACTGACTTTTTAATTCCCAGTAAACAAACATTTCACAGGATTGAAGATGTTGTCACCCATGATACATTTCAGAATGTGAATCGGGGAGAGGAAAGATTTTAAAATGGAAAAACGCTGACTGAATATTTTATGAATTAATATTGTAAAAAAATAATGTATTCATTACAATTTCACTAGTTACTCTTTAAAACGTCTTAAATGAAGCTCCTGATCAATCATACAATATGCTAGCATTAGTGATTTTTGCCCCTTTTTATAATTTTGGCATGTCCCTTCCAGTGTGTTCAATATAAGCTGCTCCACTGTGACTATACTGAGAGTTAACTAGTTGTATTGTGTACTAATCACAGTTTTAAAAATGTGCTTTTAAAATATCGCCCACTGCCTCTGAACACGGCCTTCCATTCTCTCTTGTTTGTGTCCGCTACTCAGTCTACACCTGGACTGAGGGATATATGGAGGCTGACATATTAATTTCCTTTTAAACGATGCAGATTGCCTGGCTGTCCTGCTGATCCTGTATGTCTAACACTCTTAGCCACAGCCCCTGAACAAGCATGCAGATCAGATGTTTCTGACTGAAGTCTGACTGGATTAGCTGCATGCTTGTTTCAGGTGTGTGATTCAGACTCTACCGAAGCCAGAAAGATAAGCAGGCTAGCCAGGCAACTGGTTTTGTTTAAAAGGAAATAAATATGGCAGCCTCCATAATCTCTCTCACTATAGGTGTTCTTTAAAGCAAGTCTGAGCTAAAAATAAACTGGAGTCTTATATTTGTATTTTCAATGTAACTACTAAAGGACCGCCTCACGCCAAGTGGCATGAGCGCGGCGGCAGGCCCAGGACCGCCTAACGCCAAGTGGTGTGCAGCGTTGAGGGCGTGTTTCGCTGGGAATCACGTGCGCATCCCCGCCTGAATGATGGAGCTCCGCTCCGCCATCAGTCTCCCGGCCGCTAGGGACTCTTAGACGACAAAACCGCCATCTATTTGCACCGTACAGCGCTGCGATCTACGGCTTCGCTGTACTGTGTCACACGGCTGTCCCCTTTGGAGGCAGGGAAGCACTCTGCTGTTATAGGCTAAAGCCTATGACAGCCGATCGCGCTAATTAGCTGGCGGGGGAGGGAGGGATTAAAAAAATAAATACAAAATAGGAAAATTATAAAAATAAAGATAGAAATATTTGCAAAAAAAATAAACACGTTGGGAGCGATGACAGACCACCAAGAGAAAGCTCTGTTAGTGGGCAGAAAAGGGGGAGGGGGAAAATCACTTGTGTGCTGAGTTGTACAGCACTGCAGCGAGGCCTTAAAGCTGCAGTGGCCTTAATTGTAAAAAAAATAGCCTGATCACTAGAGGGGTACAAGCCCAGGGTCCTCAAGTAGTTAAGGGCTGAATTTCAAACAGCAGCCATGTCAGTGTGTTGTAAAAATCTGCTTTATTCAGCAGAAAAACAAATAACTTTTTGAACTTTGCTGCACCATTTTGTTATCAGCAGTGTTTCCTCAGCCAAATAGAAGTGTTTGGGGTCCTGATCTCTTTTCAGGAGAGCCGACCTGCATTCAACTCTAAGTGCCTCATTTGAATAGATGAAAACACTTCCTCATTTGAATAGATGAAAACACTTTTTTTAACCCTTGCAATGAAAAATTCATAAATAAAATGGGACCTCAAGTTGTTAGAAAGTCTGGTACACTATATGTACCAATGTTTATCTCATGGAGTCACTTGTTAGTTTAGGTATGCTTTAACATGTCTGTGCTGATTATTAGCACTTAAAGAGATCATGTAAGGAAAAAAGTGCCCCCATGGGGTACTTGCCTCGGAATGGGGAAGCCTCTGGATCCTAATGCGGCTTCCCCCGTCCTCCTGTGTAGCCCCGATCCATTGCTGTTTCCCCAACAAGCAGGATCCCAAAGGTAAATATAGCCATCTGCTGCCTATCGAGGGAGCCAGTGTTGGATCGGTGCTACACGGAAGGAAGGGGGAAGCCTTTGGATTCAAAGGAGGCTTCCCCCTTCCCTGCTGAGGTAAGTATCTCCCAGGGGCACTTATCATTATCACAGGCTTTCCTTGAAATAAGAATAAACTGATGAGTTAAAAATGCTTTTATAGTTCTAACCATAATTAGGATGTCTGGAATCTCATAGTCTTATATTGGTTTGAAGGTTAAAAATTTAGGTTCAAAGTTTTCGACTGTCTCACATACATGAAGGTCGTTTTTGAATGTTTATTCAGCTCCCATACAGACACATTAAACTTTTGCACTTATCTGTTCACTATATTTACAAGTGTTTTGTCTTAAGGCCCAGTTGCATGTCGCCTGACAGGTATTTGACACCTGATACCTCAGGCGAGATTGCAGGGCTGAGGCTGAGGCAGGGCGGAGCATCGTGGGAGTGATGTCACATGGCTGGGTATGTGGGGAGAACAATGATCTCAGGGGCTGCCATACACACCGCTGGATTCTCTGAGTTTCATCCAGCACATTTTTTGCATGCATGTATTAAAAAAACGAAGGCTCGCTATTTCTTGGTGTATTTTCCATTGCAATGTATTTTATTCAGATGCGTACATTTAACAGCATGTGAACACGTGACAAAACATGCATGCTAAAACACACTCATATCAAGATGTTCAGATATATTCATAGCCAAAGAAACTTTTTGACAGTTAATCTCTTTCTCAAGATCCATGGATTCTATGCCAGTTTTGCCAGGCTACACTCAACTGTTTCCGGGCAGATTTTGATGGAGTTTATTAAAGCACACCTGAACTAACAATAAATATAAAAACTGTCTATACCTGGGGTTTCTTCAGTGCCCCCATAACCTCGGAAGCCTCTCAGCTATGCCAGCCACCCTTCTGTGTTTCTGCCCCCTCCCCCTCAAAGCCCAGTCAGAGCAAGAGGCGCATGCTCTGTCCTATGCATGCGCCCCCATTGATTGCGCTCCTGAACAAATGTGCACAGCTGAGTGGGCATGCTCGGTTTGGACAGATTTGTAACTCCACATGCGGAGGATGCTTCAAGTCCAGGCTCCAGGACACGGCCATGAGGTATCACTTACAGAGAGGGTATGGAGTGGACTGAGCATGTCTCCTTTACGCAATAAAGGAAGGGGGGGAGCAGGGGGGGGGGGGAAGTGGTCGGCTAAGCTGAGGGGACACAGAGGTTATGGGTGCACTGAAAACCCCCCAGGTATGGCCAGCTGTGGTATTAATTTTTTTTAGTTCAGGTGTGTATCGGTAGCTCAGAATAAGTATCAGTCACTGCTAAATCACTCCAATAACAAAGTAAAGTTTTAGTAATATAGGAATTCGCTTTTTTAAGACATAGGGTGTTTGCAGTTAGTTTGTTTTTTGTGAAAAAAAGAGGGAACTCCCATGATGCATCACGTCTGAATATACACTTCGTTCCTTTATGTCCCTAAAAGTCAGACAGACATCCAGAGCCAATGATAGAAAAAGGGGATAGGGCCTTTTTAGGGCGTACCCTGAAAAAGGGTGCTGGGAAAAGTCACTAGTAGAATACTGGTAAATTTACCACTATTCTACATTTGGGCATTAGCTAATTCCGATTTTAAAATATCTGTCATTTTTACCTACCTACCCCCTCTGCCGTTCCCTCCACTGATATCAATGCCGCCTTCTGCCGCTAAACACTCCCTCCACCAACATCAGCACTGCCTGTAGCCGCTGTTTATCGTGCACAAATGACACACTGGATGCCACTAAAGCTGTAATTAATATTGCGGTCTATGGGCCGCCCATTTTACCGCCCGGCTGCCGGCTCTCAAATTACTTACTTTGCTTTTTAGGTGTTTTACTACAAAGTCCCGGCTGGGATGATGTTTCCTCACCTCCTGCCCATCAGACTTCTGTGGTTGGATTGGCATAGCTGCAATTCATGGGACCCTCAGCAAAACTTTTATGCCCCCACCCCTAAGTTTACACCCCTTCCCTTGCCTCTCCGTGGTGCCCATCATAATCTTCACACCCATAGCAAGTGTAGTCGCAAAAACACCTGATCTGTAGTGTAGTCCTCTGTATCGGAGGAAGGGAAGGTTAGTAGTTTGGGCCCCCCACAGCTCCCCCAGGAAAACTGAATTATGACAAGAAGACACCTCAACAAACACATGCCTAGGTGGTCATTAAGCGTTTAATCCATGAGGTGCACTGGTCCCCAACCGGAAAATCCACAGGTCCTCCCTATTCAAAAATAGCTTATGTATGTCCCCTCCGGGAAGGTAAAAGTCTCTGCAGACCCTGAAATGGGAAGTCTGACATGTTACCTCTGTGTACCCAAAGAAAATGCTCACCCACATTTGATATATTGCTATTGCGCCAGAAAGCCTCCACCCATGTGCTCTGTTATCCACGTCTGAATTGTATTCAAAAACTGCTTGTTAGGGTGACTCCGTTCATTAGAAGTGGATAGAGCATAGTGTGCATTGGTATGGGTGGAGTAGTAGTGGCATGTGGGAACTCCGCATCTAAAAGAACCCACAGTGGTGAGCCAACTGGATGTGTTGTGTGTAGAATCCAGGGGTGCTACTAAGGTTTCTGTGGCCCCAAGCGGCATATCATTTGTGCCCCCCCCCCCAAAAAAAAAAAAAAAAATAGGTAACCATCCACAATAGGTAGGTAGCCGCCACCCCCAGTATAGGTTGTCAAACTGTCCCCCAGTATAGGTAGCCAAGGTTCCCCCCAGTATAGTCACCCCCAGTATAGGTAACCAAAGGTGCCCACCTCCTTTATAGGGCATTGTGGGCAGTGGGGGTATGTAGCTGCCTCCCTGTCTCCAAGACTTATAGATCTGCAGATCAGCGTCAACCCGAAGAGAGGATAGCAGGGCACAGTAAACGTGTGGCACACTTCTAATACAATGACATCACTTCCGCATTTATGACATCAATTACATCACTTCCATACTCCGTGGTCACTTTGTCGCCCTCCCTGCAGCTGAACTGCGCTCTGTGTGTAAGTCACGGGGAGGCAGCGGTGGCCATATAAGTCACAGGCAGGGTGGCTCTGGCAGCATGGGAGGCCCCTGCTGTAGGTGACGCCCTAAGCTGCCGCCTGGATTGCCTAGGCCTAGCTGTAACCCTGCTAGAATCGAACAGACAAGGGGATAGGAGTCTACTGCAATCTTCTATATGTCATTACAGTCCCTCTTTAAGCTAAGTGAGTGATGGCTAATCGGCAGCAGACTGGGACATAACCTCTGTTTAATGAGGGATAAACGGATGAGGATGTTTGCTAGCTCTGCTCTGACTGGCTATTTGTCAGCAAATAATGATGTTCACAGTGTGTCTATTTAAAAGAGTGCCTGATGTAATGTCCATACCAAACTAAAAGGGGTTTTTATTTTTATACAAATATTAGGACTTGCCAAGAGTAGGTTCCATATTTGCCCAGCTACCTTCCACTGCCTATCCCGCCACATTCACTGACGCGACTGCTTCAATCTGCCAACCCTTCATAGACTGGCAGCAATATTGCTTGACTAGTGAGATAGTCTGTAACCTTGTTTGCCAAGCTTTACAAGGGTTTAACTGAACTGTATGCAGTTTGTGATGACATCACCATGAAGCAACATAATGCAAATACAATGGCTAAAGGTAATGCAAATACAATGGCTAAAGGTGCGTACACAAGTGCAACTTAATGCACGACCAACCGCCCAACATGACGAGTTGCACAACAAGTACGTACACACAAAGCTAAATAAAAGTGCAATCCTGGTGAGGCAAATTATTATTATTTAATATTTATATAGCGCCGCCATCTTCTGCAGTGAGGGATAAGTAGAGATGGTGGCAAAGGGGAGGACATACCGTATATACTTGAGTATAAGCCGACCTCACAACTTTTACCTTAAAAATCGGGATAAAAGTATTGACCCGTGTATAAGCCGGGGGTAGGAAAACAGCACCTACTGAGGACCTTTGAGGGCTCTCTGATCACTACATTCAAACAAGTGGGACTTAATAATATTCCCCCAGGAGGAGCAATAAGGCAGTTCTAATTGTAGCCAGCTCTGTAAACCTGTAAAATGAGTAAACAAAAATGCTCTGAGTCTAGTCTAGATACCCAGGACAGGTCTCACCTGGATATGGTGTGTGGATGACTAGAGAGTCAAGCCTGGGCTCTCTGGATGTCAGCAGCAGTGCAAGTTGAGTCGCTGGTGTGAGATCCTGTGAACCTGGGAGCGGCAGCAGCATTAGCCCCACAGCGAGACCAACGGCTCTCTCTCCCCTGACGGTGTAGCAGCAGGGGAGTGGAGTCCATGTATCACATGCTACTGCCGGTCAAATGCAGGGAATGAGCGTCGTGCAGGTTGCTAAGCAACGCCGCGGCTGGAATGAAATACCGGTGACTTAAAGATAGTTTATTGGGCAATAATAACTCGGCCCCCGGCACCTGTAGAGTGGCGCAGAGTGACAGCATTCCCCCTTTAAGTCCCCCGATATTCCATTTCCTGCCGCTGCATTGCTTAGTAACCAGCATGACGCTCATTCCCTGCATTTGGCCGGCAGCCGCATATGATATGCGGACTCCGCTCTCCCGCTGTTACTTACACCATCAGGGGAGAGCTGGTGGTCTTGCTGTGGGGCTAATGCCGCTGCCGCTCCCAGAGCCACAGGATCTCACACCGGCGACTCAACTTGAAGGTATGCACTGCTGCCTGGGGAGGTACCGGTACACTCGCCGGCAAACACTTGGGCATACCACTGCAGGGGAGGAGGGGGAGGTACATACCGGTGGAAACTACAGGTAATCACAGTTCAACACATACCGCTCTGGCGGTGGGTGTGGGAGTCCACATGCCAGGGACCAGAGATCATTTATTCATAGCTTCACACACAGCGTCACCTCTCCTTAGAAATATGATGCGAGTATAAGCCGAGACCCCCAATTTTTGGGACACATTTTTGTCCCAAAAACTCGGCTTATACTCGAGGATATACGGTAAGTGTATGGGGGGGGGGGAGGAGGAATGAGCGGCCAACCGTTTTGATATTATCGAATCAGATAAAAAGTTTGGGTGGAAATTAATTGAATATATTAATCTGAGATGTTGGGAAATCTTGGTTGTCAGGTGCGATAATCATGGCATGCGATAACCACGAATAATAGACACGACGTAAACCGTTGTCCCTTAAAATGTATTATGTACCCGCCGGTGCCTGTACTTTACCTGTCACACTGTCCCTGGAGTGTTCTTTTTGTATTTCCGCATTGGTGCTCCATGTGACTACTGGCATATACGACGAGGGGTGAGTGTGTGACGTCATTTGGGCTGAGGATGCCATGATAACGGGCCTCTAGTCTGTGTTTTCCCCAGGCCAAAAGGTCCCAGTCCTCCCCTGTATAAAGCAGTATCAGCCTAGCTAAAATGCCATATTCCCGCAGCAGAATGAGGTAATTAAACCCCCCAAATACCTGGTCAAAATTCCATGACTTTCCAGGTCGTGGATTTTGCTGCCCAGGGAGGCAGAGCTATGGGAGGCAGAGCTTAGCACTGTAGCTCTGCCTCCAGTCGTGTCAATCTCCTCCCCTCTCAGTGAAAGAAGACTGAGAGGGGCAGCAATCAGCGGGGATTGACGCGAGTAGATGCAGAGCTACAGCACAAAGCTCTGCCTCTACCCGGAAGCGCTCCCCAAATTTGCCTCAGGGATTTGGGGGTTTAATTCCCTCGTTCTGCCGCGGGAATGAAGCATTTTAGCTAGGCTGATACTGCTTTACATAAATGTCTAATAAAAAGAGGATTTTTAAAAGACTTCAGACCCTCTTTAAATTTTGCCCGTGCACCATATACACATTAAAAAAAGTTGTTCAAATGATTTGTACACACATGGCCAAACCTGCACGATAGTTGGCCGGTTGATTTGCCTATTGGGAGCAAACCACCTGTTATCAATTGGTCGTCTACTCATTTGTCCGTACATGACCAACTATCATCCAAAATCAATAGTTGGGCAGAAAAGTTGCAAGTGTGTACGAGCCTTAAAGGGAATCTGTACCAAAAGAAAAACAGCCCAAGGGGGGTACTTACCTTTGGGAGGGGGAAGGCTTTGGATCCTGATGAGGCTTCCCCCATCCTCCTAAGCCTCAGGGATCCAGCGCTGGTAGCCCCCAAAAATACAGCTGACAAGGATGTCGGCTGTGGCGCAGTAGAACCTGCAATATTTACCTACTGTGATCCTACGCGCAGTAGCGGCTCTCCGATCGGGCTCAGGCGGAAATAGCGGAGCATGATTAGGTCCACCCGTTTGGGCTCAGCTATTTCCGCCTCCACAGGATCGTGGTAGGTAAATCTGGGCTTCCGGGACTTCCACCACTGGTTCCCGGAGGGTGAAGAGAACAGGGGAAGCCTCATTAGGATCCAGAGGCTCCCCCCTCCAGAGGTAAGTACACCCCATGGGGCTGTTTTTTTGCTACAGATTTTCTTTAAAGGGGAACTGAAGAGAGAGGTATATGGAGGCTGCCATGTTTATTTCCTTTTAAGCAATACCAGTTGCCTGGCAGCCCTGCTGATCCTCTGCCTCTAATACTATTAGCCATAGCCCCTGAACAAGCATGCAGCAGATCAGGTGTTTCAGACTTTAAAGTCAGATCTGACAAGACTAGCTGCATGGTTGTTTCTGGTGTTATTCAGATACTACTGAAGATAAATAGACTTAGCAGGGCTGCCAGGCAACTGGTATTGATTAAAAGGAAATAAATATGGCAGCCTCCGTATACCTCTTACTTCAGTTCCCCTTTAAGTGTTAGGCCAATTTTACAGTATAAACTGCATTTGCATAAACGTTATAATGCGTGGGTCTATGGACCTGATGCAGTAACTTGCAGTAATAATGCCATGCACAGATAGCGCACGGCAATATTACACTTACTTCTGCAGCTGTCTGCGCCCGGCAATATTACCTCAAGTTACAGCATCAGCCCTTATGTATCTGCTAATAATGGCGTTCAATACAAGTTTCAAATATAAGTTTAATTCCCTATGGACAGAAAAACGCATATGAATAAGATTTAAAGCACCTGTCTATGGTCTTACAGCACTGGCCTCCTGAGATTGATTTCCACCAGATTTACTATGTACAGTTTGCCTGTTCTCCCTGCGTTTATGTAGGTTTCCTCTGGGGCAGTGACATAGCAACAGGGTCATTTCTGACCCATTTGGTGGCCCAGGCACACCAACCTGTGACCACTTTGTCACATACATATGCACACTCTATGGGGGAGGGGAGAGGAATAGAGTAGCATCAGCCAAGGATTACACTCCACTCCAGGGATCCTGGAAAGCTGGAAAACATCACAGGAGCATTGGAAAAGCCAAGATATTCTGTTCCCTGCATTGCATACTGCCCGAATCAACATTTCAATAATCAAGAGAGGGTGTAGCTTTGCACTTTTTGCATGGACAGCCTGTGCCCCAAAAAACAATTTTGGCCACATCTTCTGCATCCCCTATTGCCATTGCAATAGGAGATGCAGAAGTTATGCCCACACCAGGGCCCCTGGACCTACGGTGCCTAGCGTGCTCTTTAGTGGTGCCATTATAGAAAGTATTACTTCAATGTGTGCTTTAAATGGTAATCATTAACAAACCATTCCTTTTCCTCTGCTTACAACTCTCACACAGTGGCTGTCATAAAAAAAAATGGTTTTAGAGGTCTATATCATGTGATTATTTTACTGTACATACAGCTCTGGGGGTGTCAAGTATTTCCCTGGAGCCGATGGCTCTAGAGCCACACCACTGCTCTGGGTCCTCCAGTTTCCTGCCCTACCCTAAAATCATAAAGTTAGATTACGGTTATTGGTTTTATGCTAAAATTGGCAGTGGACTTTAGAAGGCAAGGGCATAACAATACTGGCTGTAGCCCCTGCAGCCGCGGGGGTAGGTGGCCCTCTAGGGCCCGCCCAGTAGGGCTGATTTAAGCGGCGTTTTTCGCCACTGCCGGTATTTCCTCTGCTCAACTCCAGGCCCCCTCCTCCGCTCCCCGCCTCCTCCTCCGCTCCCGGCCCCCTCCTCCAGTAAGTTAGTTAAGCTCCCATTCTGCTTCACTGGATTGCATTGCTGCGCGGTGAGCCGCGGTGAAGAAGCAGTGAGTGATTGGGGCCTGTACCAGGAAGTGTGACATCACTTCCTGGTGGCCACCGTTGCAAGGCACTGCGTCTTCACCGAGGCTCACTGCGCAGCAATACAATGCGCAGAAGCCGAATGGGAGCTAAACTAACTTACTGGAGGAGGGGGCCGGGAGCGGAGGAGGGGGCCGGGAGCGGAGTGGCAGCAAGCAGGTACTACTGGCTAACCCGCACTGTGGCCCCTATACACTGGCTAACCTGCACTGTGGCCCCCTTTTCACTGGCTAACCTGCACTGTGGCCCCTATACACTGGTTAACCTGCACTGTGGTTCCTATCCACTGGCTAACCTGCACTGTGGACCCTATACACTGGTTAACCTGCACTGTGGTTCCTATCCACTGG
This sequence comes from Hyperolius riggenbachi, assembly GCF_040937935.1. Lineage (NCBI taxonomy): Eukaryota > Metazoa > Chordata > Amphibia > Anura > Hyperoliidae > Hyperolius > Hyperolius riggenbachi. The sequence continues at coordinate 74,866,785 of NC_090654.1, read as the reverse complement.
CTAACCTGCACTGTGGACCCTATACACTGGTTAACCTGCACTGTGGTTCCTATCCACTGGCTAACCTGCACTGTGGACCCTATACACTGGTTAACCTGCACTGTGGTTCCTATCCACTGGCTAACCTGCACTGTGGCCCCTATACACTGGCTAACCTGCACTGTGGTTCCTATCCACTGGCTAACCTGCACTGTGGACCCTATACACTGGCTAACCTGCACTGTGGTCCCTATACACTGGCTAACCTGCACTGTGGCTCTTATACACTGGCTAACCTACACTGTGGCCCCTATACACTGGCTAACCTACACTGTGGCCCCTATCCACTGACTTACCCGTGCTGTGGCCCCTATCCACTGGCTAACCCGTACTGTGGCCCCTATCCACTAGTAAACCTGTACTGTGGCCCCTATCCACTAGATAACTTGTACTGTGGCCCCTATCCACTGGCTAACCTGTACTGAGGTCTCTATCCACTGGCTAGCCTGTACTGTGGCCCCTATCCACTAGATAACCTGTACTGTGGCCCCTAGCCACTGGCTAACCTGTACTGTGGCCCCTATCCACTGGTTAACTTGTACTGTGGTCCCTATCCACTGGCTATACTGTACTGTGGCCCCTATACACTGACTAACCTGTACTGTGGCCCCTCCTGTCCCCCAAAAAGGCCCTTGGCACCCCCCCTTTCTGCGGCTGCACCCATACCTTTGGGGGGGGCTTCCAAATTTTCGCAGGGGGGCCCCGTGATTTCTAGTTACGCCCGTTACAAGGGTTTTTAGTTTGTGAGCCTCTTTGAAGGATGATGGGGTGTATTCACAAAATGTTGGCAAGAGTGCTGTGTGCAAGTAGTAGCATGCAGCAATTTTACCAGTGTTTTTTCTGTTTATGTTGCGAGCAGTGCTCATTTCACACAACCCTGCCTTACTCAGGTAATTGATGCCTAGCAAGTAGTATAGCATGCTAGATAACGTGAGTTGCACTAACTACGCAATGTGTGCTACGTAAGCAGCATAAGTACCACTAAGAGTTTCACTGATGTTACATGAATACACAGCAATGATTAATGTGATTTAGTTTGTAAAAAGGATGGGGAAGAAAACTCATACAGAGCTATAGGTAGAATAACCAAGATTCTAAATTAATGGCCAGCGCTGCGTAATATGTTGGCGCTTTATAAATTCAATAAATAATAATAATAGTAATACTATAAAAATTACACATTTTTCTAGTAACAAAAAAGGTGTATTAAAAGCCAACTTTTTTGTAAGCCTAAGTGTAAGTGCATGACATATTACAATAGCGCCATCTACTGGTACTGATATGCCAATCTATTTATACATCTATACTGAGTAGCTGAGAATAACATTATAGCATGTACCCCTTCAGGGGTGAAACTAGAGGGGAGCAGCCGTGAGAGGTGAAGAGGAGGGAATGGATAGTAGTGCAGTACAGGTGACTAAGCGCCCAGTGCCCCTTGTAGACAGGTATATGCAGCCTCACCTGTGGCGAGACCGGTGTCCTGGCTGGTGGGGCACACTTGTACAGTGTCACTGGCCGCGGAAATGTGGGAGGGAGAGCTATGATATAGCTGCCCGGAGAGAGCTGGTCACATAGGGGAAGAGCTGGTGCGGTTGCAGGTCAGGCGCTCTGCGCTGCGGCGCCTGTGTGAAACCGTCACGCAGATGAGTGCTTACTTCAGCACTCCAAGTGGAGGTGGTTGAGCATGCAGTAAGGAGACACAACGTGTCTAAATTAAAACCAAAAAGTGGTTTTATTTTGCAAAATAAACCCAAGTGCCGCTGAGTGCTACAGCCTCCTCCATAGAGGCTCAATCGACATTTTGCAGGCACGCTGGAGCAGAACACTCATCTGCAGGACCATCTGAGATCAGCCCGTGCAGCGGTAAGTGACAACTTCAGCTAGCATGCCAGCGTCTTGCTTCACTCAACCACCTACGCTTGGAGCGCTGAAGTACAGCACTCATCTGCGGCGACCGAACGGAGAGGCTTGTCATCTATATTGTTTTGAAATTGAGTGCGCTCTTCCCGTTTTGTCTTGTCCCTACCCCATCCCTGTCTACACAGAGAGGCATGTCATGAGGCAGAGAACACGCCTCTGTGTCCCATCTACCCACCTCGGGTTCTCTTTAAAGGACAAATGAAGTGAGAGAAATATGGAGGCTGCCATATATATATCATGTTAAGCAATACCAGTTGATTGACTGTCCTGCTGATCCTCTGCCTCTGATACTTTTAGCCATAGACCCTGAACAAGCATGCAGCAGATCAGGGGTTTCTGACATTATTATCTGATCTGACAAGATTAGCTGCGTGCTTGTTTCTGATGTGATTCAGACACTACTGCAGCCAAATAGACCAGAAGGGCTGCCAGGCAACTGGTATTATCTAAAAAGAAATACATACGGCGGCCTCCATATTCTTGTCACTTCAGTTGCTCTTTAAATACTTACATTTTTTTTATGACAAAAAAAAAAAATTCCTACACTTGCTAAATCTTTAAACGATGGCTTTTACATTTGCCTTTATCTGTAACTCAAAACATGCTCAACAGAGTTCCATATTATCTCAAGTCTCACAGACTGGGTCAGGATAGGCTCCCCCCAGTCCACACCAGGTTCAGTCTCCTGCCAAGAGCGCCACCTGCAGCATTAATGCAGGAAGGGCAGAGGGTCACGGAGTGGCTGAGGACAGGATGTCGCACACCCAGCATGTATAATAAATGAAGCAGAGCGGCCAGAGAGAAAAAATCTGCTTCATCACTTCCTTATACCGATGGGATGAATCTACTTTTCCACAGTCCTCTGTGTACAACAGAACACCAAGGGGTCAGCTCATAGCAGGCTGAGCGGTGAATTCACACAATCATCGCTTAGAGGACATCTTCACCAAAACAAAAAATTAAAGCGGTTTAACACCCAGCATTACAACTTTGCTTTAAAAGATTGCTTACAGCTTACAAACTATTATGCCAGATTTTTTTTTTAGCAGAAATTCACTGAATGGGTTAAACATGACATTTTAGTGTTGGATTTAACTAGGAATCCGCATCCGTTCTTATCTGTAGTTACAAAATGTATCTTTATTTGTAATACAAATAGACCTTTGAAAAGCCTGCTGGGGAAGCCCTCTTTGTTCTCTCAGAGCAGTGTTTGTTTGTTACATTGTAGATAGATACATTTGTAACTAAACAAGCAAGCACGAGGAGCATTTCTAGCTAAATGCAGCACTAAAATGTCAAGTTTAATCCATTCAGTGAATTTCTGCTAAAAAAAAAATCTGGCATAATAGTTTATAAGCTGTAAGCAATCTTTTAAAGCAAAGTTGAAATGCTGGGTGTTAGACCACTTTAAGATCATTTTTAGTATAAAAAGGTTATAGTGAACTGTGCTATTTAATTAAAAAAAACTAACCGGGCATCATAAAATTATATAAGATTGTCAATGTTTTAACGTTGAAATTTGTCGTATTTAGAGAGATGCTCAGGGCCGGATTTCTGGAAAGGTCACCAAGGCCCGGGCTGATGTCCAAGAGAGAAGTGCATTGAAGAGCAGTAAGGACAATACACATGGAAGAGGGGCGGCATAAGGAATGGGAAGTGCGCTAATACTCGTGGTTGCCCAAGCCTGATGCAGTGTAGTTTAAGGATCGCCCGAACCGAAGCATGGCGCGCAATAATGCGTCCCTACCGCCACTGGGTTTTGCTCTCTAAAGAAAGCTGAGCTCCGTAACTAGGTTTAAGACGTTTTTATTGGTTCCTGACCCCCTGATCACTGTGAGCCAATCACAGTGATCAGGAAGTGTAAAAAAGGCTCTGGACCTTAAAAAGGAGCTGTCAGCTTCAAATCAAGCTGTATTACTAATTTCACAATGTGCACAGTAACATTTGCGAACATGCACTGACAGAAAATGACATCATACTATCAAACTGACAGTATGATGTCATTTTAATGCTGATGCCACAGTCATCAGCATTATCACGCTGACAAGCTGTGCAAAGGAGGTGGAGGCAGTACAAACTTTGATTGACAGGCATATGAGCGGAGTCTGCTGCCCGTGATACAATTGATTGACAGGCGTGTGGGCGGAGTCTGCCGCCTGCCCAGCTAGTGATGTGGACTCGGGAGGAGTGAGCCGCGCGAGATTAAGAGCCTGTGGGCTAAGTCTGCTGTCCACCCAGCCAATGACATGGAGGCGCTGGGAGGAGTAAGTCGCCACAAGAGTGAAAGCCTGTGGGTGGAGTCTGCTGCCCACTCAGCTGATAGGCTGCAGTATACATTAGGCGGAAGTTGGGGAGAGAGTGAGCCGCCTCTATCGCCACAAGGGAACCACTGAGCAGCCGCAAGTAACACCCGCTGAGCTGCTGCTGCACGGAGCGGCGAGCTGTGCACAGCGGCAGAGGGGACTGCTGTACTGCCTGCAGAGGTGGATGAAATGCTATGACTATCACGGAATCGTGGTTTCCGTGATCACGATTTCGATCCCCAAACGGTTTATCTTTCAGGCCTGCTGTCAGCCATACTATCTCAGAAAAAAACCCACATATACAAGTAGAAAATACTTGCTCTACTTACATATGTATTGCACTGTCCACGTTTTGATTTTAGTGATTTTTCTATAGTAAAAAAAGAGAAAATACTTCTTAGGATTTTCCATTTTAACTGTGTCTATCTTGAAGCCAATCCTGATGTAATTTCCTCCCTTACTCTCCTCTGCCTGATTGTGTATGCATTGCGCGCCCTCCTACAAGTCTTCAGGCACTCCCAATCAGCTCTGCAATAGAAAGTGCACTGTCTCAGCATGAGAAATATTGGCCAATCAAAGAGGAACAGAGGAGGAAAACAGGAGGGAAAGAGGCTTCAGCCAATCAGGCTGCATTATTTAAAGAGACACTGAAGCGAAAAAAAATTATGATATTATGATTTGTATGTGTAGTACAGCTAAGAAATAAAACATTAAGATTAGATACATCAGTCTAATTGTTTCCAGTACAGGAAGAGTTAAGAAACTCCAGTTATCTCTATGCAAACAAGCCATTAACTCTCCGACTTGAGGTGCGTACACACATGCGACTATAGTCGTTTGTAACGATCGTTCCCCGATCTTTACCAACGACGATCGTTACAAAAAACGAACCAACGACTATTAAGGCAAACGACGAACGAGGCAAATCGCTACAAAACAAAGTTCTGTCTTGGCGGATTTTTACCACCGACGATCGTTAGCAAAAGTGGTACATCGTTGGAAACGATCGTTCGTACCAGGCTGGACATGCGTATTTCACTTTTTCTCCAAGGAACTTTACAATTTTATGCGCAGGCGCATTAAGTGCTTTTACGTGGTGTAACGTTCGTTCTAACGATGTGATCGTTACACACTTTATAGAACTAACTTTACTTCGGTCGTTCTTTCGTCAATTAAAAGTTCGTTCGTCGTCCTCAACGAACGATCGTTGTCGCATGTGTGTACGTAGCATAAGTCTCAAGGTGCGTACACACATGCGACTATAGTCGTTTGTAACGATCGTTCCCCGATCTTTACCAACGACGATCGTTACAAAAAACGAACCACCGACTATTAAGGCAAACGACAAACGAGCCAAATCGCTACAAAAGAAAGTTCTGTCTCGGCGGATTTTAACCAACGACGATCGTTTGCAAAAGTAGTACATCGTTGGAAACGGTCGTTCGTACTAGGCTTGACATGCGCATTTCACAATTTCTCCGTGAAACTTCTCATTTTTATGCGCAGGCGCAATAGTTGCTTTACGTGATGTAACGTTCGTTCTAACGATCAGATCGTTACACACCTTTTAAAACTAACTTTACTTAGGTCGTTCTTTCATCAATTAAAAGTTCGTTCGTCGTTCTTAACGAACGATCGTTGTCACATGTGTGTACGTAGCATTAGTCGTGGAGAGGGCTGTTATCTGACTTTTATTATCTCAACTGTAAGTGAACTGTTTACTTTAGGAGAGGTCATTACTTCACAGACTGCTCTAAAAGACTCATTTTGAATGCTGAGTGTTGTGTAATCTGCACATAATATAGAATGATGCAATGTTAGAAAAAACACTATATACCTGAAAATAAAAGTATGAGAATATTTTCTTTGCTGCTAATCTTCTAGTAAGTATTCATAGTACACAACCAATTCACTATATCGTATTTTTTTTTCGCTTCAGTGTCTCTTTAAAGGAGTTCTGTGGGGGGATTCTTAGGAGAAAAACAGACACTTACCTTGGGCTTCTATCAGCCTTCTGCAGCGATAATGTCCCACGCCGTCCTCCTCCCATCTGCCGTTCTCCGCCGCCGGCCACGGTCTAGCGCGGCATGGGATCCAACTGTGGCTGCGCTACAGTGGCTGCGCACCCGCTCGCTTCCGCCTGCGTCATCGGAAGCTTACTGCGCAAGCGCAGTACAAGAAACCGTTGTACTGCGCCTGCGCAGTAAGCCTCAGATGACGCGAGCGGAGGAGCGGCGGCGCGCATTAGTCGTCTGTGTGACAGACGAATAATAGCCCGGTGCCGGCTGCGGGGAACGGCGGATGGGAGCAGGACGGCGTGGGACATTACCGCTGAAGGGGGCTGATAGAAGCCCCAGGTAAGTGGCAGTTTTTCTCCTCAGAAACCACCACAGAACCCCTTTAAGTCTAAGAGCAAAGTAAAGAAGCAAAAAAGACAACCCAGCATGCCCTGCAACTTCCTTTGTGCGGCAATGTACCAATTAAGAGTCAGGTAAATTGGGGAATGATCATTTATCAGCAAGAAAAGTAATAGTGATTTTAACTTTTGGATTTCCTGGTTAGCATCCTCATTACTTGTTTACCAGATAAAAATAAAGAATTGATTTTTTATTTTATGCCCGTCAGTTATACTTTAACCACTTCAGCCCTCAGTCGTGTTTCACTTTATGCATCCAAGCAATTTTCGCCTCCCATTCATTCGCCTATAACTTTATCACTACTTATCAGAATGAACTGATCTATAGCTTGATTTTTCTGTCACCAATTAGGTTTTCTTTGGGTGGTACATTTTGCTAAGAGCTACTTTACCGTAAATGCATTTTAACAGGAAGAATAAAAAAAAGGAAAAAAAATCATTATTTCTCAGTTTTCGGCCATTATAGTTTTAAAACAATACATGCCTCCATAATTAAAACCCACGTATTGTATTTGCCTAATAGTCCCGGGTATTACACCGTTTAAATTATGTCCCTATCACAATTATATCCCTATACAAGCTTATAATAAAAAAATAGAAATATTTCATCTTTACATTGATATTTAAAAAGTTTACACCAGCCTTTCTCAACCTTTTTACCCTGGAGGAACCCTGCAAATAACTTTTGGATCTCAAGGAACCCCTGCAAAGAATGTTTTGATCTCAAGGAACCCCTGCATGTATTTTGCAGGAGGCATGGTCTTTAAAAGTAGGCGAGACTTTTTATTTAACTACCTCCTATTACACTGCCACGTATTATACTGTCTCCTTATCTTAGTGCTTTTTATTAATGTTCTCATTATTATTCTGACCCCCCAATTTAGTGCATCTTTTTACAGTACCAACGATTATAATGTGCTCTATTATACTTCCCCTATGATGGGGGAAAATGCCAAGGAGCCCCTGCAGAGTACTCAAGGAACCCTGGTTGAGTAAATATTTATGTGTATTTTTTCTTATTGTAATGTTTTTTTGTTTTTTTTATTAAACATTTTATTTGGGTATTTCTGGGAGGGTGGGAGGTAAATATGTTTATTTTATTTTTTTTACATGTAGATGTAGTTTTACTTCTTGGCCACACGATGGCAACCTTGAGTTTGTTTACATGTACGCTTAGAGGAACATAGGAGGCAGAAAGAGCGATGCTACCGAGAGAAGCCCTCGCTTTTTCTGCCGGGGAAAGGGATCAGTGATCGGGCACCATGTCCCGATTCACTGGCTAACGAACCACAGGCCAGGAGCACGCGTGCATGCGTTCGATCGGCCGCGGGAGAGCGCTGGAGCCCACATGCAGCCTTTTGGACGTATATTATGCGGCCTTTTGGACGTATATTATACTTTGGCCTTTTGGACGTACATTATACGTCCAGGGCCGGATTTAGGCCAAGGCCACCTAGGCCATGGCCTAGGGCACCACGGGAGCAAGGGCACCAAAGCAGCAGGCAAGCCTGGTGCATTTGCAAGCTTGCAAATGCTGCAATGCAGGGAGATCAGATGAGTGTCTGACCACGGTACTCTGCTGCTAGCCGTCTGTGCAGCAGCCACCTTGCTCTCCGTGCACGTTTGCATTGTTCTGCACTGGAGACAAGGGGAGAAATTAGTGACACTGATGGGGTGGCTGCTGCATTGTGAAGGCAAACTGGCTACCTATACTGAAAGGGGGGGGGGGGAGTAAGGGAATCATCTGGCTACCTATACTGGAGGGAAAGGGGGAAGGGGTCATCTGGCTACTTATACTGGGGGAGTCATCAGGCTACCTATACTAGAGGGTGGGGGAGGGGTCATCTGGTTACCTATACTGGAGCGAAGGGGGGAGGGGTCATTTCGCTACCTATACTGAAGGGGGCTGGCTGGTGACAGTGGCCTTGGGCGGTAAAAAGTACAAATCAGACCCTGTATACGTCCAAAAGGACAAAGTAGTTAAAGGGACTACAGTACAGCCGTTAGTCTGAAAGCAGTTAAAGGACAACTGAAGTGAGAAGATTATGGAGGCTGCCATATTTATTTCCCTTTAAACAATACCAGTTGCCTGCCTGGAAGCCCTGCTGACTTATGTGGCTGCAGTGGTGGCTGAATCACACCAGGGACAAGCATGCAGCAATCTTGTCAGATCTGATAATAATGTCAGAAACACCTGATTTCCTGCATGCTTGTTCAGGATCTATGCTTAACCTTCCTGGCGGTAACCGCATGAGGATTTCTCAGGCCCTGCTGGGCCGATTTGCATAAATTTTTTTTGCTACACGCAGCTAGCACTTTGCTAGCTGCGCGTGCACACCGATCGCCGCCGCTCCGCCCCAGACCCCATGCGCTGCCTGGCCAATCAGTGCCAGGCAGCGCTGAGGGGTGGATCGGGACTCCCTTTGAAGTCACGACGTCGATGACATCATCCCACCCGTCGCCATGGCGACTGGGGAAGCCCTAATGGAAATCCCGTTCAGAACTGGATTTCCGGACAGGCTTTATCGCCGGAGGCGATAGGAGCGGGTGGGGGGATGACGCTGCACAGTGGCTATCATGTAGTGAGCCCTAGGCTCGCTACATGATTTTTTAAAAAAAGGAAATAAAAAAAACTGCTGCGCTGCCCCCTGGCGGTTTTTAATAGACCGCCAGGAGGGTTAACGTATTAGAGGCAGAAGACCAGAAGGATAGCTAGGCAACTGCTATTGCTTAAAATGAACCTGAGGTTAGAGGTATATGGAGGCTGCCATATTTATTTACTTTTAAGCAATACCAGTTGCCTGGCTGTCCTGCAGATCTCCCAGAGACCATGACTTAATTATGAGGACTGCTGATATTGGAAGTCCAAATAAATGGGTGCTCAGTTTATCAGGAGTGACAGTTTTGGAAGGAACTATAGCAGTCAGATGAAGGGAACCTGAAGCAAGAGGCATATGGAGGCTGCCATATTGATTTCCTTTTAAGCAATAACAGTTGCCTGGTAGCCCTGTTGATCCTCTGCCTCTAACACTTTTAGCCATAGACCCTGAACAAGCATATTCAGATCAGGTGTTTCTGACAACATTGTAAGAACTGACAAGATTAGCTGCATACTTGATTCCGGTGTGTGATTCAGACACTACTGCAGCCAAATAAATCTGCAGGGCTGCCAGGCAACTGGTATTGGCAGCCTCCATATCACTCTCACCTCGGGTTCACTTTAAAGGAAATAAATATGGCAGCCTCCATATACTTCTCGCTCCAGCTGTCCTTTAAATCGTGCATGATAATATTGTGGATTTGTGTTTTACAACAAATGTGAAACTAGGAAAAAAAATGTTTTTATTGTCTTTTTTACTTTCCTGAAGAGTTTAACTTTATTATTTTCTCTACCCTGTTTCCCCTTCTAGAACTGCATTGCCTTTGCTATGCTATTATATTGTGCAACACACTGTCAGTGTGAAAGAAGCCTAAATCTTCAAACCTAGATTTTTAACCTGTAACACACCTAAAAATCGCAAAATGCTAGCGATTACAGCTAGCATTTTGCGGGAGTGATTTTTCCATGATTAACGCAGAAAAATCACTGGACATTGTAGCATTTTGGGAGCTATCACGGTTAGCGGTTCTATACATGCTAATCGCGATTGCTCAAGAATCGCCGCTAAAATGCTGCATGTAATGCGTTTGCAATTATTGCTAATCGCAAAACACCCGCGATTACGGCAGTGAGAACACTGCCATAGCAAACATGTGCTAAGCGGTTTTAAAAACCGTGTGAATGGGCCCTAAAACAGAAAAGTCCTATTTAGGATAAGTTATGTGGCTACAACTGTTGCTCTCATAAGTTTATTTTCACTTCGGGTTCCCTTTAAACATATATCTGTCGCTAGGCCGTCTCCATATACCTCAGCGACCCCTTCGCTCCCCTCTCAGTGTCCCACTTGCTCCTGGAGAGAAAGTAAAGCTGAGGTGACAGAAATTGAAGCTGGTCATATAAGCCGTGCCTCTGGGAATGTGGCCTCAGCCAGGCAGCAGCTGCACACCCTTGTTACTGTCACTGAGCCAGTCAGCAAGCGACCAACTACGTGCAGCACCATTGTACCATTCCTGAGGTCCCCACAGCCTCGTCGCGCCAATTTCCCGGACTGCATGAAGGTGTCATTAGCAGGTAATCTTCCTGTCGGCTTGTATAGGATATTGTCATGCATATGAATGTCACTGCTCCCACCTTGTCACAGGTACTGCTCACTAACTGCTTGCTAATGGTTACACTGCATGTCCGGCCATAACTGCCTATCTTATTTATTAACCTTTATAATTAGTGACTCGGTGCCTTGCCTACTAGCACAGAGAGTTTTGGCATCACAGTGATTTAGGCAAAAGAAAAATCAGGATAACAAGGCACTCAATAAAGGATCACTATCGCAAAAAAGTAGGCCGTTGAAATTTGACAGAACCGACAGGTTTTGGGACAGTCCATCGCCTCATGGTGGATTCCCAAGGTTTTGTTTGTTTTGAACAGCATTTCCTGCACAGCAGTTTAACTGCCAAAATAGTAAGATACCAGCCAGCCTCCCTACTCACTTGCACACTACTTTGTCAGTTAGACTTTGCAACTGCTGTTCAGGAAATGCTGTTGAAAAAAAAAAAAAACCCAGAGAATCCCCCATGAGTAGATCGACTGGCACAAAACATGTCGGTTTAACTGTCTACTTTTCTCACGTTAGTGGTCCTTTTAAAGGGAACCTAAAAATACTGAAAAGAAAAAAAAAGGGTTTCACTTACCTTGGGCGTCTGCCAGCCCCCTGCAGCCATCCTTTGCACTAGCATACCTGGAATGATCCTCCGGTACCCCGCTCCAGCTCACTTTCTCTTCCGCCGGTCGCCGTCCACTGTAGAGATTTTCTCGTTATGCGCAGGGCGCCCCCGACGGCGGGGGCGCATACAAGGATGTGTGTGGCCAGGGCCGCACAGGCGCAGTGGACGTCAACTTGTAAGTCGGCGAAAGAGAGAGTGATCTGCAGCAGTGGCCTGAGTATCATTCCTGGACGGCGAAGGCACATTCATGTTTTATTGGTTTTGTTCCTAGAACTGTGTGAACAAGCTTTGACCCTAAGCTTTCTTGCACACTTCTGTGCATTTTAGGCAATGTGTATCAATCTGTAGCATTGATGTTTTGCTGAGAAATACACAGAAGAGTGCACTCATTGCTCAGGCCCTTAGTCACACTGTGTGCATTGCATAACATATGCATTATAATGTGTGTGTACTGCAATGGCCCCATGGGTTTGCTCAGAAAGGGATCCAGAAATTTCCAATGGCATCCCAGCAACACCTCTGACCCCCCTCCCTCCACATATCACCCATCAGCAACAGTCCTGAGTGTGCTTTATCACCCACCACTGATCACTGGCTGTATCACCTCTGTGATCCCCTACATACACAAACACAACGTGGTCTCTTCCCAAGACACCAAAGCCCCCCCGGCCTACATTAGTAATATTAGCATAAGAGAAATATGTACCTGGAGACAGATGCTGTGCTGCCTTCCGTTTCATCAGGCCCTACTGTGCATACACCTAAGGTGATTAGAGAGAAGGTCACACTCATAATCCAACCCAGCCTTCTGATGGCTGCATCTATTACAGGCATTTCTTGATACAACCGTAACAGCTGCTATGGGGCCCAGCAGTAGGTGGGGTCCTCTTTATCCCTAACTTACCCTTCTGTGTATTCCCCACCCTCTGACCCCCAGGCACTTGAATTTGCATGGAGCAGCAGTGGTCAGGGAGGTAGTGCTGGATGTGTGGACTGAGGGAATCACTTGGTGGTCACAGATGAGGACCCTGCAGGGAAGCTGTGCTGAGAGCGGCAGCAGCATTTCTCCACAGCACTCTAATTATAGTAGCAATAGGACATCTCTGGTCTCAAGACCCTGCAGGAGAAGTACTGGTATTTCTAACAGCGTATTTAGGAGACACTCTGTGCATCACAGGCTTCTCTGCACAACTGTGGAAGGCTACTACAAATATTTGCTTTAACCTATTAGCAGCCACATATAGCTTTATGTGGCTGCAGGGCCAAGTCCCCTCGCCCCCCGGGGAATTGTGTCCTCCCCAGCCTGGCAGGGTGTGCAGAGCGGTGCAGGGAGCTTTCATATTTACCTGTCCCGACTGCTGTATGCAGTGGCGTAGCTAAGGAGCTGAGGGCCCCGATGCAAGTTTTACATTGGGGCCCCCCAAGCACTCTATACATAACAATTGATACAGCGCACCAAAACCTGCCAATGGCAACTGCAGTGTCAGAGGTGCAAGAAGGGGATGAGGAACAGTTTGTTAATGATTACCACTATTCAAAGTATCTGTAGAAGTGATTATTATGAGCACAGGACCAATAGAGAGCTAATACTATAGTTGAGGGAAGGCCCTTCAGGGCCCCTCTGGCCCAAGGGGCCCCGATGCGGTCGCTACCTCTGCAACCCCTATTGCTACGCCCCTGGCTGTATGGCATCTCCTCCCCTCCGCTGATAGCGCTGCAATGCTGGCATCCTCTTCTGAGTTCCAATCACATGATATGACGTGTGATCGTTACCCAGGGGATGGTGTCAGCGGTGCAGCACCGCCTGGTGGTGGAAGAGGGGTGATGGAAGAGTCTCTTCAATCACTCCTCTTCCATCACCTGGGGGTGCTTCACCGCTGACACCATCCCCTGGGTTAGGGTCACATGTTATATCATGTGATCGGAACTCTGAAGAGGATGCCGGGAATGCAGCACCACGGGTGGATGAAGAGCAGAAGCCGATCCAGCTGCAGGCAGCCTAATGGTATATGCCGGTTGAAGCTGACATCCAATGCATTGTCTATCTCGAGATAATGCATGCAGGGCTGCTTATAGGTTAAAGCACTTTAGGTGCATATGTGAGAGCACCATGTCCATTTGTATCCATAGGAGAATGGTATTAGTATAGTAAGCCTAGGCCAGTGATCTGCAAACTTGGTTAAAACAGACAGACACAGAACATTTATATCGTGCTTTTCTCCTGGCGGACTCAAAGCGCCAGAGCTGCAGCCACTAGGGCGCGCTCTATAGGCAGTAGCAGTGTTAGGGAGACTTGCCTAAGGTCTCCTACTGAATAGGTGCTGGCTTACTGAACAGGCAGAGCCAAGATTCGAATCCAGGTCTCCTGTGTCAAAGGCAGAGCCCTTAACCATTACACTATCCAGCCACCGCTGTTAAGGAACTACAAGTACCACAATGCATTGCGGGAGTCAGCCACAGTCATGGTTCATAAAGGCAAATGCATTGTGGGACTTGTAGTTCCTTAACAGCTGGAGAGCCAAGTTTGCAGATGACTGGCCTAGGCGCCCCATCAAAGCTTTGCTGTGGAGCCTACGCCAGAACAGCTACCTTTTGTTTTTTAATTTTTACTGCAAGTTGCCTTTCAAGAAGCACCTTATCAATGAACTGCTCCTACACAACACAAGTGTAGTAAGTAGTGCTTCAATCTTGTTGAAAGTACCCCTGAAACAAAATAAAAAGTAATAAATGAAGCTTATGGTTGGGTAGACTACATCCTAATGAGTGTCCAGACACTGCTCATTGTCCTCGGGGTCTTACTCATTCCCTGGTTCTCTAAATAACCGATGGGATGCTGGACCGGCTCTACGCAGGGCAAGAGGGCGCAGCGCCCCCTTCAATAAATGTCTTGCCCCCCTCTCGGGAACCGGGATGTGCCTACGTGGGATCCTCTTCTGTCTGACTGCCCCTATGCCAGCTTCCTTTTGGAACGCTGCGCACACCAACACGGAGTGAGAGGCCTTACATCAGGTCGTCAGCTGCCAACAGTCAGTTACATGACTGCTATTTCCTTTTGGTCCACGCGCCCGCCGCCTATGCTTGTCCTGTCTTACAGTCACAGAGGCTGTTTGGAGTAGGGAGCACTGCTTGTCAACACCGCCTCCAGTCTGCCCGATAAGACACTAGTAATGTTACATTAAACACTGTAATTGGAACTTACTCCATTCATCACAGAGTCTGTTCCCTTCCCCAGCTGATTTAAAATAGTACTACACAAAGAATTGAATGTGTGCATTAAACACCAAGTGAACACCTGACATAACTGGCTAAGCAAATTTGGCCTAATTGGCTATTAATGAGGCAATGCTCATGCAAATATGCATTCGCTTTCGCATGCCAACTTATGCAGGGTCAAAAACCAATGCCGCAAAGCGGTCGCCCTGTGGGAATTAGTTCATGCTGCAATAGCACTATCCAGGAGCGCCACGGGGAGGCTTCCCAATGCCCCCATACAACCGGGCGCTCTCACTGCCTGGGAACCGCAGCAGCACCCCGGAGGAGGAGGCTGGGTGGCGCAGGCGACCCCCCCAAGCGTGGCCAGAACCGGGGGGAGCCGTCCGCACCCACCTCCCAATAATTAAAAACAGGCACTTACCTTAATGTCCATTGCGTTCTACTACTGAGCATAGCTTAGGTGCAACACATTTGATTTAAAATAGACCTGACCTGTCCTGGCTGAACTCAACACAATTCAGCAAGCAAAGTACTGTTTTTATAATAAGTACAGGAGAAAAAACTGCTCAAACATGATATGTAAACATGATGCCCCCTCATATGTGCCTGTCTAGAACCGGCCCTGATAGGATGCGCCAATACTTTCAATGGCACAGCTGGCGCTGTTGCTAGCAGACCGATCCCTTATTGCCTCCCCTCTGGCGTTACTCCTACGTAGCACCGGCATGCCCACCTTCTCCCTGGTGCACGGCGGTGTCATTTCCTGGAGGCCAGGACCAGCTTCAAGCTTTCTCATTACCATAAGTCCTGGATATTACAATAGTATTCCCACTTACCTACCCAATTGTTGGGTGAAATGCTGTTTGATCACATTTATTTTCTAAGTGCGATTTTATCTTTTTCAGTTTCAATAAACGTAAATGTATCTTAGAAGCCCTCCTGTTCATGTTTCCTAGAGCCTCACTTTTCCCACAAGTTCTGAAGCTAGCTAAATGGTGTTACAGAAGGGGTATTGATCCCATGATTATCTGCTAGGTTAAGCGCGGTAAGGCTTCTTTCCACTTGTGTGCGGCATGCGTCTTGCAAGACGCGATGCCGGCACAGCTGTGACGAGTCTCGCAGCCAAATCCCTCTAGCCGCGCTATGCACGCCTATGGGATTCGGACAGTGACTTGCAGAATTATGCTGCAGGGCCTCAGATTTTTCCCCGCCCACGAATTCGGATGCTTTGCATAGAGTTCTATAGGCTGCCAAATTCCATCCAAATTCGTGGCCGAGGAATTGCCCCAAATACGCACAAATGGAAACCTAGCCTTATACTGTGGAACTTTTGTTCACTGCGCCTGCGCTGCTCAGAATCCTTCTGTGTCACTTGGAGGAACATTTGTAAGGTAAGAGGACCTGGTATAGAGAACAGGAGGGACCCCCGAGGACAACGAGCAGCATTACGAAACTCAGGAGGTGATCTAGCCCACCACGGGCTTCATTCAATAGTTCTTTTCCCAATTCAAGGGTACTTAATGGGAAATTTTGAGTAGAGGGAGGCCTCTGGATAGCCGTGAGGTACCTTCATTGTCCTCAATTGAATGTTGAGACCTTCTAAGCAAATCCAACAAGTAGAGCTTGTCGGATTTGCTCTTGTGGCCATGCTTCTCTCTGTGTATAAGAGCGGCCACACCTGCACGAGGCTGTCTGCGCATGCACAGTAGCTGCTTGTGCACGACTTATCTGCATGCTATGTGCAGGCAGGACGCGGTTGTACGCATAGAGGAGAGGAGCGCAGCAGCGAAGACGAAGAGTACCCTGGCGAGCAGTGGTGTGCTGGGTGAGGATCAGAGATTTCTAAATTTCTAACTTTTTTCCTCACAATTTTCAACAATGAAGGCAGTCAGGCTGTTCCCTTACTTCCACATCACGTATACTGTCCACTCCGATGGTCCGCAGTAATGCGGCTGTAACCCGGGGCAGATGAGCTCCCTATAGGCTATATGGTGAACACATCCGCCTGGCCCGGTATTATCGTGGACTGCACAGATGTGCGCTTGCTGCCATGGATTCATTGCAGCGT
Source organism: Hyperolius riggenbachi (assembly GCF_040937935.1). Taxonomy (NCBI): domain Eukaryota; kingdom Metazoa; phylum Chordata; class Amphibia; order Anura; family Hyperoliidae; genus Hyperolius; species Hyperolius riggenbachi. Next base: position 74,850,005 of record NC_090654.1, on the reverse strand, counting down.
AATAAGTGTGAATGACTACTATATATAACGTAGGAGCCATGTGCTGTCCACTTATGAGCGGAGTACGAACAAAAAACAGTTCTTCACTCTGGGAACAGAGATGGGTTCTGTGTGTGTGGGGGCGTTGTTGAGGGTAAAAACAGACACTTACCTGGGGCTTCTATCAGCCCCCTGTAGCAGTGATGTCCCACGTCGTCCTCCTCCGATCCGCCGTTCTCCACCGCCGGCTCCGGTCTAGCGCGGCATGCTTTCCAACTGCGGCTGCACGGCCATGCACCTGCTCGCCTCATTGGAAGCATACTGTGCAGGCGCAGTACAAGAAACCACCATACTGTGCTTGTGCAGTAAGCTTCCGATGACGCGAACAGGAGCACGCATTATTAGTCTGTTAGACGAATAATTGCCTGGTGCCGGCGGCGGGGAACAGTAGATTGGAGGAGGACGGCGGGAGACATTACTGCTACTGGGGGCTGATAGAAGCCCCAGGTGTCTGTTTACCCTCAGCACACCCCCACAGAACCCTTTTAATGGGTGTAATAAAATGTGTCCAGATACAAAGATGCATTGGATAGAGCCAGATATTCAATAATTGACATACAGAGACAGTAACTGATGGAAAGAGAGGTAGATGTAACACTGATTGATAGCCTGCTAGCTTATTATATATATGATAATAAATGACTGATTGCACTTGATAGCAGCTCTGTAGAATGATAGGACAGTCCTATAAATATCAGTGTAGCAGCACAGAGCTCCGCCCAACTCCTCCCCCGCTCCGCCCATCCTACTATGCAGAAGCCCAGCCTCAGGCAGGGCCCCTCCATCAGCCAGAGCCAGGGGCCCCTGCTAGCCTCCTGCCCGGAGAACACACAGCATCATGGGTAAGTTATGGGGGGAAGGGACGCTATGCACATTACCACCCCCAGCTGCACTGTCCTCTACGTTGCTCTGTACTGCTGCCTGCCAGAGTGCCAGGAGCAACACTGTAGCTCTGCTCCCGGGCCCCGGCTGCACTACAGCGCCCAGCAATCACTCACCCACCCCGCCTTCCACAAGCCAGAGTTTCGCGCTCATCGCAAAACGCAAATGAGACGCCGCGCTTATCTCTGCTATCGTGTAGTAACGACGTGTTGCCGCTAGAGGGCGCTCACATGCAGCCAGTGATAGAGCAGCCACATCACTCAGCTAGGAAGTTTGCCAATAAAAATGACTGATTGCACTTGATAGCAGCTCTGTAGAATGATAGGACAGTCCTCTCTGTATAAATATCAGTGTAGCAGCATGTCATGTCACCTCCAGGAAATCCTGAACAGGACTGCAGCTATCTGTATTAACCCTTATCCTATGTACACACAATACAATTTTTTTTCAGATTTACCTGCCAGGACCAACAGGTCCAACCTGATTTCCGATTTTCCATAGAAGTGAATGCAAAATCGATCGGAAATCAGATTGGACCTGTTGGAAAAAGTCGATCCGGCAGGTAAATGTGCCAGAAAGTTGTATCGCATGTACCTAGCATAAGGCTTCCAGCTTTTTTCTTTAACCACTTAAGGACCGCAGTGTTAAACCCCCCTAAAGATCAGGCCATTTTTGACTAATTGAGCCACTGCAGCTTTAAGGCCTAGCTGCAGGGCTGCAAAACTCAGCACACAAGTGATTCGCCCCTTCTTCCCACCAACAGAGCTCTTTGTTGGTAGGGTCTGATCGCTCACCAGTTGTTTGGTTTTTTTATAAATATTTATTTTATTATTTTTTTTAAATAAATTTGTGCATTTTTTAAAATTATTTTTGTATTCTGCCTGCCAGCCAATCAGCTATCATAGGCTTCAGCCTATGACAGCAGATCACTTTTGTGCCTGCCAGGGGGACAGCCGCATCACACGGCTGTCCCCAGTACAGCACTGCTGCAGATCGCAGCGCTGTACAATGTTTATAGAGGACGGTTTTGCTGTCCAACAGTCTCCGAGCGGCAATCGCCGATGGGAGACTTAAGGCGGAGATACGCCTTCCAAGCAGAGATGCGTGTGCATAGCCCCATAGAAGACCGTTCACACCAATCGGCGTGGAGCGGTCCTGGGGCTGCCGCCGCGTTCCCGCCAATTGGCGTCACATCAACTAGATCAGTGCCCATATAAAGGGCCAACGTAAGCCAAGCGGTGGCCTCGGGGCAAAGGTAATTTGGCCCCCTCCTCAAGCAAGTAAAGTCAGCCCCTGAGCGTCCACTCCACTGGACTCCCAGGTGGTCTCCCGCTGCCTGCTCCTGTGGTCCCATGTAGCTGAGCCTGAGCTGCCTTGTAACAACTCACCTGTTCCGGCAGCTGCTCTGTTCCGATCTATGTCTTCAGCCACGTTGCCTGTGTCTTCTTCATCAAGAAGACGCAGGTAGCGCGGCTGAAGATAGAGATCGGAAAGGAGCAGCCACGGGGACAGGTGAGTTGTTACAAGGCAGCTCTGGTTTAGCTACAGAACATGCGGGGCCAGGGGCCACGGGAGCAGTCAGCAGGAGACCACCTGGGGGGTCCAGCGGCACGGGGACCCTGTAGTAGTTGGGGGTCCTGGGACAATTGCCCCTTTGCCTCAATGTAAGTGTCGGCCCTGCCCATATATGTACTAAAGTCCACATTGGCCAGACTTTGAGGTGAAAATACATTTTGGATGACTGAGAATTATGCTAAATATTATGATATAGAGTTATGCTAATTTATTATGACAGAGTAACCAAGCAGCTCGGGGTGAGCCAAACCACTAGGAAAGTATAAGGGCCCGTTTCCACTTGTGCTGTGCGAATAAGTTGCGGAAAATGCAAAAACGAATTTGCATGCGGATGCAAATTTTACCGCAGATTCGCGTACGGTTTTGCAGTTTTTTGTAAGTATGCGAATTTAACCATGTCAGGGCCTGTGTGCTTTTACATTGATTTTAGGCAAAAACTTATGCGAATTCGCATGGAAAATTTGCATAGTGAAAACGCATGCACATTTCCTATTACTTTGTATACGAATCGCGGTGTGAATTCTGATGGCTCTGCTGTGCAGATTTTTCCCGCACAGAAAAACACTCTGTTTTCCTGACAAGTGGAAACAGGCTAATTAAGTTGTATTGGTTGTGCGAATCTGCGTGCAGAAAATGCATGCAGATTCATGATAGTGGAAACGGAGACTGAAAAGCCTTCCTACTAAAAAAAAGCAATGCTAGGTGTGATTAGCCTTCTTAAAACAGAAGGAAACTTGCAATAATTCAGCTATAAGTGAACATTTGTGGTTACCCACAATGCACCACTACTGAATATGCAAATTATCTCTTTATGCCCTTGTAGCCAGGCTAGCCTCCAGAACCGCTGGTGTATAGCATGTCTATAGCTTTACATTTTACAGAGCCATACCAACCCCACATGCAGGCAGCCTGTATTGGACTTTTGGTCCTCCTCAGTACAATACAGGGATTGATATTGCTCAATGGGATAGGGCTTGGACCAGTACAACAGAGTAACCAAGCACTCGGAAAGTATAAGGGGCCAAAAGAGGCCGAAAAGCCCTCCTACTAAAAAAGCAATGCTTGGTGTGATTAGTCTTCTTAAAACAGAAGCCGATTTATTATAAAACTCTAAAATGTAAATTGACTAATCAAATCTTGCAGTGAAAGTATGTGCCTGGTTCATTTTTAAGCTGCATAGATTTACAGTAACATTTGCATAATTCTGCATTATGGACCCAGTCCATGGTGTATGCCGGAAGATATGGTGTTCCCGACACTAGTGCATGCCAGGAGATGTACAGACACTAAAGACTACATCTCCCAGCGTGCACTAGGGGGCCGGGCACACTCAGAGGCAGAAAAATCAGAGCCTGCTCGTCTCAGTGTTAGTGGGGCCCGGAACTAGAACACTAATGAAAGAGGACCCAGAGGCTTACCTCTCTCAAAGTAAGCACCCATACTGGGACCCGTTTTCCCTTCAGGGTCCCTTTTTAAAGGACATCTGTGACTTTAATAAAAAGAAAAGAAAAAAATACAGATACCTCAGCGCTGGCACCCAATAATATTTACATTGGATCCACTCTACTGCGCAGACATGATGCATCTGCGCAGTAGAGTGGACCCGATCGTGCGTGGCTATTTCTGCCGGAGCCCGAGGGGTAGCTGACACTGTGACTGTGTGAGGATCTCGACGAGCTGATCTTCTGGGGTCCCAGCGCTGGAACTTCTCTGGTGAGGAGGATGGGGGAGACCTCTTTAGGATCCAGAGGCTTCTGTTTCCCAAGGTAAGCACCCCCGAGGGGCATTTTTTTTACCCCACACTTTAAACTCACGTAGTGGTTCTGGTTTAACATTAGCTGTGTACAGGATGCTAAGAGTTACTTTCAGAATAGAGAGCCAAGATTAGCAGGCTGTATATCCTTCTTGCTTCTAAGCATCCTGTATCATGGTAACAGTGCCCTCTATGATGACATCATAGGGGGCGCTGTTACAATGATACAGGACATATAGAACCAGGAAGAGGGAAGGACATGCTGCGCGTGGATCCTGGGAGGTGAGTGTCAATTTCTGCTGCACATTCCCCCCCCCCCTCCCTCAACCCCTGACAAGGCGCTTCTCTCTCTTGCGCTCACCACTTGCCCCTCTGCCTACCCGACAGCAAAGCTCTCACGCTGTCTAAACGGGGGGGGGGGGGGGGGGGGGGAGGGGGGGCTTCCTGTCTACTAAAAGGGAGAGGGATCTCTCTGGCTACCAAAAGGGAAGGAGAGATCTCCCTGGCTATCTAAACGAGTAGTCTTTCTGGCTACCAAAAGCAAATGGGTTGTCTTTCTGGCTACCTAAATGGGGGAAGTCTCTAGCTACTAAAAGGGAGAGCGCACTCTGAAGCCTAAAGGGGGGAAGCTCTCTGGCTACATATACGTAGGCTTTCTGGCTGCTAGATCACAAGAGTGTGCCCAAGTCTGGGGAGGGGGAGCGGGTAGAAACTGCTTTGACTTGCCCTTTAAATCAGGGGTCACCAAACTTTTTCGGTCAAGGGCCAGGTCAACATACTTCAGACTGCTGGGGGGCTGGAACATACATAAAATGTTGAAAAACATTACATTGAGTCTAGGTATTGATTCCCCCACCAATTATGCTCGGAGGAGATCTCCCAGCAGCAGCCATTCAGTCATGCAGCACCTGAAGAACATTGGTGCACCAGACAGTTAAACATACCCAGGTGACAACCTGCAGTCCAATTGGAAAGCATTGTCACCTGATGCAGAATTGGAAACCAGCGAATGACTGCTTGTTGGCTTCTGCAGTATGTGGATGGGTGGTGTCAGCACTGCTATCCTATATATATCGGGGCGCGACTTTTAAAGGTGCAGAGGGCCACATCTATAAGCTATACATTTTGTGTTTGGAGGGCCAGTGAAAAAACCGTGGAGGGCCGCATTCGGCCCGCGGGCCTTAGTTTGAGGACCACTGCTTTAAATTTTTAAATACAGAAGGGCCTGATTTCTGAGGAAGAATGGATAGCACTTACAATGCGCGGATTCCATATTAGTAATGCATTCATGGCACGTTGGTTTCGATGGATAACAATAAGCAAAAATGTAGTTGAAAAGCAGCAGCATAAGGAGATGTTGCATTTACAAATATACAGAGAATTATGGCCCATACTCACAGGCTACAATTGTCGCCGCAACATGCGGCGCATGCGTGTTGCGGCGACAGGTCGCCCGTGAGTATGCGGCGTTGCACGGGCGCGCACCCCGAACTGTCGCCCGTCGCTGATGTCGCCAGGCGATTGGTGCGGTCAATCGCCTGGCGACGGTCACCGCCGCAACTCTGCCGCAACTGTCGCTAGTCCGCGTGAGTACGCGGACTAGCGACAGCAACATAATTGCTAATAGACGGCGCTTCCGGCAGGGGGAGGGACAACAGCGACAGCTTCCGCCGCATAAGTTGCCAGGTCCCTCCGCCATGTGTATGCGGAGGGACCTGGCGACGAGCTGTCGCCGGCATGTCGCGCACACGGGAGCGTGTGCTAGCGACATGCCAAAAAGTTGTCCGTGAGTATGGGCCATAAGATCGATAGCCTAAGCAATACTGAAGGTTGGTTTCATGGCCCTGTGAGAAGAGGCTTCTTATGCACAACAGCTGCATTCATTCTATGATTGTTTAAATGTTTCAGAAATGCCCATCAGAAGTAAGAGATGAAGACACATTCACATTAGTGCTGATGGAGACACCTCGTGTTGCACCACCAGCCAGTCTCCTCAGCTCTCGCACAGCGCAGGAGAGTTATGTCTGCCAACAAACAGCACACTGACGTCTTTCCAGGAAGATGCGTTCTTAGAAAGCCATATGTCCACCACATGGCTGCAGCTCTCCACAGTCACCCAATAGCCTCCTGGTTCAGCCTTGTGCGTTTCTTGTATAATGAAAATACATAGTTTGCAATGCCCAACATTTTTGCAATTTAAAGAGGGAACGCCAGTGAAAATAATGTTATAAAAAGTGCTTCATGTTTACAATAATTATCTATAAATGATTTAGTCAGTGTTTGTCCATTGTAAAATCGTTCCTCTCCCTGATTTACATTCTGACATTTATCACATGCTGACATTTTTACTGCTGGCAGGTGATGTCAGTGGTAGGAGATGCTGTTGGCTTTTTTGGCATTTGGAAACAGCTGTTATTTCCCACAATGCAACAAGGCTCCCACAGTGTGATGTCAGAACCATGATCTGTTTGTGAAAAGGAATAGATTTCTCATGGGAAAAGGGGTATCAGCTGCTGATTGGGATGAAGTTCAGTTCTTGGTTACTGTTTCTCTTTAACCATTTTTGCGTTAATATTATCATTATTTTTATTACCTTGCTGAATTCCTGTGCCAGTGTTAAGTTTTACACGAGCAAGAGGTTTCCAATAATGCATTAATTCTGCATCAAACAGGACTGCTCCCTCCAGATATATCACTTTCTGTCTTCCTAATGCATACCTGAGGCGGAGGCAGCCAGGGCCGGATTTGCACTCTTTACCGCCCAAGGCCACTGTCACCAGCCGCCCCACTTCAGTATAGGTAGAGAGATGATCCCTCCCCCTTCCCTCCGGTATAGGTAGCCTGATGACCCCCCCAGTATAGGTAGCCAGATGACCCCTCCCCCCTTTCCCTCCAGTATAGGTAGCCAGATGACCCCTCCCCCCTTTCCCTCCAGTATAGGTAGCCAGATGACTCCCTTAATCCCTCCTTTTCCCACTCCCCCCTTTCAGCATAGGTAGCCAGCTCACCTTCACACCGCAGCACCTATAAGCTCGTCTCCAGTGCAGAAGCTTCCTCTTCCTTTCCATCTCCAATGTTGCCCAAGTCCATAGCTGCTGGCCATAATGCAAACGTGCACAGAGAGCAAGGTGGCTGCTGCACAGGCATCCAGCAGCAGAGTACCAATGGTCAGGCGCTCGCTCCCTGCATTGCAGCATTTGCAAGCTTGCAAATGCTACACCAGTTTAGCCTGCTGCTTTGGTGCCCTTGCTCCTGTGGTGCCCTAGGCCATGGCCTAGGCGGCCTTGGCCTAAATCCGGCCCTGGAGGCAGCACAGAGTGGAGGCCAGCTACAATGAGGGCCCACCAAGTGTCTGATGACATAAATAAGCAGGTGCCCATAACTTTTACCCCCCCCCAAAAAAAAACACTTTAAAGCGGACCTGCTCTCTGCTCTAAAGGTGGCCACACACCATACAATTTTTTTAAATATCTGTTCAATTCAAGAACTGCAATCACTTTTTCTGACTGATTATAACATTTGAAAAATATGACCAATATGACCATATGTTAAATTTTTCCCCAATTATGATAAAAAATGATTGGAAACTCAGAAAATTGCTAGGGTGTGTATTAATGAATTTGCAATCTAACACACACCATACAATCTTTAGAAAAATATCTGGCATTCTGGATCGATAGAAATCGAAAAAAAAAATTGATTTTTCAGTCGAATAAAAAAAAAAGCATTCGGTGTTTTCAGGAGATCCGATCGTTTTTTGTTTTTTTTGTTTTTTTTTCCATCTTAAATTCGGATCATTTTATTGTATCGTGTGTGTGTGGTCACCTTAAGAGATACACAAAAGCATAATAACCTTTGAAGAAAAACATTTCTTTGTTAAAGCTGATACAAATCCTATGATAAATCTGCCAGGTGTCTTCTTCCTGCTTTCACGGAAGCAGACATAGGGTTAACATCCTGTGCTTTCAAATTGAGAAAAAGAGAGAACACCAAGAGCCCAATATAGTGTAGTATGTACTGGTAAGGTATAATTGATAGAGTAATAATATTAATTTAATACTCACAAACCAGGGTTACCAAGTAGGCAACCACTGTCAAAGCAGGTGGGGAGATTGTCCTGACCCCACTCAGGATTAAAAAGTCGCTCTCTGTAGTTGAAGAAGGAAGGGTACAACCCTCCACCAAGGGTGGACTTGATGTAGATAATAGGATAACAGAGGCGCCAATAGGATAAAAAACACTAAAAGAACTTAAAAACCCATCTTGGTAATAGAGGAGGCAGTGGTGGACTCACCCCCTCCAAGCAGAACACACGACTGTGGATTTTCAGTCAAAACAATTTTATTGGATACTCCAAATAAAGTGCAACGCGTTTCACGGGATACAAACTCGCTTCATCAGGCAATAACAGATAGGAGTAAACAGCATCTGCCAGTATCATCAACACAGAGGCGCTCAGTGTTGATGATACTGGCAGATGCTGTTTACTCCTATCTGTTATTGCCTGATGAAGCGGGTTTGTATCCTGTGAAACGCGTTGCACTTTATTTGGAGTATCCAATAAAATTGTTTTGACTGAAAATCCACAGTCGTGTGTTCTGCTTGGAGGGGGTGAGTCCACCACTGCCTCCTCTATTACCAAGATGGGTTTTTAAGTTCTTTTAGTGTTTTTTATCCTATTGGCGCCTCTGTTATCCTATTATCTATGTGCTTTCAAATTAGCTTATCTGCCGTGGCAGTCATGTGACACAGGGGAGAGATCAAATTACAATTTGGGATTAGACACAAATGAGGGGGAATTAGACAGGCTAAACTCTCTAAATACATACAGGCTGGATTTCTCTATATTTTCCTTCTGTCCTGTGCAAGGGTTCAGGTCCACTTTAAAATGGAACTCGAGGAACACGGTTTTATCTGTCAGGTTTGTATTGTTGTTTGTATCTGCTATCTTCCTGTCTCTGTGACATTCAGCACCCGAACAGAACGTGAGAATGTTAAGCCTTGTGCTCACGTATATTGTCTGGCTTTCAAGACTCGATCCCTTGGGCAAGAGTTTGGGGGTTGGGTCACTACGTACGTTCTGTTGTTATGAAGGGGGCAGGAGAGCCGACAGGATGGCATAGAACAGGCTAGGTGAGCAGGAGAGTGATGCATTCGGTCAAGATGATCCACTGGGTAGATTGTTCACCAATGCAGTGGGGGGATTGGGCGCCACTGTACACAAGCTAGATTGTAGATTTATTTTTTTTTCCTCTTTTTGTTTTTTTAATTCTTATTTATGTATTGGTCAGATTTGGCTTCTGACTTATGCTGCATACACACTTGAGATAAAAGTCTTTGGAAAAGGCAAGATCACAGACCAATTTTACCCCCTTCCATGTAGTATGAGAGCCATACCTACACAGTCTTTTCTATGGAGCTGCACTCCCCATCAGATAAAATCTTTGCAAGATGCTGCACACAAAGATGCTGTACACATTCAAAAGATCATTATCTGCAAAAGATCTCTTCCTGCAATAGATCCGTTCCTGCAAAATGCATTCATAGTCTGAGATCTGCAGATCATCATACACACCTTGTTTAACAGGCAATCATCTGCAGATCATCTGCAGATCAGATCCACCAGGATGGATTTTCAGATCTGCAGATGATTGCCAGATATGCAGATGAAGTCTGTTAAACCAGGTGTGTATGAGGATCTGCAGATCTCAGACTATGAATGCATTTTGCAGGAATGGATCTATTGCAGGAAGAGATCTTTTGCAGATAATGATCTTTTGAATGTGCACAGCATCTTTGTGTGCAGCATCTTGCAAAGATTGTATCTGATGGGGAGTGCAGCTCCATAGAAGAGACTGTGTAGAGTATGGCTCTCATACTACATGGAAGGGGGTAAAATTGGTCTGTGATCTTGCCTTTTCCAAAGACTTTTATCTCAAGTGTGTATGCAGCATTAGGCTAGGTCCAAAGTGAGCATTGCGTTTATTCCCTGTATAGCAGGAACACAAAGGAATTGGAAAGGTGGCCCGCAAGGTATCCGCGTGTTACGTTGCATACAGTGAAGCATACAGTCATTGAAAAGCATACAGTAGGGAGCAATGGCAGCGCATCCAAAATCGGGCTGCCTCTGAATGACTTAACAGCAAGAAGGTGTGCAGAGCCTCTTAAAGTCATAAATGCACCCAATTGCATCTGAAACAGGTGCTACAATTTACACTAATGGAGGATGTCAGCTTCCAAAACTGTTTGCATGCAAAAAAATTTGTACTGGACCCCTACACCGTAATGAGGTCACGTATCGTAAGGGGTCCTAACCTCTATTTTAAACAACCATAAAACAATATGCAAGCGTACATTTGACCTGGAAGCAGATAGCCATTGCAGTAGAGGAAGGGGTGCAGCGGTCAATTGTTCTGTGTTTCAATGCGGGCATTAAGCCGCACCACAACACCCCACTGTGAATGTAGCCTTACTGGAACTGGCCAAAAATTGGAACTCATTAGTCAGCAACCTGACAGTAAATTTACATATTACAGTTTGCTATGAGTTTGTGGACTTTGCACAGCGCTATGGCTTTTTTTACGGCCTCCGCAGCATCCAAGTCGTCCCTCGTGTGTTTATCACGTTCCCCCATTGGTACAGAGTTAGCACTAGCCTATGAACAGGTGTGAGTATATTTATTCCTCCTGAGGTCATCTCATAGGCACTTGGGAACTGGACACCGTTCTCTTGATGTGTGACAGAGGCGCGAGGTGGCTGCTGATGTCAGCTGGAATTCTGTTGGGTCAGAGGCTTGCCGGAGATTTATCGCAGTTCGTTGTTGACAAGACTTAGCGTAATACATTGCCAGGCCATTCACAAATGCCGATACGCACATTTCTGCATGCAGAGGATTTCTTTCCTTGAGGCAGAAACGCACTTTCTTTTCCCTCATTATAAAGCAGATGACATATCTAGAGTTTCTTTTGTAAGGAGTACTGCTGTATTTTTAACTGGTTCTGGACCAACGCAGCTGAAATCTACGTCCTGCATATGGCTGTGCGGATCTGACACGACGTAGTTTTTTTTTTTTTATTATATACACATACAATCCAAATCTGGACTCAACCCTTTATTGAGCGAATCTTCCATTTTTTTATTGTAATTACCAAGAACGGTGATACAGCAACAGACAAGCACCACGTGCTTATCTGTTTCTGTATCACCGTTCTTGGAAATTACAATAAAAAAATTGAAGATTTGCTCAATAAGGGTTGAGTCCAGATTTGGATTGTATGTGTATGAACATTATGCTATGGGAGGCTTGATGAACCTCCTGCCTTCATCTGTGACTCCCCGTAGGATATCGATTTGATCCTGAGGCCTGCAGACATTGTGTGTTGGTTACAACGTAGTTTTTTACACACTTGTCGCCACTCGGTTCCGCCGATCGGGCCACTGTCTCCCCGCCGCAGATCACTCGCCTTGCCGTCTATATGACATCAGAGCTGTGTGAGCGGGTCAGGGGTCAATTTCATTGACTCCTGACCCTGTCATCCCTGTAAACCAATCCCATTGGCTTACATTGTTTGACAGCGTCAGGAGCCAATGAAACCTGACCGGCGTACAACACTCTACTGTCATAAGGGCGGCAGAGAGATGGACAGAACTGCGTGACTGGCAGGGGTGGCGGATGATTACAGGGATTCATAGGTTAGTGCCATTTTACCGTGCTGGCAGTCTCTGGTCCTTAAGGGGGCACTATAGCGAAAAATTTTAAAATATGTGCCAACATAGGCAAATGATAAGTACGTTTTTTTCCGGAGTAAAATGAGCCATAAATTACTTTTCTCCTATGTTGCTGTCACTTACGGTCAGTAGTAGAAATCTGACACAAGCGACAGGTTTTAGACTAGTCCATCTCTTCATAGGGGATTCTCAGCAAGGCTTTTATTCCTTATAAAGATATTCCGTAAAAAGGATTTAAATCATGATGCTGGCCATCTTCCCTGCTCGCTGCACAATTTTTTGGCGGTTGGACAGAGCAACTGCCATTCACTATGAGCTTTTGAAAATAAATAAATCCCCCATGAAGAGATGGACTAGTTCAAAACCTGTTGATTCTGTCAGATTTCTACAACCTACTGTAAGTGACAGCAATATAGGAGAAAAGTAAATTATGGCTCATTTTACTCTGGCAAAAAATGTACTTCTTATTTGTATATGTTTGCTCATATTTTGAATTTTACAATTTTTCGTCATAGTGCCCCTTTAAGGGATCAGAGACTGCTGATACGGAAGTAGTTAAGCCCACCTTCTGACACAAATATTTTCCTAGTGTATATTAGGCACTCTGTGACAGAGTTTGTGTTTTATCTGTGTAGAAGTATGTTGATCAATCTTGTCAAATCATTACATGTGAATTTGAATAGAGTTTTTTATTTGTGGTTGAATAGCATTTGAAAAAAAAAGCCTAGTTTATAACTTAAAAAGGAACTTTAACCAAGGATTGAACTTCATCCCAATCAGTAGCTGATACTCTCTTTCTCATGAGAAATCTTTATCTTTTCTTTAACAGTGCATCGAGGGTCTGTGTGGCTGATATTGTGGTGAAGCCCCTCCCACAGTGTGATGTCATGACCATGGTCCTGACAATTTGCTGTCTGTGAACCTTGTTGTATTGTGGGAAATAATGGCTGTTACCAACTTTCAAGCAAGCAGTATCCCATTCCCATTCTGTGCATAGAACTCTTAGTGAACAGACATTCTGCAGAGATGATCTGGCAGGACTAAAGATGTTGCTGCCAGTGATTCATTTCAGAATGTAATCAGAGAGAGAAAAGATTTTACAATGGGCAAACCATTACTAAATAATGCAGCTCCGACAAATGCAGGAAGTGGATCCTAGTGTTAAAAATAGGATCCTCTTCCACTACATTTTTCCGGACAAGAGGATGCGTTGCCCATAGCCACCTATGGTGCAAAACATGCGATTGTGACGTGAAAAGGGAGCGGAGCAGACACTGAACTGGTCCGATCCAAACAGGCCAAAACGCTGTGCTCCGTATGGGAACAAAGCTTTATTGAACAGTCTCATCGCTGGAGCAGGTAAATATTACACTGCTCTACTGCACTACTCTGCAATGTGGAGTGGGAGGGAGGTGTATGTGTGTTTTACCAGTCACAAGGGGGAAGGGGGTTTGATCCCATTCTAATTTTGCTGGGGGGTCCCATGGATTGTTGCTTCACCCTGGCTCAAACTGACGGTGTTTTCTGGAAGGGGAGGCAGTGTTACTGCTTAAAATGATGCATATTTGAAGACACGTTAAATTTCAAGGAGAGGCGCATTTGGCCTGTGGGCCTTGAGTTTAACACTTGTGCTTTAGAGTATCTGCAGAGTCCTCCTGCATGGACTAGCTACAGCCTGCATTGTTTTCACCATGGTTGTCCATTCTCTGTCCGCTTACTGCTAACATCTTCAGCTGGGCTGCTTTAGATCAAATGATTATATTTTCAAAAAGATTTTTAGATGCAGAGAGCTTGTGGGACACAAAAAAGCAATATTTGGACACTTTACTAACCTATCAAACAGTATAGTCAGATATTTTTCTGAAGTTGGTCTCGGCTTATACTTTATCAAATCCATGTAGAGTTTTTGTACTCAGCAATGTAAACACAAGTGTTATCTCTTCTTCTGCAGTGTGACGAGCCAGCGTGCCCAGCCAGGTCACCATGAAGGGTGAGGATAGCCGGCAGAGGAGGAAGGAGGGTCGTGCCAAGAATGGGGAGCGGGCCAAACACAGAGGAAAAAACAAAAACAGGCAGAATGAAGGTAGAAACATTGCCCGAGAGGTGGTGGAGGAAGAACTCCCCCTCATCCCTGAGAAACGACCACCAGAGAGGAAGCCACCCATGTACAAACCCGGAGAAGAGTCCTCGTTCTCCATCGCCCTTCAGGTCCTCTTCCCATACCTGCTGGCGGGACTGGGGATGGTCATGGCTGGGATGGTGCTGGACGTGGTACAGGTAAGATGGGCAAGGAATTCTGGGGCTTGTACTGACCTATCTTATATAGGCCTTAGAGTTCATGGCTGGAATGGTGCTGGACGTGGCACAGATAAGGGGGGCAAGGAATTCTTTGACTTGTACTGAACAATCTTATATAGGCCTTAAGGGGTACCCAATGTATTCTTTAAGGCAGGCACAGTACGGCTGCGCTTGTGTGTGGCAGGGAGCACGGGCAAGATATAAAAGAAAGTCTTGGTAAGCGGTGGAGGCAAGGAGAATACAGGAAGCCTCTGGAGGATCCACAGGACTCTATCTTCATAGGTAAGTATCTGTTTTTTTCTCTAAAGCTTTGCCTTAGGTTCTCTTTAAAGGATACCCTAGTCCTGAAAATATGGCATAAATGACGCCTACTGTGTGTGTGGGGAGTAGTGCAGAAGCTTAACATACATCACTTGCCCCGGCATCAGTCCCCATTTAGCTGTAAAGCGGTCCGTTCCAAAGTCCTGATTGGCGCATTCGCACTACGTCCGCGGAGTACACGCACACTCCCACAGGAAGATTTACCCGGCGCGCATGCCCTCTAACCCCAGACATACTACGCTGTGCATGCACAGTATGTCTGCTTGGGCACCCTGTGACCATACTCCCCGTCGACCACAGGTCCAGTGCGCGTCGAATACATGCGAGACAGCGCTGGAGGGAGGAGGCTGCGAGTAGAATGGGAGGGCTCTATAGGATTCAGAGCCTTCCCTCTTCATTGGTGGCCTTCTTTTTTCTTCAGTTTTACGTAAACTACAAAGGAAAGTAAATAAGGTGAAGTTTCCCATAAAAGCGGACCTGAATGCAGAACATCCTTTCTGCTCTAAAAGATAAGCAACAGCATAATGACCTTTAAAGAAAAACATTTCTTTATTATAGCTGATATAAATCCTGCAATAAATGTCTCCTTCCTGCTTTCATGGAAGCAGACATATTGTTAACATCTTGTGTTTACAAATTAGCTAACACAGCTGACAGATCAAATTACACTTGTGATTAGTCACATATGAGGATGGGATTAGACAGGCTAAACTCTCTAAATACACACAGGGTGCCTTTGTCTATGATTTCCTTCTGTCCTGTGCAGAAGTTCAGGTCCACTTTAATATTATTTGCTGATGGGATAGGGTCACAGTGACCTCTGGCATGAGATGAGGACACAGCGGTCCCCCTGAGTTGCTGCCAGCAGCCTGACGCTCAGCTGGATAGAAACAAGTGATTCATGATCAGCTTATACTGGGAACTGAGAGGACAGGAATGTGAGATGCCAGTACAGATGTCAGGGAAGCTCCAGTGATGGTAAAGGAACACTTCAGTAAGACTGCTCTGGTCATTTCAGCAGATTGCTTTTACCTTCTTCTACACACCTGTAAGATTGAAGCAGACACGGTACACTTACCACCAAAGTCATGCATGTCCCTCTCCTCCTGCACCATTAGGTGTGTTTTCCACAACATTTCATTGTTACTATGGGCTTGATTCATTAAGCTGTGCTGCTAAAGCAGTGCAGCTTAATGAGAGGAGCGCTAGCTCAGTGCACGCTATGCTGCGGTAGTGTAGCATAGCATGTGCTGATAACTTACTCGCGCTCCTTGTAACTAACGGCTACTCCACTGTACCCGCCCTGAGCCCCATCGGGTCCAATGGCTTTCTAGGATGTGATCCGGGCATGTTGATTGGCCCAGGCGGCTGCCTGTCAAGTGACAGGCATCCTATTGGCCCAATCAAAGCACTGGGATAACTTCTCAGAAAGCCACTGGACCTGCCGGGCTCAGGGTGGGTTCAGTAGCGCGGCCATTAATTACAAGAAGCACACGTAAGTTACCAGCGCGAGCTACGCTGCACTACCGCAGCATAGCGTGCACTGAGCTAGCGCTCCTCTCAATAAAGCAGCGCAGCTTAATGAATCAAGTAAGCAGGGCTGGCTCTAGCTACAATGGGCCCCTAGGGCAAAAGTAACCGCGGGACTCCCTTAACTCCCCCCCCCCCCCCCCCCCCCCATATAGTAGTCAGATATGCCCCTAACGAGCTAAACCCCTACCCCGTTTATTAGCCAGATGTCCCTCCCCCCCAGTGTACTAGCCTGATGTGCCCCTGACCCCCTCCCTCCCCCCAGTGTAGTAGCCTGATCTGGCCCCATCCACTCCACTAGCCTGAGCCCCCCCCCTCTCCCCGCATGCTCTCCTTCACAGCGTAACGGAGGCAGTGGGGAAAGACACACACCTCAAGTTCCAGGCAATGTAGCCCTATCTGTCTCCCCTGTACTGACTCTTGACTGTGTCCTGCACTTCCTGCTACTCCGTTTGGGCTCTAGTGCCTGAACAGAGAAGCAGGAAGTGCAGGACAAAGTTAGTACAGGGGAGACAGATGGCGCCACATCACCTGGAACTTGGAGGTGGTGAGTGTGTGTCTGTCCCCGCTGCATCCATTACGCTGTGGGAGGGCTCTGGCCGGCAGCCACATAATTTAGTAGGGTGGAGGGGGACACTTGGGGGCCCCTATGGATGCGGGGGCCTGGAGGCAATTGCCCATATAGAAGCACTGGCCCTGTGTGTAAGGCTCTGCAGCTTCTGGTCACATAACGGCAGCATGGAGAGGAAATGGTTAGCATTTTTGTTTGACGGATCATGGTTTTTACCAGCGCGTGTTCAGTACAGTAAGGTTCGGACACAGACAGGAGCACAGTCACAAGAGCATATTCCACAAACCCTTGTAGAATATGTTCATAGGCAGTGGCGTAGCAATAACCCCTGTAACCCGAAGGCTTTAGGTGCCGCTTCTTCTCCCAAAATGCCGCCCCCCTTCTTGAGCAGATTAAGCTTAGCGGGAGCAGTTATATTTACCTAGTCTACACTGTATCAGGTCTCCTATTCCTCCAGGCATCTGTGCACTCAAGGATGACATCATCCTTGGGCTACCGGTGCATGTCATGTCATCAGGTGCCTCAGGGTGGCAGCATAGAGCGTGCAGATGTCTGGAGGACCAGGAGAGAAGGTGCAGGGTGAACTAGGTCAGTGTTTCTCAACATTTTATTGGTATGTACCCCTTTTAAAAACCTGTATCCACCAAGTACCCCCTAGCATAGTAAACATGACAAGTACCCCTTGACAAATATATATTTAATCGTAGTACATGATAATTGGTTCTAAACCATTTCCAAGCATTTGCTATTGTTTTTAATTAGCTAAAACACGAATTTGGTATTGTTTTAAATAAGATTTATCATTTTCTAAAACTCTAAATTTGTTATTCTTGGTTAAGTATATCAAGCCTGAGTACCCCCTGGAACCATCAGAAGTACCCCTTGGGGTACGCGTACCACACGTTGAGAACCTAGGAACTAGGTAACTGACAGGGTTTCCTGCAGGGCTGGATTTGTACTTTCCAGTGCCCTAGGCCTGCTGTCACCAAGTGCCCCCCCCCCCCCCCCCCCCAAAAAAAAAACATATTTTGTCCAAAACTCTGACTAGCGATCATTGGTTTGAATTAGAGTGACCAGACGGATTCGGGGTCCGCTGTCCCAGGCAGCATGAGGTCCCGGGAAACGTCCCGCTTTCAGCAGCGGGACGCCTCGGGACTCTGGTCACTGTATCCTCATGAACTGGCAGCGGCGTCTATAGACGCCGTGCCAGTTCATTGCCTGCAGCCCCGCTCCAGCCTCCTTATTGCCTTCCAGTGTTCCGACACCGGCAGGCTAGCAGGGCTACGGCAAGATGGCTGCCGAAGCCCTGTACTGGAGACTATTTGTGTCTCCAGTACAGGGCTTCGGGCGCCATCTTGCCGTAGCCCTGTCAGCTCGGAACTCTGCAGGAGGAGGAAGGAGGTCCCGGGAGCAGCGCGCCAGAGGCTGTAGACTTCTGCCAGGTGAGTAAATGCTTTCTTTTCCAGGTGAAATGTTTGCCCGCATTGCGTTTCTTTTCTGGGGAAATGTTTGCCCGCATTACGTTTCTTTTCTGCGGAAATGTTTGCCCGCATTGCGTTTCTTTTCTGGGGAAACGTTTGCCCGCATTGCGTTTCTTTTGTACTGACATGTTTGCCCGCATTGCGTTTATTTTGTGCTGACATGTTGCCCATTGCGTTTATTTTCTGGTGTCCTGGGTAACTGTTACTGCATTTATTATTTAATGGTCATAGATGGCTATGTTTGCTGCTTTGTGGTTACGGTATACTATTAGCATCACACAGTTTCTGCACACCCATGATGCAAAGTCTCGTTTGTCCACATCATGGCGTAAACACTGCTTTCTTATGCCTCGCTGTTACATCATTACGTTAGCTCCGCCCATACAATGTCATGGCCATGCCCTTTTTTCGCTGCGGCGCAGCCCCCCCCCCCCCCACAGTCTTCGTCGCTGCGCGCTCCTTAGTCCTCCCCACTTTTCGACGCGCCCCCCTCCCCGTCCCAGGTTGGACCCACAAAAATCTGGTCACTCTATTTGAATGGGCTCATTTCAGTTGTGCTGCTCTGCCCCCATTCAACAAATAATTCCTGTAATTTGCACAGCAGCCGATAGTATTCTGGGCATGCATATTGATAAATGGCGCTGATGTATGACCGGTACTTGTCAAGAATGCATAACACTGTACTGGCCATGGGCAGGAGCGAGAAATTACAGGGAGCGCGAGTGGCCAGAGCATGTGCTGCTTCTTTGTCCTCTGTGCGACTGGCTGCAGTCAGAGCCACAAACAGGTGGCAGGGCAGTGCAATGGAGAGAAGCCCATCCAAAACCGAGAACAGGTAAGTAGCAAACATCCTGTCAAGACCCACTTTGGATGTTCTGTTGTAATTAGAGCGGACCTGAACTCAGAACTTCCTCTCTGCTCTAAAAGATACGCAACAACATAACCTTTAAATAAAAACGTTTCTTTGTTACAGCTGATACAAATCCTGCAATAAATCTGCAGTGTGTCTACTTCCTGCTTTTATGGAAGCAGACATATTTTTAACATCCTGTGCTTTCAAATGAGCTTCGATGTTGTGGCAGTCAGGTGACACAGTGTAGAGATAAATTACAACTTGTGATTAGACACAGAGGAGGGGGAATTAGACAGGCTCTCTAAATACATACATGGTACATTTCTCTGTTTTCCTTCTGTCCTGTGCAAGAGTTCAGCATCTGAATGACATTTTATTTATATTTGCTGAAAAATCTATGCATCTCTTTTGAAAGTTGAATGTACATATGGCGGTGTGCTCTAACATATTGACAGTATACAGGAACAAAGTCTGAAGAAGGTTTATTAGCAGAAAGCTTACTCTTTTTCTTTTAAGCCAAGAAAAACAAAAGCTTGCTTTCTTAAAACAGAAAGAATTTGTGACAATTTAGGTTGGAGTGAGCTTGAGATGTCTCCCAGTGCATCACTGGTGCATCTTTTAAAGAGACTCTGTAACATTAAAAAACGCCCCTGGGGGCGGGTGGGGGAAGCCTCGGGATCCTAATGAGGCTTCCCACGCCGTCCTCTGTCCCACGGGGGTCTCGCTGCAGCCCTCCGAACAGCCGGCGACAGACCCGACTGTGACTTCAATATTTACCTTTGCAGGCTCCAGCGGGGGCGCTGTGGCTGCTGTCGGCTCCGAAGTAGACGGAAATACCCGATCTCAGTCGGGTCCGCTCTACTGCGCAGGCGCCGGAGACTTGTGCCTGCGCAGTAGAGCGGACCCGACGGCGATCGGGTATTTCCGCCTACTTCGGAGCCGACAGCCATCAGAGCGCCTGCGCTGGAGCCGGGAAGGTAAATAATGACGTCACTGCTGTACGGAGGGCTGCAGCGAGACCCCCGAGGGACGGGGGACGGCGTGGGAAGCCTCAATAGGATCCTGAGGCTTCCCCCACCCGAGGTGAGTACCCCCCAGGGGACATTTTCACGTTACAGTTCCTCTTTAAGCCAATAAATGGTATCATCCTGATTCAAAACTCTCTGCTTTCGCTGATGGCTAAGAGGGTACAATGCTCTACTGCTACAGGTAAGTAGAAGGATGCCAAACCAAACACGCTAGCATAGAGGTAGTAACAGCTCAGGTGTCCTTTAAAGTGACAGTTTAGCAATGAAAGAAAAGCAAACAGCATTTTTATTCCTGCAGCTCTCATAGATGGTAGGAGCTGAAGGACAGAAAATGAGTTAGGAAAGAGTTAACTGAAGCAGACAAGAGATCACTGCTAGCTAGGGAAAAAAAAGAAACATAAATTAGGGTTAGATAAAGTAATTAACAACTGCTGGGGTCAGTGTCAAAGCTGTAAAAGAGGTGAAGAAACTAGCAGAGCTCACTGATGTTTGTGAATGCCTGCATTAAAACTCAGTGGAACTTAGTTTTATCTGCTTTGTAATGTAAATCTCTGGTATTTCTCACATCATCTGTATGTCCATCATACAGTGGAATGGATTATCAGGTGACAGTTATGATTGATCCTGATTGTTATAACACACCAGGAAATGTTTGAGAGAGAAGCAGGGATTGGGGAACTCTGGAATTCAGCTATTAGTGCAGAGCAGAGTGCTGGCTAGCTGCACTGCGGGACCAGAGGAGATGATTTACTTTGACATATGACCTCTTCTCTCTCCAAGTCATGCCGCCGTTCTTATCTTATCTGATTTTATCGCCATGGCCTTTTTGGCCTTCCCAGAAATCCGGCCCTGGTTTTCTGTGCTTACTCTGCTCAAAAGTTGTGTGTGTGTGTGGGAGAGGGGAGTGGAACAACTGGCCACTACAGTGGTCTCGGCCTGTCCATGACTGGGGTCTGGACATGGCGCAGGGGAGGAGGGACGTGCCACAATAATTTTTCTGGGGGGCCCAGGTGGCTGACATTACTCCCCTGTTCAGAGAGACCCAGCGTAGGAACAGTGTGCTGCAGGCGGATTGGGGAAGACTGGATTATCCAGGGCTTCTGTTCCTACTACTGAGGTACTGTAAGTACTACTATTGAGGTAAGTAATTTTATTTAAAAAATATCCACCTGAGGAGTGCTTTAAATAAAGATACCATAAAAACCTCCAGATCAAATAATAAACAGCCATTTGCGAAGTGACTGGAAGTTCGTTTGGAATACGAGGTGATTAAAGTTGTTTTGAGAAATCCCAAGGTGGTGAGCGAGGGGAGAGGGTGTGATCATTGTGGGCAACTCATATTCTTTGAATTGCGCTCTGTAGGATGACTCAACAATGGAAGAGTTAAACTGAGAGGTGCTGAGTCATTTCACAAATGCTGAGTCACAATGCGGATCTCTCCCTGGCCTGTAGCCACACAGAGATGTGGATCGTAATAGCCGCCTCTCAGATTCTTCATGTCAATTCATTCTGTCAGGCTTCATACTGCTGATATATTTTTAGTCACAATGGAAAGTGCCTGAAGATACTCAGAATATACGATATTGCGTCACAACATTCAAGTTGATTCATTAAGCTGCGCTGCTAAGTGACAGGCAGCCCTTTGGGCCAATCATAGTGTCAGGACCATGTCCCTTAACGCCACTGGACCCGCCGAGGCTTAGGGCGGGATGAGTGGAGCAGCTGTTATTAGCAAGGCAGTTCACAACTCGCACTCCTCACATTAATCTGAACATTTGTATAGCGATTTTCTCCTGTCGGACTCAAAGTTCTCAAGAGGCCACCCTGCAGTGTTAGGGAGTCTTGCCTTGAACTCCTTACTGAATAGGTACTGACCCTGGCCAGGATTTGAACCCTGGTCTCCCATGTCAAAGGCGGTGCCCTTAACCAGTACACTATCCAGCCACCACACTAGCTGGTGGCGCACATTAAGATGTTCGGGGCAGGAGTGCGCCATCCAAACAGTGCGTCAGCACCATCTCACTGCATGTGTGCCCCATCCAATCAGCGCGTCAGACAACCACAGAGGGGTGGGGCTAAAGCAATGCAGCTTAATAGCTGCACTGCTTTAGCCTCACCCCTCTGTGGTTGTCCGACGCACTGATTGGATGGCGCACGCATTCAGTGAGATGGTGCTGACGCACTGATTGGATGGAGCACTCCTGCCCCGAACATCTTAACGTGCGCCACCAGCTAGTTTAAAATAAAAAGCAGACATCCCATTTGCACATACAGATAAACCTATAAACACCAGCAGTGTTCTCCCCAGAATTTTTTTCCAGCCTGGTGGCTTAAAAAAGTAGCTGGGTGGGGTGCGACAGGGGAATGCCGGGCGAACGTAACGCTTCTTACAGCATAGGAGGAGGTGAGCCAATGACAGCCGGCTAAAAGAGCCTAAAAGAACGCTGACCAGATTTACGAACAGCATGAAAATGCAAAATTTCATTTTGTGGAAATGAAAAAAATAAAAGACCTTGTAGTTTATAAGATAATCGATTTTAAAAGAATAAAAAAAATGTTTTTAAACTGATTAAATTACATTTTGCCTCAGTACACTGAGGGCACAGGGGGACAGAGGTGACACTGGAGGCACAGGGGGGCATAGAGGAAGTACAGGGGACAGAGATGGGGCAGTGTTTCAACTTATGGACAGATTCGGATTAAGGGGGAACTGAAGTAAGAGGTATATGGAGGCTGCCATATTTATTTCCTTTTAATGAATACCCGTTGCCTGGCAGCCCTGCTGGTCTATTTCTCTGCAGTATTATCTGAATAACACCAGAAACAAGCATGCAGCTAGTCTTGTCAGATCTGACTTTAAAGTCTGAAACACCTGATCTGCTGCATGCTTGTTCAGGGGCTATGGCTAATAGTATTAGAGGCAGAGGATCAGCAAAGGAAATAAATATGGCAACCTCCGTATACCTCTTACTTCAGTGCCCCTTTATGGCCGAGCCTACAGCCCCTATTTCGTTCGTTAACCGGGGACTACCTGTATTTACAAATACAGGTAGTACCCGACTTACGAACGACCCGCCGATACGAACAGCATGGATTGTGTTTCCATGGGAAAAGTAAAAAAAAAAACGTTCAAATTGGACTTGTTGTTTTTCGAGAAAATTGATTTTAAAAAATTCTAAGAAAAAATGGTCTTTAAACTTGTACAAGCAGCTACAGAGGGCAGAGGCGACACAGGGAGGGACACTGGAGGCACAAAGAAGGTACAGGGGACTGAGATGGCACAGTGTTCCGACTTAAGAACAGATTCAGGTTAAGAACGAACCTACAGTCCCTATCTCGTTCGTTAATCAGGGACTACCTGTATATGAGAAAGTCATAACAAGGCTTTTCTGTAAGGTTGGCCGTACACTTATCAACTTTTCTCATTGACTTCCAGCCAATTTGATATCTGTGATCTACTGCCCCAACATATCCAGTTCATATTTATTTTTTATTTTTTTGGGCAGTTTTGCACTTGAAGTTCTGATCAAACTTTAGTTTTCTGTTCTGAAATCTATCGAAATTGAGCTTGCTGTGTGGTGTAGGCATCGAACACTATCTGATCGAATGCTAATTTGTTAGGGATGAATTAACTGCGATGACAATGTAATATGCAATGGTGGTGGTACGCGCAGCACAACCACCACAACAATCTAAATAGATGGTTACAGTGCCATAGACTTCAATGCTTGGCAACGCACTATAAAGTCTGCGTCACCTCTGTGTTGTTGAAAGCACTTTTGCGGCATTGCATCGCACTGTGGGTAGTGTGGCCAGTTTCAAAGAGACTAACAGCTACTGCGATGGGGAGTGGCGACGGAGAGTAACGGGTTCTAAAGGTCGTGTGGGCGGACAGATGAGTGAGGGGAAGGTGGCCTCATTTGTGTTGCCGGAAGTATTGTGCCCGGCGTTGCCCCTCAGCCGTGACGCCTCCTGAATGACGCGCATCAGGCCGCGTCATGGCAGATCCGCCCCTGGCTTTAAGGTCTGAGGCCGCCAGAGTGATTTCAGCAGCCTTTAGAGATTGTGATTCAATGTTAAGTATAGTGATGAAAAATCACTTTGCTAAAGCAATTTTACTTTTAGCTTGCCCCTGATGAGTCACGCCTCCTAGTCACAACGCGTAGGGCGGAGCTTTGGACACGCACGCTTTGCAACAACACACTGGACAGTGGTTACCAGCGCTGCGGCGGGGAGACCTGGAAGGCGTCCATGATGGTTATGTGAGATACGCTTATGATATTTTTATATTTGGTACGCATCTCATTTTTTATGGGGCTTGAGCCATATTAAAAGAAGATTTTATGCCATGAGAGGTGGATGTTTTATTTTTATTTTAGCCACGCTTATGCAGTACTCTGCTGATGTGCCTGATTGAAAGCAGCTATTTGGTGAGCAGGTAATTGAGGGGGGGAGCGTGACCCCCATCCTGCCTGTGGTGGTAGATTCCTCTGCACAGTGTGTGTGTTTTGACACAGGGGGCCATATGCAGTTCACTTTTTCCCTCCTGAGTTTTCTCCTAGGTGATATTTTTAAACTTGTCAATAAAATGCCCTTTAAGCCACCAGAAAGCAAGAAAATGCTCAAAATAATTTTGTTAGAACCTTTTCACCTCAGTTTTTGTACGTTTTTAAGTTGAAAAGTGCTGGAAAGTTATTTAAAATTGAAGATGAAAAAATTATCACCTAGGAGAAAACTCAGGTGAAAAAGAAAATTGCATTTGGCCCCGGGTGTACAAGTGCTGGAGGATTACCCGCTGTGTTCCTGTCTTTTTGATCTAGGCTTCTGAATTATTGGCTCCATTGAAAGCAATACCAGACACGCTGCTGTTATCATTACAAAGCAATTTTACTACTTACTAGCTAAAGTGCTGAGAGAAAGATAAAAACAATATCGTGTTGACAAAATAAACAAATGAGTACTAATTTGATGGTGCGCTTCTATATAAACATATACAAAATTCCAAACCACAAAAATGCTGAGCGGTTGGGACAGCGGTTAGGGATCTGTAGTTTCCCCTGGCCTCAAGTACATTTTGGATAATGCATGCTACGTCAGTTGCACAAATATCAGTACAATTGCAGTGTGTTGTATGCACATTGTAGTTTTAATAGCAATTCATGTTTTGCATTTCAGTAGGTTTGCTTCACATCACACAGGACAGACCTGTTGAGCAGCTGCTGATTTTGTCGAGTTTTAAAGCTGTTAGATTGTTGCTTCCGTCCAGAGTATAGATCGTTTTGTCACTTGTATGTATGTGATCAATGCATAGCAGCCCAGGGAAAGGGTTGCTGACACAGCCAAAAAATTCACTGTCGACTAAACTCTGCCCTGCCCTAAATTAGTATATACTTTCCTTTAAAAAAATATA
The DNA here is from genome assembly GCF_040937935.1 of Hyperolius riggenbachi. Taxonomy (NCBI): domain Eukaryota; kingdom Metazoa; phylum Chordata; class Amphibia; order Anura; family Hyperoliidae; genus Hyperolius; species Hyperolius riggenbachi. The sequence continues at coordinate 74,824,536 of NC_090654.1, read as the reverse complement.
TATATTGTCCTTTAGGCTTAATGCAAACCTGAAACGAAAAAAAAAAAACGTATGATATAATGAATTGTATGTGTAGTATGGATAATGAATAGAACATTAGCAAAGACAAGAGTCACATATTTTTATTTTCAGTTATATTGCTTTTTTTTTTTTGTTTTTTTTATAACACTGCATCATTCTGTCACAGTTGCAGTTTTAACATCACAATCTGTCTTTTAAAGGACTTACGAGGCGAAATGCGGAAAAAAAGTTAATCACTTGCCTCATCATTTAAGGCACGGAGGACGCCGTCCGCGCCCTCCGTGCCGATCCGCCGGGTCCCCCCGCTCATTAGCCCCCCGGGCCGGCTGTCAGCCCCACGGCCCGGGTCGGGCTCTCTCGCCTCTCCTAAGATGGCCGCATCCTCTGGCCGCGGCTGCGCAGTCCGCATAGCCGCGAGTGCGGCTGCGCAGCTCTAGGGCCAACCCCCCGATCCACGCTACGTAGCGTGGATCGGAGGGGTTGGCCCTAGAGCTGCGCAGCCACACTCGCGGCTATGCAGACTCCGCAGCCAGAGGATGCGGCCATCTTAGGAGAGGCAAGAGAGCCCGACCCGGGGCGTGGGGTCGGCAGCCGGCCCGGGGGGCTAATGAGCGGGGGGACCCGGTGGATCGGCACGGAGGGCGCGGAAGCCGTCCTCCGTGCCTTAAATGATGAGGCAAGTGATTAACTTTTTTTCCGCATTTCGCCTCGTAAGTCCTTTAAGCTATAAAACAAAGCAGAAATTACTCTCGAATTTTCCTGCAGTAAAACCTTATCTCAAGCTATTTCTCATTGTTTCTTGGCTGGTTAAAGGAGCACTGTAGTGAGAGGTATATGGAGGCTGCCATATTTATTTCCTTTTAGGCTGGTTTCACAGTGGAACGTTAATGTCCCACGTTACAGCAGCCAGTAACGCAGCCTAACTCACAGCACTGTAAAATCAATGTGCTGTTCACAGTGCACACGTTGCGTTAGGGTATAACGCTGCACGTTAAATGAAAGTGCAGCATGCTGTACGTTATACCCCTATAGAGCTGCGTTAGATTGTTTGCACATGCTCAGTGCCTAGCCACATGGCTAATTAATATTCACTGCACTGTGGTGACTGGTGGTGGGACTCGTAGTGTTGTCCGGATCATGAACAAATCGTTCATTTGATCCGGATCTTTTTTGTGAGTCGAATCATCCGGATCATCACAATGAAAGATTCGGTTCACAGTGGATGTCTGTCTGGAAGAAACAGGAACATACAGAATGTACAGTGCAGGGAAAGTCCTGTCCTGCTAGTCATTTCACCCCCAGTCTGCTTCCCTAGTAAAATGATTCATATGATTCGGTTCAAAGATCCGGATCTTTTCAATGATCTGATTCGAATGATCCAAATCTTTAAAGGGAACCTGAACTGTAATAAAAAAAAAAAAAAAAAAAGGAGTTTTACTTACCTGGGGCATCTACTAGCCCCCTGCAGCCATCCTGTGCCCTCACAGTCACTCATGGCTCCTCTGGTCCCCCACTGCAATTTTACGCATTAAATCCGTAACGCGTAAAAATGTACTTGTTGATGTCTGCAATAGCTTTCTGCACCAGCAGGAATGCGTAAAAACGTACGCATGGGGGCAGGCCAGCTTGCAGTGGGGGACCAGAGGAGCCATAAGTGACTGCGAGGGCACAGGATGGCTGCAGGGGGCTGGTAGATGCCCCAGGTAAGTAAAACTCCTTTTTTTTTTTTTTTTTTTTTTTTTTTTTTTTATTACAGTTCAGGTTCCCTTTAAAAAGATCCGGACTTCCCATCACTATCCTGGAGCGGCTGCTTTGAGAGCCGCATAACGCAGCTCAATCTGACGTCCAACTTCAACACCACCAGGCGTTACGTTAGGGGCACGTTATGCGACCTTAATGTCCCCTAAAACGCAACGTCTTGGTGTGAAAGTAGCCTTAAGCAATACCAGTTGCCTGGCTATCCTGCTGATCTATTTGGCTGAAGTAGTGGCTGAATCACACTAGAAACGAGCATGCAGCTAATCTTATATCTGTCAAAATTGTCAGAAAAACCTGATCTGCTGCATGCTTGTTCAGGGTCTATGGCTTAACCATCCTGGCGGTAACCCCGGCCTACACTCGGGGTTGCCGCCGCAGAGGATTTCTCTGCCCCGGGACGGATTTTTTGGATAAAACTTTTTGTAAAGCTTGTAGCAAGCACTTTGCTAGCTACCATTGCCCCCCAAGTCCGCCGCTCTCCTCCGATTTCCCCCCCCCCCCCCCGATCGCCGCCGTTATATATACCCCCCATGGATCCCACGATGGGGCAGCCTCTCCAATCAGCTCCAGGCTTCGCTATGGGGAGGATCGGGATTGCGCATGACGTCATGACATCAAACGTCATGTCCGAACGTCGCCATAGCGACAACTGAAGCTCATTAGGGAGGCAGCGGCTCTTGCGGGAGCGTGGCTAGGTAACGTATAGCGGCGGCAATTGGGGAGGGGTTCAGAAGGGTGCGGGGGACTTGGGGCACAGTGGTGGCTAACCTAGTGCTAGCTACAAGCTTTACAAAAGTTTAATTCAAAAAAATCCCTCTCGTAGACGCAGCCTCAGAAACTGCGTACCGCCAGGGAGGTTAAAGTATTAGAGGCAGAGGATCAACAGAATAGCCAGGCAACTGGTAATGCTTAAATGGAAATAAATATGGCAGCCTCCATACACCTCTCTCTACAGTTCTCATTTAAGAGCTTCTGAAAACAGGACTGTTTTTGACATCTTTTACATAGATAACTGAAGTTTTTTTTAACTCTTCCTGTACTGTTAAATTACATAAGACTTTTTTTTTCTGTGCTACTAATGTTATATTTCTTAGCTATACTACTCATACAATCAGTGACGTAGCTCTGGAGACCCCGGTGCGAGTTTTACATTGGGCCCCCCAAGCACTCTATACATAACACTTGATACGGCGCAACAAAACCTGCCAAGGTCATCTACAGTATTAGAGGTTCAAGAAGGGGATGGGGAACAATGTGTTAATGATTACTACCATTCAAAGCTTCTATAGAAGTGATTATTACCACCACAGGACCAATAAACAGCTCATACTTTGGTTTAGAAAGGGCCCCATGGGGCCCCTCTGGCCCAAGGGCCCCAATGCGGTCGCTACCTCTGCAACCCCTATTGCTACGCCCCTGCATACAATTAATTATCTCATATGTGTATTTTCGCTTCAGATTTGCTTTAATGTTAGCTTAAATTTTCAGAAGACCATTTGTAATGTGTGTTAATCTCCTGAGCGTTGCGCGCTCAGGAGGTTTTGCTCGTTTCTGTCCCCAGCTTAATTAATTTGATTTATAGGCCCTAAAACGTCTAGCTAGCACTAGGCTAGCTAGTACACATGTCCGGCACCCTCCGATCGTTGCCGCTCCCCCGATTATACATTACCCAGCCTGGATCCAGTGATCGACGCAGCCTCCCCGGACAGCTCCGCTCTTCGCTATGGGGAGGATCGAACGTGACGTCATGCCCAGACCCGATCCTCCCCATAGAGAGACCCGAGCTGTGAAGGGAGGCTGCGCCGATCGCTGGAGCCAGTAGGGGTAATGTATTAACTGCCTGGATCTGGGGATCGCGGGAAATCTGGGGGTGCCAAATGTGTGTACTAGCTAGCCTAGAACTAGCTAAAGGTTTTGGAGCAAATAGATCAAATTAATTAAGCATGGGGGACTCCTGGGGCCACCGAGCAGTGTCGGGCATACCGCTAAGGAGGTTAATGTCCAGCTATCTCTAAATGATTGTTACGGATCCTAGTGGTTATGGCTTATTTTGCGTGAGTTTCCTCTGGTCACTTTAATTTCCTCCTACAGCTCGAAATCTCACTAATAAGGCAATTGGTTACCTCTCCCCTGTATACAAATAATAATACAGCACTGTACTTAAAGAGAAACTGTAACCAAGAATTGAACTTCATCCCAATCAGTAGCTGATACCCCCTTTTCCACGAGAAATCTATTCCTTTTCTCAAACGGATCATCAGGGGGCTCTGTATAGCTAATATTGTGGTGAAACCCCTCCCACAGTGTGATGTCAGGACCATGGTCCTGACAGTTTCCTGTATGTGAACCTCATTGCATTGTGGGAAATTACAGCTGTTTCCAACTGCAGTGAATGCATTACTGCTTGGGCCCCCTTTGCTCTGGGGCCCCATATCCGTTACTATGGCTGCTATGGCTATTGCTACGCCCCTGATTCGAGTATTGGCCAAGCACCATTATAAGCATCTGGGAGTAATGCCTGATATAGAAAACCCTGATATAATAGAACTTCTGTTATAGTAAACCTGTTATTTGGTCCCTGTGGCATTCTGTGTCTGGCTATAGTAGAAAGTGGGTGGGCGCATGCGTCATTCGGAGACCCATGAGCCGTGGTCGATGGGCAGGCTGGCAGCCACTTGAAGCCTGCTCACTATCTGCACACTACTCTTGGCCTGCGTGGATTACCTCAAAAGCGCCAGATAGTGAGACCAATGCTTCCTGTGTAAGCTGCTGCCTAATTACTGAGGGAATTGCCTGTCATCTGTCACTTGGCAGGTGTATGGCTGCAATGCTACAGAATCATCCAGGCTGCACAGAAATGTGGACAGAGGTGCACAGCCGCACACTATCAGTACTGTATCTGCATTAGCTGGTGAGACCTATGCTTCCTGTGCCTCAGAGTCTACAATAAAGGCATTCTACTGTATATGGAAAATTAGTTGTGTTCTTTATGAACAAAACCCGATGTGAAATGGATGACGTTTTCATATATTCTGTGTAAAGTGCCATTTAAGTATGGTCAGGAATTATCTGACACTGGCTTGCCCCAGTCGTTCACAGAAACCATTCTCTGTGGGAATCTAGGTGTTGCCTTTCTGGTTTTGTTCTGTGGCTTTTTAACTCTAAACAGCTTAGACATACCTCGAGGATGTGTATAAGGTCACAAAATGGCCGCTCTAATGCCAAGAGGTTAGGTATGCAGTTGTACCTTTCATAATGCGACTGTGTGAGGAGAGTTACAGTATATGGAGGTGGCTGTTCCTGACCTCCTTCTAAAAATTCTAGTTACCTAGAGTTCTAGTCATTCTTCGCTTTCAATACCTTGATTCACTAACCTGAAACAAGTCTACAGATCATCTGTACTGACTTCATAAACAATTCAGTTCCCATCATGCATTGAGAACTTTCCTCGATCGCCTCAGCTCCTACATGAGCTGTGTGACAATTAAAATGATTGTAATATTACATGAGTGGGAGCAAACACATTGTACATGATGGTATCAGGCTCTCGTATGCATAGTTACTATTCTCCAATTGCAAGGGAACAAAGCTAGTTACCTTAAAAAATGTATATTTCTCTCATCATACTCCAGGACAGCTCACCTGAGATTACCATTGAGTCCCTCCCCTATGGAAACAAATGCAAATTAAATCAATTAACCAATCAGCCTCTGGCCGCACCCTATATAGCCAGTCCCTTCCTTCCCCTCCTCAGTTCTTCATTGTTTCCACTCACCCATGGACTAGTGCAGAGTTTTTATTATTTTATGCACCGTAGGGGAGCGTGTTATAGCACCTATGGTAGAGATAGGTTTTTTTCCCCATGAGAGAGCAGTCTATGCTTGTGTTGGCAGGGCGGATGGAGGTGTTGGCAAGGCCGGGGGGCTGAAAACACTACCTGTCGGCGAGGAACGCTCTGGAGGAGAGCCGGGAGCGCCCTTTCTCATGGCCGCCGTTTATGAATAGTTGCAGCGTCTTCCTGGAGGCAGGAGGTCACGTGGACGCGTTCCGGAATCCGGAAGGAGCGGAAGTAGTAGCGCGGAAGCTCCGCCCACCGCAGTGCGAGTGGTGATTCAGCCGGAAGGGGTTCTTTGACCTCGGGAGGCGGGGCTGAGAGCGGAGATCAGCTTTTAAGCTGCGTGGGCCACGTGAACGCGGGCACGCTGTCAGTGCGGACATGGAACAAGCGGAGGCCACCGCAGACAGCAGGGTACCAGCTGCGGATGAGACAGCTCAGCAGACTCAGGTACTAGGCAGTTCTGATCCCTACACAGGTTAATGTTTGGCAGGGTGGAACTGACAGGCATTGTTTGTGTCTTGTTTTGCAGGAGGTTAGGAAGCATGCAAAGTCAGCCCAAAAGACAAACAAGTGCTCTAAATGTGGGGATGTTTTACCACCTACTTGTTCTAGGTCCTCATGTGACAAGTGTAGGCATAAGGGGGATGCTAGCACAGATACTAATACGGTGATGATAGACTTAATGAAGTCAATGAAGAGAGAATTGACAACCACATTTGCGGCCTTCAGAGCTGCTTTCCCCACGCAGCCACAGTCCCAGCCTCAGGCGACGGTACAGCCCCAGGCCCCCCCCCCCCCCCCGCCCCGGGCGATACCGGCCGGAGAGCAACCGCTGGAACACGGTCCGCAGCGGCCATCACAGGGGTTGCCTGCGATTTTGGGGCTAGTTGAGCCTGACTCTCCCAATGAATCTTGCGAGGAGGGTTCATGGGAATCATTGGAGGAGGGGGAGGCTGGAGATTCAGAGGGCCAGACAGCTTCCGCATCTATAGCGGCCAGGTATCTATTTAGTGTGGAGGATACAGCAGAGCTTTTAAAGGCTGTATACGAGTCCGAGAATATCCAGGACTCTACTCCAGCCACATCGGTTCAGGATGATATTTACAGGGGACTGGAGGAAACCGGTACTAGAACGTTCCCGGTGCACAAATCTATTAATAACGTGATATCGGCTCAGTGGAAACAGCCGGAAAAGAGATTATTCATACCAAAGTCATTTAAGAGACGTTTTCCCTTTAAGCAGGAGGATCAGGATGTATGGGGAAAGTGCCCTAAATTAGATGCGCCATTAGGCCAGTACTCTAAGGCAGCAGACTTGTCCTTTGAGGACGCGGGCAGCTTAAAGGATCCAATGGATCGTAAGGCAGAGATTCTTCTGAAAAGAGCATGGCAGGCAGCGTCCTTTGGGTTTAAGCCCGCCATTGCAGCCATCTGCCTAACGCGGAATTTGGAGAAGTGGATGAGGGGGTTAAAGGCACACTTAGTGGCAGGTACCCCACATGAAAAAATCTTGGAATCCCTACCAGTCATGTCCAAGACAGTGGCCTTTTTGGCTGACGGGGCCACTGAATCTTTAAGGTCCACAGCCAAGACAACTGCTCTCATAAACTCCGCTAGGCGCGCAGTGTGGCTAAACACGTGGGAGGGGGATGTATCCTCCAAACATCGGTTATGCGCTATGGAGTTTGGGGGGCAGCTGTTGTTTGGCAAGGACTTAAATGACATACTTGAGAGGTCCTCAGACAAGGCCAAAAAGTTCCCGGACAAAAGGAAGAGGGGAACAAATAGGTCCTTTCAGGGGAGACGATATGTTCCCAGACGAGAAGGAGGCAGACAGAGCTCACAGCATCCACAGCAGCAGAGAACTAGGAGATGGACTTATAATGCAGGAAGGGGAAGGTCTACCTTCCTGTTCAATAAGCCACAGCCAGTCTCTGCAAAGCCTGACAAATGACAGAGACTTACAGGTGGGGGGAAGGCTTCTTTATTTTTTTCAAGCCTGGCAGAAGATAACGGGGAACGGTTTTATTTTGGAGTTAATACGGAATGGTTACAAAATAGAATTCCGAGCCCAGCCCCCCAGGAATTTTGTAATCACAGGAACTCCCAGGGACCCGGAAAGGGCGGAAGCAATTCAGTCCTCTGTGATAAAGTTGTTACAACAGAGGGTAATTCAGAGGGTTCCGGTCCAGGAATATTGCAGGGGGTTTTATTCACGAGTGTTTGTAATTCAAAAGCCATCGGGGAGGTACAGAATGATCCTCAACTTGAAACCCCTGAACCCTTACATTCTGGAGAAAAAATTTCGGATGGAGAGCGTCGCATCGATCCGCAATTTGATTTGGCCAGAGGCGTTCATGGCCACCTTGGATTTGGAGGACGCTTACCTCCACATCCCTATCCATCCGCATTTTCAGAAGTTCCTGAGATTTGCGGTAGTTATGGGGGACGCGGTATGCCATTACCAATATCGCGCCCTGCCATTCGGAATATCCTCCGCTCCGAGGATATTCACGAAGGTAGTAGCAGAGGCCGTCGCGCATCTACATCTCCAGAATGTAAGGGTTCTGCCATATCTGGACGACTTTTTAGTTTTGGCAAATACCGAACAGGTCTTAAAAGAAAATTTACAGCTCTGCATCCAAACCCTGGAGACTCTAGGATGGATAGTGAGCAAAGAAAAATCGTGCTTACAACCCACTCAAACAGCTCTATTTTTGGGGTTAATATGGGGTCAAATGACACAAGATTTATTTTAGAATTTTTACAGGATGGAGTGGACATGGGGTTGGCAGTCAGCACCCTCAGGGTCCAGGTGTCAGCATTATCAGTTTTTTTGGACAGGCAGTTGTCAACTGAGTTACATATAAAGAATTTTCTAAAGGCAGTGGCCAGATCACAACCTATACCAGTAAAGGTGGTACCTCCCTGGAGCCTATCACTGGTTCTTGATTTTCTGATGTCAGAATTTTTTCAACCAGCAGATACAATCCCTATTAAGCTACTGACATTAAAGGTAGCCTTCTTAGTCGCCATTACGACAGCAAGGAGGGTGGGAGACATACAGTCCTTGTCAATAAAGGATCCTTATATGATAATCCACCCAGACAGAATAGTCTTCCGGCCAGATCCAACATACCTACCAAAGGTGGTCACAGGATTCCATAGAACGCAGGAAATTATTTTACCATCCTTTTCCACAGATCCTAAAAATGATAAGGAAAGGAGGTTGGCAAGTCTGGATGTAAGACAGGCGATTATTACCTATTTACAGAGGACACGGCAGTGGAGAAGGTCCAGCCATCTGTTTGTTTTATTTTCAGGCAGCCGTAAGGGGTTACAGGCTTCAAAAAGTTCCATAGCCAGATGGATCAGGGAGGTTATAGGATTAGCTTATAAGGAGTCAGGTGGTGAAACACCCACAAACATAAGAGCACATTCTACGAGGTCCTTGGCAGCCTCCTGGGCGGAGAGATCAGGAGCAACATTAGACCAGATATGCAAAGCAGCTACATGGTCGGGACATTCGACATTTGTGAAGCACTATCGGGTGGAGTTATTATCCAGCCAGGATCAGACGTTTGGACGCAAGGTGCTTCAGGCAGTCATCCCACCCTAAGGTAAAGAGTTCTCGCTGGTCTCAGGTGAGCTGTCCTGGAGTATGATGAGAGAAAGGCCGTCCTACTTACCGGTAGTAGGCCGAAACACTACTACCGGTAAGTAGGACGGCCTTTTCCAACTATGGGGCTCGTTCACACTAGGGACGCTTTTTCATTTTTTTTAAAAGCTGGAGATTTTTCAAAATAGCCCTGAAGGCACTTACACCATGCTTTCCTATGCCCTAGTCCAGATTGGGGCGTTCCATTCGCTTTCTGATCTGAAAAGTGCTGCATGGACCATTTTCGGGGGGATTTTGCAATAATGGGAGGTATAGGAAAACCGCAAAGCGCTAGAAAAAGCGCTTTTGCCAGCGATATCGGGGGCGTTTTTTTTTCCCCTGTCAATTTAAATGTGAAATGTTTCCGGGATTTTTAGGTCCTTTTCCCTTTTAAAAATAAGGCCTAGTACACATCGCAAAATGCTCAAAAAAGCGCTTACAAAAACGCTTACCCAAAATACCTAATGTACAGAAATCGGCAGGATTCTAAAAAAAAACGTAAAAAAAGCCCAACGCGAACGCTGACACGATCGGAACGCAATGTGAACAAGGCCTAAGGGGTGACAACCATTTCAGAGTGTTTGTCATCTGCCTCCCCATCCGAAATGGTTTTCTCTTAATTTTTCTCCCAACAGAAAACACATAAATCACTCTGCTTCCAAAAAAGTGATGCATTATGGGTTTTGATTACACAGAAGTGACACTGTTTAGGAAAAATGGACAGTACATTATATTGTTTTTTTTTTCCCCAGCCGGGGCACTATCTGCATGGAGTTTGTATGTTCTGTCCATATTTGTGTGGGTTTCCTCCAGGCACACCAGTTTCCTCCCACATCCCCAAAACATACAGATAAATTGGCTCCCCCTAGATTGGCCCTAGGCTACAATACATACACCGCACGATACATATGTAGACATATGGCTATGGTAGGGATTAGATTGTGAGTGACAAGACAATACACTCTGTACAGCTCTCCGGAAGATGTTGGTGCTATATAAATTCTTAATAATAATAATAATCATTGTTTATAGTAGAGAAGTATTAGATTCCTTTTAGTCTACTATAGATTTCTACCAACCTTACCAAATGCGGGTTCACACAATCTATACTTTGCACTGATAAGAGGCAGACACCCGAAACATCTGGATTATGGACTGTCACTAAAGCATTGTACACACCCTAAAAACCCACCATTTTGTCCGAGAATCAGGCTTGTGCATAGATGCCCCCTGATGCCGTTTAGCAACCCAGCATGCCAGACAACCAATCAGGGCCAAGGTGCACTGTTTTTTCCACGTACCCTGCTTGCCTGAAAGCTGCTCACTTGTATGCTGCCCCTCATCCCTCCTCCTCTCCACTGAATAAAATAATAGAACATAAAATAAAATAACGTGTTTTGTCCTAGAGTTGCACTTTTTAAGGTGGCCATACATCTAGCGATTTGTGGACCTAATCAATCAACTGATTCTCTAATTTTACGAAATCAAAGGAGAATCAAGTGTGTTCCAGTATTCACGACAATAGTTGACCAATATCTGGGTGAATTGTGTCAATTTGTCAATTGAGTAGGATGGAATATATCTGTTGATCATTAAAGAGACTCCGTAACAAAAATTGCATCCTCTTTTTTATCATCCTACAAGTTCCAAAAGCTATTCTAATGTGTTCTGGCTTACTGCAGCACATTCTACTATCACCATCTCTGTAATAAATCGACTTATCTCTCTCTTGTCAGACTTGTCAGCCTGTGTCTGGAAGGCTGCCAAGTTCTTCAGTGTTGTGGTTCTGTGATGCATCTCCCCCTCCAGGCCCCTCTCTGCACACTGCCTGTGTATTATTTAGATTAGTGCAGCTTCTCTCTTCTCTCTTATCTTTTACAAGCTGGATAAATCCTCCTCTGAGCTGGCTGGGCTTTCACATACTGAGGAATTACATACAGGCAGAGCTGTCTGCACTCTGCAGGAAGAAACAGCCTGACACTTCAGTGGAAGATAGCTGCATGGGGAAAGAAACACACAAATGATCTCTTGAGATTCAAAAGGAAGGGTGTATACAGCCTGCTTGTGTATGAATGTATTTTCTATGTGTGGACATACTGTACATCAACCTACTTCCTGTTTTGGTGGCCATTTTGTTTGTTTATAAACAAACTTTTAAAAACTGTTTTTAACCACTTTTAATGCGGCGAGGAGCGGCGAAATTGTGACAGAGGGTAATAGGAGATGTCCCCTAACGCACTGGTATGTTTACTTTTGTGCGATTTTAACAATACAGATTCTCTTTAAGTAATCAGCAATTGTTCACATAAAGTCGATTGCATAATCGTTCAATGCAACATCGCTAGATGTATGGCTACCTTTAGGAAAATCATTGCCCAGAAAAAAAGCTACATGTCCGATCTGTTTTCTCAGATACTGATCAGTCATTGGTCTTGAATGTAGTTATTCTTACCCAGCATGATACCTAATAGATGGGTAAGTATTTGTGAAATGTCTTGGTTTCCACACTGGATGCACAGGAACAAGTGGACCAGTACCAGTTATTTTATCCTGTACATATTTTTTATACAGGACTATTACCCATACACAAATACGCCCTGAAACAAGTTCCTGGGGTTCTACTTTAATTCGTGATGGCAAGGTATTTCTTGCCCTTGTGGTGTTCCATGAGTCCATTGTACTGGCTCCTAGCCCAGCCACCTCAAAGAAACTCTTTCTCCCCATGCCTTCATAAGCTAAGGTGTCAAAGAAGAGATGACAACTGATAAGCATCTACATTCTGATTGGTTACTGCCTGAGAGCTTGGTGCAGAAATACCGTCAGTCTTGGAACACATCTGATATCACCCTGTGACGCGTCTGTCTCTCGCTGTCTCTGACTATGCCACACATGGGTTGCCACTAACAGTTGCTGATACTTCCTCTGCATCTTTTTCTTTGGAACTGCAATTCATTCTGAGTAACAGAGAGCTTACTCTTTGCTGTCACCCCACTGATAGGAAACAGAGGGGGCGTGGGGCCTTCTAGGTACGTGACAGGATTGTAGACTCTGTGGTTTAGAGATAGGAACTTTCAAGCGCAGCTCTATCCCACCACATAACTTCACTATCTCCTGCTTGCACATGACTCATTGTTAAAATTGCTTTTCTACCCTGAGGAGCCACAAGCTTCACCTAGATCTGACCAGTCTAGTTTCCTCCTTATTTTGCTGTCACTTCTGTTCGTAGCAGCACTGTCACTGGAAGTATCTCAGGAATTCCTCATCCTTTGTCAGTCGTCAGCATTTGAGGCTCTGTCCAGTCCGGAGAAGACGTGCCTTCGAATGGGTCCACAGGCGTGCGGTGGTAAAGCTGAGAACCTTGTTCCAAAGGCGAACACGTCGATGACCCAGCCAGAAGGGTCGTTCCTCAAAATCTCCATACCTGGGGTTTAGACACTATCCTTGAGTTGAATCCACCTGGAGATTATGGGTTAGGGAACATGGTGGTGACTCAGTTGGAGCTGGAGTTTTGCTATCATGGAGGTAAACTGAGAGGGTTCAAGTGTAAGCTTTCAAGGTCACCCCACGGCTTTATCCAAGAGTCATGTTTCTCCATTGCTCTCCAAGTGCTCCTGCCTTTCCTGATGGCCGGGTGCGCGATGGTGGCAGCGGGTCTGCTAATGGACATCTACCAAGTACGTAAGCCATACAGAATTGTAGCCGTTAAAATAGTCTATTGTGTCCTACAGGGCCTACATTACAGATGCAGGGGCAAAGAAAAAAATGTCGTAGAAGTGAAGTAGAGACCATCAAGGATTTCGATTAGTTTCTATGGGAACTTTGAATAGTTTCTTTGTGCATCTTTGTAAATTGACCGTAGTGTCTAATTGTATCTGCAGCTACCATGCGCAAATTATACTGCTTGACATCATGTGACATTAAAAACATAAAACACAAGATTGATTTCTATAGAGAGTGACTATATATACATATATAAAAAATACCGGTAACTTTTATTGTTTACATTAAAAAAATCCATATTCAATATTGACTACATGAGGTAGGTTTGTATCTCACGATCAAAAAATTTGACCACTAAGTCCAAATCACATTTGATCAATCCTGTTCCTCATTAAGATTGCTTTTCTGCTAATAGAACCCCCCACCACAAATCCAACATGTTTCAACTCCCTAAAATGGAGCCGTCAGGGTAAAAGTGCTACGTGCTAGGTGCATTGAAAGAATAACATTGCAATCACAACATATAGAAAACAAAAAATGAGAGCTGTGCTCTCAAGCTCAGTCAGTCATCGCTCACTCATTTTTTGTTTTCTATATGTTGTGATTGCAATATTATTCTTTCAATGCACCTAGCACGTAGCACTTTAACCCTGCCGACGGCTCCATTTTAGCATCGATAAACGTCATTCGCACGATCGCGCGCCTGTATCCACATCACAAGATTGCGGAAACAGACATTGGATAAAATCGCTTAGTGGGCCTTACGGTTTTTGGTGCAGATCTCTCCCTTTTTTGCAGTGTGACAAATAAAGTACTTGCATTAAAGTCAAGGGCATTAAAGTTAGCACGGTAATCTGCGTATTCACTGTGGTGCATTGCAGTGCGCTATGACAGCCGCTTTGTAACATGGCACTGCAATGCACCACGTATGCACTGTTCACAGTGCGGTGGGTGCATTGTGGTACAACCAAGTGCCGTATTGTGTTGTACTGCATGCATGCATTCCCGCAAAACGTGCTCTTTAACGGTCCCAGCGAAGCATACCTTTAATTGACTGTATGCTTCACTGTATGTGATGCAACGCGTGGGTAGCGTGCGAGGCCGAGTTCCCGATCTGTTGCATCGCGTTCCTGCTGTCACGGAGCGCAACGGTCACTGTGAACATAGCCGAAAACCTGACATTATAGCATAATTCTGATTCCAGCATCAAACCATTTGTGTACTTGTTTTTGGAGTGATTTTTGTCACAGTTCAAGCATCCTTTGCAATAATTGTGGGGTAAGTAGATGGTCACAGAGTCAATTTAAAGTGTACCTGCGGCGATATGTGACATGAGATAAACATGTGTATGTACAGTACAAAACATTAATAACCTTACTAGGCTGTTTTATTTTGCTGCCTGAAAAAGTTAATTTCTAGACACGGACGTGACCGCTTCTGTCTTTTTCTGTCTTTTTCTCTGGGACACTTAGGCTGCCACTGAGTAGAGACAGTGCTTTTATCCGCTCTGCTTGTGTATACTTGGACATAGTAAAAATAAACAGTATTTCTATTTGTCTCATGCTGGTCATACTCGTATCGACCTCTGATTGAATCTCGGCTAATTTGAGCACTTTGAATCTGTTGCCTCTGCACATCTTATCCAGTCACTTTTGTTTGATTTTGGGCAGTTTATCGATTGAAAGTCTGATTGAACGTAATGGGAAACCTCTGTGCAATGGTGGTGGGGACAGGAGCGGTGGGGGATTGATGACCAATTTGGTTACACTGCATAAGTTCAATTGATGCTCAATAGATTTCTGCTGAAATCTATCAAAACTGAGTTTGCCATTTAGAATAGGTATCATAGCCGGCCTTTGATATGAGCGACCGGAGCGGTCGCTCAGGGCGCCAGCTTCCAAGGGGGCGCCTATAGCTGGTTGCCTATACTGAAGGCACCTACACCTGACTTCCTATACTGGGGACACCTATAGCTGGCTAGCTATACTGATGGAGGGCACCTACTCCTGGCTACCTATACTTGAGGCACCTACGCCTGGCTACCTATGGGGGGGGGATGGAGACCTTCAACTGACTTCCTATACTGGGGGCACCTATGCTTGGCAACCTATATTGAGGGCTCCTATACATGAGATCCTATACTGGGGGCACCTATACCTGGCTACCTATCTATACTGAGTCTGAGGGCATTTGGGGGGGGGGGGGGCGCACTGCAGCTATAATGCGTGGTGCAAATTGTCAGTGCTGTGCTATCATTCTAAATGGGGGAGGAGGCGGCTAACTGTCCCACTGATTGTTTTTATTAATATTCCTGAAAGGTTCATTTTTAGGTGTATTCATGATAATGCACTTTTACTAACCATTTGTGGTTATTAATAGTATTTTTCTATTATACATACGTGATGTGTCACGGAGATCTGAGCATTTGGCATGATGTGTCACGACATCAAACAGGTTGGGAACCACTGTCCTAGGAGATATCTCAGGAGAAAAGGGGAATTGCATATGGGTCTGTGTGTGTATACGTGCGTGTATATGCATGTGGGAAAAGGATGAAGGGGGGGGGGGGAGCACAAAAATCAGGTTTCGCTCAGGGCGCGGTGAAACCCCTGATAGGTATCAATTACCATCTGATCAAATCCCAATCAGATATGGATGGATTGGCTGAGTGTTTCCGGCTGTAATCGACCCGTGTGTAGCCAGCTTACCTTACAGCTATCTCAAAACTGTGTCTGTCAGAAAGCGGAGAGGTCAGAGTAAGCCAATATTTTAATAGGGCCATTTGGTGTAGTTCGGCTGCACTTTTTGGACAGTGGTCACATTGCAATCATCTGTGCTGCACCAGAAGAAAATACAATGTGAAGCACAAAGCGTGAAACTTTACTGCCAAATTTTCCTAGGACACAGAAGCTTGGGATGTAAAATCAAGGTCTTGCCTATAAATGAGTAAATTACCGAATGAAGAGTCTGAGATTGAATTGTGTAAGGTGGTCATACATCTAGCGATGATGGGCAGATTCGACCATACAGCTGCCCATACACTGCAGGCCACACCCGGCTCTGTCCCCTCTAATGTTAAAAGGCAATCTATGATCTTTTTAACCACTTGAGGACCGCAGTGTTAACCCCCCCTAGTGACCAGGCCATTTTCAGTTAAATAGGCCACTGCAGCTTTAAGGCCAAGCCGCAGGGCCATACAACTCAGCACACAAGTGATTCCCCCCTTTCTCCCCACCAACAGAGCTCTCTGTTGGTGGGATCTGATCGCCCCCCCGCAGTGTTTTTGTTTTGTTTTTGTTTTTTTATAAATATATATTTATGTGATTTTTTTAAATTAAATTCTGCTTTTTTTTTTTTTTTTTTTTTTTATTAACGTTATTACCCTCCCTCCCTCTCGCCCCCTGCCAGCCAATCAGCGCGATCGGTTGTGATAGGCTTCAGCCAATCACAGTGGATTGCTTCCCTGTGTCCCAGGGGGACAACCGTGTCACACGGCTGTCCCCAGTACAGCGCTGCTGCGGATCGCAGCGCTGTACAAAGTAATTAGACGCTTGGAGACTGAAGGCGGGGCGGTGCTCCGCCCCCCAAGCAGGAGATGCGCGCGCAGCCTGCACGCGATCTCCTACTAGCCCCATAGACAGACGTTCACGCGGTCCTGAGGCTGCCGTACTGCTCACGCCATTTGGTGTGGAGCAGTCGGCAAGTAGTTAATATCCTTGCAAGACACACATTTACATGCCTGAAGAAGCAGGAACCTAGTCCCGAGAAATGCGTTGCTAGCTATGAGAGTTTTATTTATTTGGACCAATAAAATTAGTCTTAAAGTGAAGCGAGCAGCATTTTTACCCCGGGCAGCATCTCAATAGCACATTAAAAATGCATGCTGACAACATGGCTCATTACTAAAATTCCAGCAGCAATGAGCAAACAAATGCTTCCATTAGCGTGAAGGGGGTTGGCAGAATACCACAATAGGTTTTAAACACTTTAGAAAACTTCATTACCTTCACACCTTCCCCTGGATAAATAAAGGCAGAGGGAAAGGGGAAATGGCAGCTCCTACAGCTATTAGAAACCAGTACAAACTACAGAAAAAAAGCTACCTTCACCTCTTCTATTTTCAAATGTAAATGAAACTCATACTTAGTTTACCTTCCCCCCCCCCCCCCCCCCCCCTTTATTTTTAAATGTAAATGATGCTCATATTTGTTCTGGGTCTATAGCTGAAAATATTAGGCTAGTTTAACCCTGGGACATTGCATTGCTTTCGTGTACTGTACACATAAAGCAACCAAAAACAACATTGGCAGCAGCATGCGACAAAGAAGCAGTGACCAATGTGCACCTTCACTAACATTGTGCACATCAATGTGTGCGATTCTAGCACTGCATGTTCTGCATTGCTGCAGTGGAATCCATTTCATTGCAGCACAACTGATGAGGTGTGAACTGTTTATAGACTTTGAAATGCACCATGTTAGAATGCGCAAAAAACAGTATGAGCAGGTGTGGCCATACACACATAGACTGTGGCAAAACGATTGTTACCTCTCTGATCTGATCTGAAAGGGTTCTATTCCTAGTTCTTACCATACACAGCGCATTCATTTTAATGCTGAAATCTATTAAAAACCGATAAAAATACAGTGATGTAGTGCTCGATGCTATGACCTCCCTCCAGTCCTCCCCAATCAAGATTTTCTGCCTGGTACAATCGAAAATTATGATTAACGTGACATGTGATGCAATAGGTTTCCAGCAGATTTGATGAGTGGTCAAAATCAATGTATGTATGACCAGCTTTACAATGCAACGCAGCGTGTTGGTGTGTAAGTACCGTTTGAGACACAGGATCAGAAACGTGTCCAAGCGATTGGCTTAGCTTAAAATTAAATACATATGGCAACCTTCATATTCCTCTCACTTCAGGGCTACTTTGAGCATTGTACACATCCTACATTTCTGTCGTCTTTAACATTCGTTAAATTCTCGAGTTTATTGCACAAAAGTAGGGCCAGACAGCGCATTTCTCTGGCATTTTTCGCTTCATCAGGTCAATAAGACCACAAAAAGCTGGCCAACATAGATCACACTCGAGCGCCTCAGTGTTTGCTGATCTGGCTGCTCTTTGTTCCATGGGAACGGCTCTGGAAACTGGTAAAGGGGCTCCTGTCTGAGTAAAGCTGGCCACTAACGGTCCAATTTCTAGCGAAAAATCGTTTGAGCGATCAGAAATTCTGATCGGATTGGTTGTAAATAATCTCCATTGGTGGACACAATCGATTATGAACGAGTGGAAAAAAATGTCGCCCGAATGAATTTTCGTCGAACGAAAATTTGGATTTTCTTGGTGGTCGTGATAGATAGGAAGCAATGATTGGTTAGTTGATGGTGTAGTGAACGATTTTTCGTCCGATCAGAATTTCTGATCGCTCGAACGATTTTTTACTAGAAATTGGACCGTTAGTGGCCAGCTTAATGCTGAGTATCTGCAGGTGCCTGGACATGGCTTCCAGAGAAATTCTGAGACGTTACTGGCCGCTGATCTGCAGAGTGGAAGGAAGCCGTGTAAGCTGCAGACATGAGTGGAGATCACATGTGACTTGTTCCTTGTTCTATTTATAGTGACGTCCTCTTGTGAGCAGAACTTTCGGGGGGGGGGGAGATTTCTCACACTTTCAGCAGGACAGTGTCTGAGGCTTCTCTAGAGCAAATCATGCCTTTACTTATTGTCAATGGGTTTCCAGAGACATTTCTAAAATGTTTACAACTCCAGTGCCTGCCACAGCAAACTGAACAGATGTGCCTCCACCTGCACAATGATCTTCTGCAGGGCCAGTGATACCATAGAGGCAAAGAGGGCAATCGCCCCAGGGCCCCCAGGTCTCCCTCTGACTTGTGCTCCCTGGAGCCCTTCCATCGATTTGTCAGAATAGCAACTCGCCTATCCTGGCGCACTGCTCCATCCATGCTCCATCTTCATCCCCACTTGTTACCTTTTCTCCTTGACCAGTCATTACACAATAACAAGCACAGAGTCGTGGAGAAGAGACAGCCAGCGGGGATGAAGACAGGGAGCATGGATGGAGCAGCCCACTGGGATAAGTAAGTTGCTATTCTGACAGAAACAGTGCAAGAGCCCTGGGTGACACAGCAAAGCTGAAGGGGAGGACTGGGGGGGGGGGGGGGGGGTACGGCAGCTGGCTCAGGTGCCCTGGGGGTGAATATGCTGGGGGAGGGGCGGGGGGGGGGGTGTCCAGGTTAATTTTGAACCAGGGCCCCATTGTGACTAGAAGCGGCTCGGATCTTCTGACATTTGCAGTAGATTTACATTAGAAATAAGTACGCCTGCAGTGATGTAGTCTGGGACCTGCTATCTCATGATGTAATGCAGAGGAGGAAAATGACAAGTCTAGTAGCTGAGCGTCTCTCTTAATGCTCCTGACTTGCACTTTATGGCTGTATGATAGGATTGATACATTCCTCTGTGTTTTGTGTCTTCCAGCATTGGGATGTCTTCAAGACCATCACAGAGATCTTCATCCTTGTTCCAGCTCTGGTTGGCCTCAAAGGAAACCTGGAGATGACATTGGCCTCCCGACTATCCACTGCTGTAAGGCCATCTTTCCACTCCTTTTCTCACTTTCTTCCTTCCTTATTTCTCTCCTCTTTTTCCTGTCTCTCCTCTCCTTTTTTATTTTCTCTCTCCTCTCCTTTTTTTTAGTCTCTTTCCTCTTCTCTCTCTCCAGTTCTTCTTGTTATCTGCATCCTCTGCCCTCCTCTCTTCTTTTACTTTCTTCTTCTTACTTCCTTTCCCTCTTTGACTTTTTCCCTTTCCTTCCTCTCCCCTTTTTATTTTCCTTTATTGATTTACTTGCCTCTCTTCCCTCTCCATACTTTTCCCCTCTTCTCTTCCCTATTCTCTTTTTTTCTCCTTACTACTTTTGCTATGCTTTCTCCTCCTCACTCCTATCATGCGTTCTCTCTTCCCCGCTCTTCTCCTATCTCCTCTCCTGTATTCTCTTTCCTCTCCTCTCTCTTCTAGTCTTCCTTCCCCCTCCTTTACCCATACTTGTTTATACATACATAGTTTATTCTCCATTCTCTCTGTAGGCAAACACTGGACAGATGGATGATCCTGGTGAAAGGTGGAAGATGGCTATCAGCAATTTGGCTTTAATTCAAGTTAGTCCTATTGAAACTATCGATTGTCACTGGCTTGTAAAGTATCTACATGTTGAATAACTCAGGCGTTGTATATGCTTCAAACTTCATGGTGACATTTTGTTCACCTGGGGTCATGTCTTACCGCCTTCTCTTTTCTGCAGCAGTCTCACATACACAAAAAGAGCAGTACAAAACTTTAAATAAGTAATAACCCAATTATGTCACTGTAAAACCTCGTACACCATATACCGACTCTGGCCAACTCGTCTTTGAGACTCTCAGATAGACCCTTTCTAAACTGATCTTTCAATGCGGGTTTATTCCACAGGGCATCATCGCTCCACCAGAAGAACTAAGTAACGTATTCCCGGTCTTGATCGTTGGCGGAGGGAAATCGCAGAGCTGTCTCTGCGGGGGCCGCAGGGTCAATGTAAAATTCAGACATAGCTTTGAAAAATGCAGTCACCGATTGTACTGCTAGATGGTTTTGATCTTGTAGGTGAAAGGCCCAGGCTAGAGGCTCAACTTGCAGAAATGAAATAATCATATCCACCTTTAAGTGTTCAGTAGCAAAAGTTCTGGGTAGCATTGAAAACTACAGGTGACAACCACTCTGAAAAGTCCTGAATTTTTGACGGTCCACAGAAAACCACTCTGGAGGGGGCACCCTAGGTTCAGGAGTGAGAGTCACCTGGGTAGAGCATTCCGGGGTAACCGACAAAGCTCGTAAACGGTCCTGTTCTTGCTGTTGTTGCTGACTCTGGATTGTAGAGCGGAGGTCGGCATCAACGCCATAGAGGCACTCGATGGGATCCTCTACCCCGGCAGGGTTTATGTTTGGCTTTTGCATACTGTCAGGGTTCTTGTGAACCGTTGGGTTCTGTTGATCCCATCACTGGTATCAAGGGTCGAGCAGCCCCAGAAGCTGGGGTCTAAGCAAGCATGGGTTTTCACCAGCAGACCCCGCAAGGGATGATGGGCCATCACCCCTAGTGTGTGGTGGACTACTTTACTGCCAGGTGCTTGCCAGGTCACGACCCCCAGGACTACCGCACCAGTGACGGAAATAACAGAGGGTACCTGACTATATAGGAGGGGTTTCGAACAAAGTAGACCAATTAGCTCTCGGGCCAGGAGAGGCTTGCTGGACAGGAAGGCGTAATCTATTGGGATTCCAGGAAGGGTACTGAAAGGAGAAGTTCCCAGGAGGGGAACGGACAGGCGGGATAATCCCGGGAAGGGAGCTGACTGAGGGAGGACCCAGGAGGGCAGCGGACAGGCAGGGGGAATCCCGGGTAAGGAGCTGACAGCAACAGCTCCCAGGAGGGGTACCGACTGATAGGGTGAGTCCTGGAGATTCTGACAGTCAACGGTTACCCTGGGTAAGGAGCTAATAGACTGAGAACCCAGGAGGGGAACAGACAGGCTGGAGGAATCCCTGGGATGCTGCGGGTTACTGGAGAGTTCCCCAGATGGAACTGGCAGGCTGAGGAAATCCCTGGAATGCTGCTGACTGACAGGAGGAGTTCCTGGAGGGAAACTGGCAGGCAGAGGGAATCCCCAGGATGCTGCAGGTGACTGGAGGAAGTTCCTGAAGGGGAACTGGCAGGCAGAAGGAATCCCCAGGATGCTGCGGGTGACTGGAGGAAGTTCCCGGGTAGGAACAGGCAGGCTGTGGAAAACCCCATGAGTGCAGCTACAGGAAAATGGTAGGCAGGGGACAGGAATGGACAATGGAGGCTGACTGGCAGGCTAGGACTGACAGGCAGGGATCCTGGGTAGAGGTAGGCTATTTGCAAAACATACAGGCAGGCTAGCAGGCAAAGGTTAGCACAAGGGAAAGCCAATAGGGAAAAGTAAAAGGGATAATCCAAAAGGGAATCCAGGAGAGGGAATGACTTGGAAAAGGGAGCCTCTGCGAGAAGGGAAGGGGGGAACGGCGGCGGAACACCGTGGCTGTGACCACGGATGCAACAGCATCCTAACAGTTAGATCCAGGCAGCAGGTGAACACAGCTCCACTCCACCACTTCTACTGCAGTGCTCGACCCAGGTTAGCAAGACCAAGGATACAATACAGAGGAAATGGTCCGCACTTATCAGGTTAAAGCAACCTTTATTGAGGACATATCCCAATTAAAACTCGACAGGCATCATGGCTGACATGTTTCGGACTCAACTGTCCTTAATCATAGCACACCATGCTATGATTAAGGACAGTTGAGTCCGAAACATGTCAGCCATGATGCCTGTCGAGTTTTAATTGGGATATGTCCTCAATAAAGGTTGCTTTAACCTGATAAGTGCGGACCATTTCCTCTGTATTGTATCCTAACAGTTAGAGTGCTAGGTTTAAATACCTTGCCTCTCAATCATGCAGAGTGCAGTACCACCCTCGGCCACCGTCGGTTCGGTGTCTTCCGCCATGCTGGGATCCCACGCTGGGATTCAGCGGCTGGAGTGAAACGAGCAATCGTTACACTCCGCCGCCATTACAGGAGTCGACACAGGCTGCGGAGGAAGGTGAGTAATGAGCTATCGTTACAGCGTGTGTAACCTTAACATTCACATTTTGGCTTAGTAAAGTGTTACGGAAATAATTGATTGAAAAAATGCAATACAACAGATAAAAAAACACAAACACAGAGCAATGCTCAGAGACCTTCAACCATTAGTCAATATATAATCTGCCAAAAAGTGAAGTATGAATCTCACTAATGTTTGCTAAGCAAAGCAGTTTTACCAGTACTTGCGCCAGTCCTGTACCGCACGTTGCACAAATAGCTCAACCTATCTTTCTTAGGTAATGTGGGTCGCACCATTAGCACAACGAGATTTACCGAACTGGCCTAAGTACTGGGAAAATTGTTGTGCGCTCCCCGTGCACAGTCATTTTAACATAATTCCGTCAATATGCCCCATTGATTTCAAAAGGAGCCATAGTTTTCTGTCATGCTACCCCTACCCTTTGGAATACCCTACCACACCCAGTAAAGACAGCCTCATCCCTGGAGTCATGCTTATGCGCTTTGAGTCCTACAAGAGAAAATCGCTTTACAAGAGTTATTTGTTGATGTTGATCTATTTTACTCTTTGCCATACATATGTATATAAACATTCTTCTTGCTGTCCCCACAGGTTCAGGCCACGGTGGTTGGTCTCCTGGCTGCCATAGCTGCTGTCCTCTTAGGTGCTCTCTCGAAAGGTTATATAGAGCTGGACCAAGCGGCAGTCCTTTGTGCCAGCAGCGTTACAACGGCCTTCGTCGCTGCTCTATCCTTGGGTAACTTGCACAATCTATGGCTATGTCTCTAAAATGTCTTTGAAGAGAACCAATTGTGATAAACACAAGATATGACATCCTGGTCTCTCTTTGTCCATTAGGTCTTGTGATGATCGGTGTCATTGTGGCCTCCAGGAAATTCGGAATAAACCCAGACAATGTGGCCACGCCCATTGCTGCCAGCCTGGGGGATCTGATCACGCTATCGCTCCTGGCTGGGGTCAGCACCACATTGTTTAAATACATAGGTGAGCATTCTTGGCACTTGGTTAGCTGGAACACTCAAAGGCCGAACTGAGTAATATTTTAACAAATAGCAGCATTTTAGAGTGAAGTTTATCTCTGTGTACATGTGACTTGTTTCCCCTTTTCCGTACATCTCTTGACTTGGTGGCCAATCGACCATCTGATTTGATATTTATTATCGAATCGGATGAAAATTGCTGCATACCCGATCAATGATGCGACCAATTTCAGGCTGAAATTAGTTGCATACAGTATATCCATTGGACATGCTGCAAGATGTCGGGCCTTCGTGGTCGATCGTGTGTGCGGTGGTAACGGGATGAGCGAGGAATGCTACAAAACCCCCAGCACTGTTCCCCCTAGTGTATAAATGTGCCTCCTGTCTGAGCACTTATACATTACCTGTATTGTGTAGTCCACCATGCAGTGCCCATCAATCTTCGAAATCCCGCTGGTCTATTAGCGCTATAAACGCTGCTGGTGTAAGGAATGTGGCACGTGTATGATGTCACACAGGCGCCATGTGCTAAATGCCGTCAGCGTGTTACGGAGCAGCGGGATTCGGATGGGCACCTCACAGTGGGCAACATAGGACAGGTAATGACGTATAAATGCACACATGGGGGGTACATTTATACACTAGGGAGGCCTGGACACGGTGAACTCGGCCGATTCCCGGGACACTTCATGTTGAACTCGATCAGGAATCTGCCTGCGGTGTATAGGCAGCCAACAGATTTCTCTCTAATCAGATTTGATCAGAGAGAGAACTCTCTCTTGGCAAGCTGTCATGCTGATCTGTTGGCTTAAAGTGACCCAGAGATGAGTCATGTGGCCGTTTTTTACTTACCCGGGGCTACCTCCAGCTCCGGAAGCATGGATGCGTCCCTCGCCGTCATCACGCGTGCCTCCCGCAGTCCGCCCGGAATCCTCTGTTCAGCCGCAATCAAACCCCGGTAGACGGCTCAGTCTGAGTGACATCAGCCGGGGCCTTCTGCGCTTGTGCAGAAGGTCCGCGCATGCGCAGAAGGCCCCCTGCTGACATCACATAGCCGCTTACCGGAAAAGATTGCAGCTTAACGGAGGAGGGCTAAGGGACGCATCCATGCCTCTGGGGCTGGAGGAAGCCCCGGGTAAGTAAAAGAACAGCCACATGACTCATCAATAATTTCAGGGACAAGTGTGCAGCTACTGGAATCGGACCATTTGACTTATTCTGAATCAGTGGCCCCTATTTAATTACATTTTCTCCTGAGTTTTCTCCTAGGATCAATGTTTCAACTAATGTACACAATTGTTTTTTAGCAACTGGTAACTGCAACTGGTAACTGCAACTGGTAACTGCAACTGGTAACTGAAAAACATCTAGAGAGGTTATATCCACCTTGTTGGTTTTTTTTTACTTGCTGGGGGATTAAAAGAAAATGCCTCAATTAACTAAGCTTATCTCCTGTCTTTAACGTTTCTGAGCTGTTTCCAGAGTTATCACCATGGTGATGAGGCATGTAGTATTCAGGAAACATTTTACCTCAGGCAAACCTAAAGTTAACTCTTCCAGCTTTAAAGGAGCGTACACACGCCTGATTCATTCAAACAACGGGTCGTCAAGCCTGGCCGCCCTACAGTTTCCCCGTGTGTACAGATCCGCTGCGGTCAAAACCAGCCTGATCAGCCTGCCGACAGACTGTACACACGGGGAAACTGTCGGCAGAACGGCCCCCCGCGGGCGGGTCTGACGACCCGTCGTTTGACTGAATTAGGCGTGCGTACTTGCCTTAAAGGAGAACTGTAGTGAGAGATATATAGAGGCTGCCATATTGATTTCTTTTTAAGCAATACCAGTTGCTTGGCTATCCTGCTGATCCTCTGCCTCTAATACTTTTTTGCCCTAGACCCTGAACAAGCATGCAGCAGATCAGGTGTTTCTGACATTTTTGTCGGATCTGACAAGATTAGCTGCATGCTTGTTTCTGGTGTGATTCTGCAGGCAGATAGCTCAGCAAGGCTGCCAGGTAACTGGTATTGCTTAAAAGGAATTCAATATGGCAGCCTCCATATATCTCTCACTACAGTTCTCCTTTAAAGAGAATCTCGTTTTTTACCTGCTTTTCTCATATAATCCTTTTCAGCATGAATGCCCAACTTGAATCGCCGCATCCGCCTGGCAGATGGGTGATTTATTTCTGTTTAATAGCTCTGCAAAGCTCTGGGGCTTGCAGGGCTTCACTTCCTCAAAGAGGCAGAGCTTTAGGCTGTAGCTCTGCCTCCTCCGCAGTCAATCTCTGCAGATCGCCGCCTCTCCCCGCCCCTCTGTCTTCTTTCACTGAGAGGGGCGGGGAGGAGGCGGAGACCTGCTGAGATTGATTGCGGGCAGGCTGAGCTACAGCTCAAAGCCCAGCCTCTCCAGGGCAGCACAATCTGTGACCAGCAAAGTCGTAGAACTTTGCTGGTCTATTACACAGCAATAAATCACCCATCTGCCGCAGGGATGCGGCGATGGCATTCATGCTGAAAAGGATTATTTGAGAAAAGCAGTTAAAAAACGAGACTTCAGAGTCTCTTTAAGTTAAGGAGAGATCTCTAAAGGTGTGTACACACGCACTACAAAAGGCAACAACGGGTCCGCCGGGCCCTCCCACTGGGCGGACGTTCAGCCAACAGTAGTGCGCGTGTACGTGCTGTCGGCAGACTGATAAGGCTGTTTCGCGCGTACACACGTGCTACTGTTGGGTAAAAGACCGCCCAGAGGGTGGATCTGGCAGACCCTCAGTAGTCTTCCGCAGTGCGTGTGTACGCACCTTAAAGTTAACCTTTCAATCCTTAAAATAACTACAGCATTCTAAAGTTAAAGACAGGCTGTTCATTAACTGCACGCGTTTCCAGACGCGTTTTGGGAATGTGTGCAGGAGGCCGACACGCATGACATCAGACAGTGCATAGAGTGCACTGTCTGATGTTCACACTACATGCGTTCCTGTCCAGTGTGGTCCGGGAACGCATTTTTTACAGAAACGCATGGCTGACCCATTCACTTCAGTGAATGGGATCAGCCACGCAACGCATAAAAACGCGGATGGCGTGCGTTCGTATGTGTTGCATTCCAAATGCACGGCCGTCCGCGTTTGTAATGTGAACAGGGCCTTAAAGACTGATTTGATAAGATAACTCTCTCACTGTGAAAACTTATCTCTACACCTTAATAAGGCAAGCTTCTTTAGTTAATTAACACTGAACATACCGATCGATGTGTGGTGATAAGTTTTCTCTTGCATTATTACCACCAGCATGATCTTAGTGAATTGAGGACAATTCTGTTGTCAAGGTGTGAAAACATCTCCTGTGACAAAACGCAGGAGAAAAGTTTAAATGATTATGGGCTATCTCAAAAAAGTATGAGAGACAGCATAGGCTCAATATCCAAACAGGTTTGCATTTTTACATTAATTGCAGTGATAGTAGCTTCCTTCCATGTTAACATGAAAATTTCAGGGCTATCCATTTAGGATTGTGGCACTGGGCTATGGATGCAGCTGAAGTTGGTGCTGGGGGGGAGGTTAGGTATCGGCTGTAATTGTTCATTTCAGCAACCAGAGATTAGGTAGGGTGCCAGAGATAGGCTAATGAATACAGTCACAAAACCATCTTGCAGGAGGATAAAGTCACATGAACATCTTGTAGGAGGACACTGTACAGTACACCACTGCCTATTATCTATCTTTCCCATAATCCTCTTGTCTTTTTTCTCTTGTAGATGTCCAGTACCTCTCTCCATTAATCTGTGCAGTGTTCATCATCCTTATCCCTCTGTGGGTGGCAGTGGCGAAGCAAAGTCAGTCCATTGCGGAGGTGCTGAAGTCTGGCTGGCAGCCGGTTATTGTGGCCATGTCCATTAGCAGGTAAATACCGATTGATAGAGTAATGGGAGAAATATGTATTGCCAGCAGCAGCCAGTCACTGCGCGGTCACCAGTTGAGTTTGGTTGCCTAAGTTACCTTCTTCATATGTTTCTTGGCACCACCAACAGTCCTAATTCCTGGTGTCCCAGTACTAAGTGTCTCCACCGCTCCTTTTCCATGCGCCATACCCAGTAGTGGGAAGGGACGACTGTTGTAATGTCCACAGTAGGTGTGTTTTGGGAAGTTAGTCATATAGGTCAGTCCTTTCACCAGTAGGGACAGCCAATGAGAGCAGCTTAGGGAGGGAGGAAGGAACGGCCACAATTTTCAAATTAGGCCTGAATCTTATGCTGGGAATATACCATAAGTTTTTTTTAGCAGATGTCTGATCTTGTTTTCGATCGTTTTTCTGATCTATCTTGCATAGAATGGAAATTGATAAGAAAAGATAAGAAAATCGATCAGAAGATCGATCGGACAGTAAATCGACTTAAAAATCTCATCGTGTATTCTAGGCATTACTCTATAAACAGCTGGACAAAGGTTTGCTCTAACCTAACCAATGATGTGCCTTATATAAGATAAATTGGTACGGGATATCAACTTCAATATCTCTCTTTCCGTCTCACCTTACAATTATTACAACATATTACAAAAAAGGTTTAAGGGAGCCAGATCCTATTCCTAATATTTGTCAATTTATTGCATATATCCAGTATCGAAAACTATGATACTGGATATATGCAATAAATTGACAAATATTAGGAATAGGATCTGGCTCCCTTAAACCTTTTTTGTAAGATGTGCCTTATATGCTAGGTACTCACCATGCAATTTTCTGTTATGCTGGGAATACACGGTTCGGTTTTGAGCCAGATAGATGGCTCGATAGATAATTTCCAACATGTCCAACCTCCCACTCGATTGTTTCGCCGCTCAATTTGTGATAGAAGTGAATGGAAAAAGATAATAAAAAAACGAGTAGAATATACGAGAATCGACTGCAGAATCAAGCGGCGAAACGATCAAATGGGAGAATCGAGCGGCAGAAACGAACAGTGTATGCCCAGCATTGGATTTACCTGTTGGAAATTATCTATCTAACCACCTATCTGCCTAGCAATTAAGCATTGTTCTACTCAGCAGGAGAATACCAGAAGACAATGCACCAGAGATAATGACCAGTCTCTACAGAAGATACTCTAATGCTGGGCATACACGGCTCGAGAATGCGCTGGTATCGAGCCAGCGGCTCGATGCCGGCGCATCACCGTGCGTGCTCCCGGATCGATTCCCGCTCGTCCCCGCGGGGGCGCTGCTAAACGTTTCCTTTGCTCTCATTGTTCTCCCCGCCGGTATCGAGCGCAGAAACGATCCGGCGGGGTATTGGACAGGTTGAATATTATCAATTGAGCCATCAGCGGCTCGATTGATAATATAAAACGAGCCGTGTATGCCCAGCATAAAGGGGCCCATACACCAAACGATTTTACCGCCGATATACGGCGCTGTGATCGAATCTGCTGTGAAATCGTTGCGCAAACGCTGAGCAAACGATCAATTTCCATCCGAAATCGATCGTTCCCGTCGATCCGTCCATGCAGAAGATTTCGCTTGATCGCCGGCGAGTCGGGAGTGCGTCGATAGCCGCGTTCGAATATCCGACGACCGATGCTAGTGGCAATGCATTACCTGCTCCGCCGGCACGTGTCCTCGCTGCTCCTTCTCCGCTGGGTTCCGGCAGGCTTTACTTCTTCCTGTCCCGACAGGAAGTTTAAACAGTAGAGCGCCCTCTGCTGTTTAAACTTCCCCGAACAGGAAGTGAAGCTGAAGCCCTGGAGCCGAGCGCGGAGAAGAAGACAGTGGAGACTGGGGGACTCGCGCCGGCCGGATCAGGTAATGTATGCAGGGGGGGGGGGGGGGGGTCAGCAGCTTCACAGATGGTGAATCGATTTCATGCTGAAATCGATTCACAATGTGTTTGCAGTAAAGGCAGCCATACGATCCCTCTCTGATTAGATTCAGAGAGGGATCTATCTGTTGGTCGATCTGATGGCAAATCGACCAGTGTATGGCCACCTTAACAGAATATTGTATGGTGTGTACTAGGCAACAGAGTCACAAATGACTGCCATGCACTAGGGCTGTGTGTCGAACTTTTGTCCCCACATCTCTCCTTATAGCCGGCATGGCTGATGCCAAACCCTGTAGATCAGATGCACCTTTAGCTCACATCCATTTATAATGACATACTGTATCTTTGTTGATGTTACTAGGTATTCCATGAATATAGATTCTATATAAAGAATCATTACTAAATAGAGTCTTGGTATACAGATGGTTTGGGCCTATATGTTGTGGGTGGAGTCACATATAGGGGATGATCTCTTATATTCTATGTTTATTTCTTGGTCTTTTACAGTATTGGGGGTCTAATTCTGGACAAAACCGTCACGGATCCCAAGTTTGAGGGAATGGCAGTATTCACTCCAGTAATAAATGGTAGGTAGCCTTTGTCTTGTGTTACGTGTGACCTGATTACAATGTGGGAACATTTAGAGGAAATGTTTCTTTTGTAAATATGCATGTAAGATTAATTACGGTATATTAATATATACAGGGCCTGTTTATAACTGAGGGAATCAGCTGATCACCAGAAGTATGCCAACTTGTGTGCAGCACTTTTCTGCTGATTGTGTTCTACATGTTTAAAGGAACCCTAAGCAGTACGCTAAATAGGAAATCTGGACTTACCTGGGGCAGCCTCCAGCACCCCCCCCCCCCCCCCCCTAGCCTGCGCGATCTCTTGGCGGCTCAGGTAATCTAGCGAGTTCAGCTGAAGTCACGTGTGCGTGCCCCCGGCTCGTCATCATGCTGGTCGCCGTAAGAGTCCTGTGCATGCGAGGTTCAGTCTTTAGAGAACTGCGTATGCGCATCTATAAACACACCCACTAACAACGGGATAGGCTAAACGGATGGTTTATATGCACAGAGGCACATACTGCTTGCTTGGTCATTGAAAACAGCTGTTATTTCCCTCAATGCAACAAGGTTCACAGACAGGCAATGACATAACACTGTGGGAGGGGTTTCACCACAATATCAGCCCCATGGTTATGGGTGGAAGCGTTCCACTTAAAGGAATCCCGCACAATACAAACGGCATGCAGTTAGTGGCATAGGGTGGGCTGTTCATGACACAACATTTTGGCACAAGTTAAGGTGGCCATCGTCTCTCAGCTTGGTAGACAACCGACCATCTGATTCGATAATTATAATCGAATCGGATGAAAATAAAGCCGATATTGGTCTCATGTATCGATCGGACATGCTGCAAGATGTCAGGCCAACATGTTTAACCGTGTGCGCGAAGGTAACAGCGTGCGATAGTTCCAAACACGACAGAAACCCCTGCTGCTGTTCCCCCTAGTGTACATGTACCCTCCGGTGCCCATGCATTAATACTTTGCTGTCGCCATCCGCCACTGGACATCCGCTGACACATTGCACATAGAGCATGTGTGACCTCATCCATGCAGAACGCTGCCAACCACGTGGGGCATGAATGCGGAATAGGAGTCCAGACAAAGCGGCAACGCCAAACAGGTAAAGTATTATTACTGTGCATGGAAGTTACATGTACACTAGGGGGGGCAGTGCCGGGGGCAATGAGGTGGCGTCACAAGGTCGATTGCCAAAAGATTTCTGATGCTGAAATCGGAAGGGAATCGGCCTGCGTTCATGATGGCCAACAAATCTCGCTCTGATCAGATTTTATCAAAGAGAGATCTGTCTCTTGGTCGATTGGCTGCCAAAATCCCTAGATGTATGTATGGCCACCTTTAGCTGATATTCAAAAGAAGTTGTATAGTTTTTTATATGCCTGTGTGACTTTGTTTATCGTGTCCTCTATCCTGCAGGTGTGGCCGGGAACCTGGTTGCTATACAGGCCAGCCGAATCTCCACCTTCCTTCATTTCTGGAGCATGCCAGGGGTTTTACCATACAAGATGAGGCAACACTGGCCCAACCCATTCACCACCTTCTTCTCCTCCGGTAAGGGGAGAGGGAAATTCATGGTATCTGCCATTAATAGGCATCAGGAAAGATGTGACTTCAAGAAGGAGTTCATCTTAAGAGGGTGGTTAGGATTAGGTATTCGAATGCAATCATGTTACGGGGGTGAGGTTAGGGGTCAGGAATAGGTTAACATTAAGGGGGAGGTTGGGGTTAGGAATAGGTTAACATTAAGGGGGAGGCTGGGGTTAGGGGTCAGGAATAGCTTAACATTAAGGGGGAGGTTAGGGATCAGGAATAGGTTAACATTAAGGGGGAGGTTGGGGTTAGGGGCCAATAATAGGTTAACATTAAGGGGGAGGTTGGGGTTAGGGATCAGGAAGGCTTTAATATTAAAGGGGGGGGGGGGGTCAGAAAGAAGTTAATGTTAAGGAGGTGGTTAGGTTTAGGCATTAGGAAGACTTTAACATTAAAGTCAAAGCGGTGCTCAGTGAGTAATTTGGACAGGGGCAATTGCCATGCAAATTCTCTCATGTAAGACGCAAGCCTGTGGTGAAAACTTAGCCTCACTGTTTGTAGAATATTTTGTGCTGATTGTCCATCTTACTCTCCTCTGCAGGGGTCAATTCTAAATCCGCTCGGGTATTGTTCCTATTGGTGATCCCAGGTCACCTGCTGTTCCTGTACACCATCCACCTGTTGCAAGGAGGCCACACCTCATTATCCATACTGTTCATTACCTTCTACTTGACTGCTGCCCAGTTACAGGTAATGCTGAGTAATATGGTGATGTTTACTGCCACTTGCTGGCAGATCATAATATGACAGCATGTTCACATACTGTAGAAAATAATACTTTTGGAATAATGCAAAAACTGGTATTTTGGAAGGTGTTTGTCTTCTGATGACCATGGTGGGCAGGGGCAAATCCG